>NC_050478.2:105071008-105430141 GCF_012460135.2 Molothrus ater | reverse complement strand
CAGCAGGTCCAAGTAACAAAAGATTTCATCACTTTTGCTAGTCAATTTTAACAATTAAATCACTTTAGTAAATGGTAAACTCCATCTTTATTCAAGACCAGCATAATCCAGCAAAATCTCAGCATAACACCCTCTGAAGCTTCTCTGTGAAATGTAATCCTTGCTCCCCCAAACCTCCTTGTCCCATCTAGGAGCCTACACTGAACAAAAAATCAACTTTTGCTCTTCTTCTCCATGACAAACTGAAAAGACAGAAATTTCTAAATCTTTCATGTTAAGGCTTACGTTCAAACCCTGGTTACTTTTATGGCCATTTTATATTTCATTCTTCAACTGTTTCAAACTGAAAATCACATTTGGGGGACAGCAAGGAAAAGATCCTTCTTGTTGAGGATATCAACTCTGGCAAAAGTATGGCCAGAAGTGCACATGCCAACAACCAGACATTGTATAAGCTGTGGCAGAAGCTCTTCGCAGCTGCACCTGTAAGCAGCAGAGAAGTGTTGGGTTTCCAGAGGTGGGAGCTAGGAGGGGTCCAAGGAAGAGATGCTTCTCTCGTCTCATTCTCTCCCTTGCATCTTAAAGCACTGCTTTGGTTTCTTTAAGCACATCTGAATACCAAGAGTTTTTGTAGAAGCAGTTGAGATTTGGGTCTCCATGTCTACTGGTTTTAATGTTTACAACTTGGGGTTTATCACACTGAAGGCTCCTGGCTGTTGCCATCACACCCATCCTTCAATGCTTCTTATCTATCACTTGAGCCTAAAATATATTGCTGGTTGTACTCATCTCCTTTCCTCCCAATGAAGTTCTTCTGTTGGTAATTTTAGCTCCTACTTCACCCTTTCCTATAAACTAAACCTATTTCATCACACAAGAGCTTTTTTATTTTTTCTGCCTCCCTTCCCCTGCCTTGAGCAATCACAGCTTTTGGCAGACGCCTGGGGGTGCAAAAGCCCAGCTCAGCTCTCAGAGAATCGCAGCGTCACAGAATGGGTCAGGCTGGGAGGGAGCACAGCGGGTCCAACCTCCAATTTCATCCAACCTCCCTTCTCAAGCAGAGTCATCCTAAAGCACATTGCACAGAATTGCATCCAGCTGGTTCTTGAGTATCTCCAGTGAGAGAGACTCCACAACTGTCTGTGAAATCTGTTCCAGTGCAGGGTCACCCACACATTAAAGACATTCTTCTTGTGTTCAGGTGGAATTTTCTGTGCACTGGCTGCCACTAGTTGCCTCTTGTCCTATTGCTTGTCACCACTGAGGAGAGCCTGGCTCCACCCTCCCTTTAGATATTTACACACATTGATGAGGCCCTCTCTCAGTCCTCTCTTCTCGAGGCTGAACAGGCCCAGCTCTCAGCGTGTCATTGTGACAGAGATGCTCCTGTCCCTTAATCGTCTTTGTCGCCCTTCCCTAGACTCAGGAGCTCCAGGAGCTCCCTGTCTCTGTTGCACTGGCGATCCCAGAACTGGACACACTCTCGCCTCAGCCCTGCGCCCTCCACACCGACGTTCCCTGCCCGCGGCACCAGCACCGCCTGCCCCTCATTCTGGCGGTCGGGCCCGTTCCACACTCCAGGCCGGCCCGCTCTGCCTAGGGCTCGCAGGATTAACGGGATGCAGACCGGGCCCGCTCCCGGCCCGCTCTGCCCAGGGCTCGCAGGATTAACGGGATCCAGACCGGGCCCGCTCCGGCCCGCTCTGCCCAGGGCTCGCAGGACAAACGGGATCCAGGCCGGGCCCGCTCCCGCCGCCGGCCCCGCCCGTTCCGGCGCTGCGCGCGCACTGCTCCCGCCCCGCTTCCGCCGCCCCCGGCCGCGCTTGCAGCGTCATCCCGGGGGCTGGTTTGAATGAGACCCCGAGCGGGGCCGGGACCCGCCACCGTCGCCACCGCCGCCGCCCGCCCGCGCCCGCCCGCGCCGCGCCCCGCCGCCCTGCGCCCGCCCGCCCCGCCGTGCGCCCGGGCCGCGCCGCTCCGCCATGCCGCTCTTCTCAGGTGAGCGCGGCGCCCGCCCCTCCCGCCGGGCCCGGCCCGGGAGCGCTGCCTCGGCCCCGGCCCCGGCGGCGGGAGGCGCCTCGCACGTGCGCGCCCATCCCGGCCGGGCCGGCGGCGGGAGCGCCCCGGGAGGCGCGGCCCGGGCCGTGAGGAGGGAGGGAAGGGAAGCGGGGAGGCAGCGCTGGCCTGGCCCTGCTGGCGGGAGGGCGGGTGTCAGTCGCGGGCCGCCGTGCCTCGGCACTGCCCTGTCTCGGTTTGCTCTGGGCTCCTGCTAAAAGAGAAGTGGTGCTGTCCCTGTGGTGAGCCAGAACGCTGCATCTGCGCCTTCCTGGTGCGTCTGCCTCCGCTCTTTGAAATTCCATTCTATCCTACAGGCTCCGATGGGTTGGAAAAGCCCAAGTCCAACCTTTGACCAGGCACCACTATGTCAACTAGACCAGGGCACTGAATGGCACATCCAGCCCTCTCTTAAACACCGCCAGGCATGGTGACTTCACCGCCTTCCTGGGCAGAATATTCCAGTGTCTAATCACCCTTTCTGTGAAGAAATTCTTCCTAATGTCTAGCCTAAACCTGAAATTAAAGCTTTCTTAAATTGTACCTCATCCTCCTGGCCCTTCTTGCTGTGAGGAAAGGTTTCCGTGGAAGACTTCAAGAACAAAGCCGCCAGTGACACTTCTGGGACCAGTTACTGCCTTGATGATATCTCACAGATTTGGCCTGTTTGGGCCTTCAGTTTTTTAGGTAGTATGCAGCCTCAGCACACAGCTTGTCCACTGTTTTGGCTGTGGTTAGCAAATTGAGATCCTTATGTCATTGTAATGATTTTTCCTGAATTCATCCAAATCTAGTGGAGTCTCCCTCATTGGAGATACTCAGGAATGGTTTGGGCACAGTCCTGTGGTTTGTGCTCTGGGATGGCCCCCTCGAGCAGCAAGGTTGGATGAGATGAGCCTCTGTGTTCCCTTCCAACCTGACCTGTTCTGTGATGTGTATGTGCTGTGTTTTCTGATCAGCAGGGAAAATACATTCTTCTCTTTCTTACTTTACATTGTTTTCACATTAACTAGTTTCTCTTTCGTTTTGCACAAAGTCTTGGTTGCAGTCCCTGAAGAGAAGACAGTCATGCTCTTCTGTTCTTCCTCTTGAGTGCTGCATTGTCAAAACCAGCGACACTACAGATTAATAATTGCTAACTCTTCTGCATATTTAGCAGTGGAAGCATGACTGTTCAAAAATTCAAAATCAAAAGTCTGACTTGCAGACTCTCAGTGCAGCTGAATTGATCAGTGACTGAGTGGGTTGTCTTCCTGGAAAATGGGAAAAGCCTTGTGCTTCATAGGTCTTAAATATGCAAAATAATAAATGTGTTTTTTAAAAAATCGAAACATTGGGCAAAATATATATGCTTTCTATTAGAAATACTGAAAAGTTGGTCATTTTGACTTCCTTTGTAGACTAATTTAGTCTAACTCATTTAGACTTGCTTTTGATTATTCTGTAATACTACACATCACAAGCATTGCATACATCTGAAATCTGAACCTTTTTGGAAGGGTTTTTAAAATTATGACTTCTAGGAGTTTTGTGTTTTGAAAAGGTATGGTTGCTGTAATATACTTATGTAAAACCAAACCAGAGGTAGAAGGATGTGGCTTTCCTAAAGTCTGGTATTTCAGCCACTTACTATGCATTGAGGATATTGCTGTGTGCTCTATTTTACAGGTTCAGTAAAATCTCAGCTTGCTAAGGAAGCCTTATGTACCTATGTTAGTTCTTGGAAGTGGTCAAAGTTGTGTCACTGTTCTGTTCACTGTAGAGGCACACAGCTTATTCCAGGCATTTTGTGTCTGCTCTTGGTCATTACTGACCTCACCACAGTGAAGTTAACATTCCATTGTGCCATTCTGCCTCCTGTTTCTGCTAATGATCTCGTTTCCAGCGTCGAGGTTTACATTTTTGGTGACCAAATTTCACTTTGCTTCTTAATTCCAGTCCTGCACCTTACTGGGGTCAATAGCCTTGCTTTTAAAGAACGCTGTATTGTTTTCCTCTGAAGGAGGACGGAAGTGCTGCGGATAACTGAGCTGGAATCGCACCTCTGAACTTCCCTCAGAAAGTTCAGTTGTTTGCCACAAGCAGTGCCAGGAGAATGGGAGAGTTAGTTCCAAACTGCTTTTCTGAAGACCTGCAGAAGGATTTCTCATGCTGTTAGACAAACTTATCGTTTACAGAGTTTCTCTGTATCTTACTTTTCACTTGTTTTGTAGGATATTTTTAGACCTGCTGGAGGTGGTATGTTCTGATGGATGAGGTGCCATATAGTAAAGGTGTTCCCTACCTTCATTACTGACAATTTTAAGAGCCGAAAACAGAATGTTTTGAGACTGTGTGAAGTCTTGGTAATCTTGGTAATTGCATTCTTGAGTATTAGGAAATAATCAAGTTTCAAAACATTTTGTTTGCAGTGAATGTGAAATGGGGAAAAGAGAAATTCGATGGCGTGGAGCTGAACACTGATGAACCTCCGATGGTCTTCAAAGCCCAGTTATTTGCACTGACCGGAGTTCAGCCAGCCAGACAGAAAGTTATGGTTAAAGGAGGAACTCTGAAGGTAGAAATCAGTTTTTTATATTATGTCTAACTTTGTTATGTGTTAACATGAACAATGACGATGTTTCTGGGTGTTCCTCTGGAAGATCTTTGGTTGTATGTGTTAAACTGACTGTACTTCTTTACTCATTTGTACAAAACAGCTTGGTGGGAGACTTCTTGTTACTTTTTTATGTTCAGAATCTGAATGCAATTTTTTTCTTTCTAGCTTGTTTAAGAGAAGTTTCTTGGGTGCTTCTCTACTGGAGAGTTACTGGTTTAACGAGATGTGGGCAGTTTTGCTGCAAAAAGTTGTTTACATTTAGGCAGTGTTGAACAATGCATGGGAAACCTAATTGAACACACAGCTTGGCTGCTTTTTATTTTTGTCAGATGAGACTTGATAACATGTAAATAGTTAATATTGTGTAACCTTGGATGAAACACAATTGTATATTTAGAAATGTGATTAATATTAATGAAAATATTTGCTACAAGTATCTTGCTACAAGATAACTAACTTGTCTTTTATTTTATTTCACAGGATGATGACTGGGGAAACCTAAAAATAAAGAATGTAAGTTCTGAGCAGTAAATTTTACTATTCTAATTTTTTATTTTAGCATATGAAGAAAGGCTTGAAAGTGCTTGCTGTTTCTGTTTGAATGGACAGTGCTATCTCAAAAAGTTATACCTTGAAAAATAATTTTATAGATGTCATATGTAAGCATGCTTAGAAAGGTCTCACCATTGATGTATGAAAAACTTTTTTTTTTTTTTTTTTTGCATCAATAGGGAGCTCATACTATCTTTTCTGGAGTAGTTGAGTGCATATATTTATTTATTCCATACAAGAAATGTTCTGGATCAGAGCAGTGCTGTCTTATCTGTGATCATAAAAATAAGTGATGCTGTTTAGAGAGATCTGGTGAACCTAGGTACTGTCTGTAGACCCTTGTCCTTGCACGTCTCCAGCACAGACAAATGTGTTGGTGATGCCGAAGTTACACCTCTACTTATGTCCTTTTTTACCAACCTGCTGAAATGTGCTCTCCTGTGTTAAATAGCTGCTGTTTTTAAAGAAAGCATTAGTAATGATAATTGATACATTTGGCTAGTTCAAAAAGAAAACAGAAAGTGTTTGTGTTGCTTGCCTGTATAATATTGCATCAGGGGATCCCACAGATTTTTCTTGGGGTTTTTTTTGTGTCATTTTTGTTACTGTGCATCTCTTGTAACCTCTTGTAACAGCTTTACTCCAGTTCTTCACTAGGCAGATTGAATTAGGTAGCGTTGCTCTTACCCTTGTAACTAGTTAGCAGCCTGTAGCTGCAGCTATTGTAGCAAAATTATTCAGCAAAAATGCAGTACATAATATTCTTGTCTTTTTCTGCATGTGGTTGTGCTAATAGCTGCTTTTATTCATTTTAATAATGTTATATACAAGTTCTAGGGATTTATTTACACTGTCAAAGCAGTTTCTCTTCATTCTGTTGTTCATCCTTTTCCTTAGCACTGTATGTTTCAAGACTCCAGATAGTAATTTTCTCCTCATTTGACAGATCTTATTGTGTAGATGTGCTCCTGTTGAATGCTGAAAGATTCCTTTTCATATTATGCTAGTTCAGCAAGCATGGAAACCTGATTGACTTTTTTTTTTTTACACCTTAAGTGTTAGTTCTCATGTCTAAACTGATGTGGTAGTTTAGGTTATTTTTCACTTTTCAACTAGTTTAACCCAGAACTTGCCAGGAAAGCTCACCAGATGTTTCAGTGGAAACATTTAGCATGGATAATTCTGTGGAGTTGTTCTCAGTAGGTACTTCCTAGATAAGAGGAATTGAGGTACACCCTAAAGTCACAGTAGTGCAGTATTGGTTTCTGTTAAACTAAGAGATAAATAAATAAATAAATAAATAAACTCTGTTTATTTTTGGGGAAATTGCTGAAGTACGTTAGGAGCTTGAGGGTTTGAGTGGAAATAAGTGTCCTTAGACATTGATTGCTGTTTTTTGCTGTGTTTCCAGGGCATGACCTTACTAATGATGGGTTCCGCCGATGCGCTTCCAGAAGAGCCGGTTGCTCGCCCCATCTTCGTGGAGGACATGACAGAGGAGCAGTTGGCCTCGGCTGTAAGCATGTTTCCAACTTCAGTTTCTTGTAAACCTTCGTCATGGCAAGTTCTTAAATGCTTGCAGTTGCTTAAAAGTGGGTTTTGAAGCTGTAGTGTCTGTTTAGCATCTTCACCAAGAATCACAAATTTACATTGATGACCAAACTGGGAGCAGTAAAAAGAAATCTGGGATTTAATTTAAAAATCGTACAATTAGTGCTGTTTTTCCTTTGAGCATGCAGCTTAGTAGATTTTCTAAAAATAGCATTGTGATGTTTTTAAAGATGAAGTTGTATTGCCCTTACTGCATCAGTGTCCTGTATTTTGCCTAAACAAGGCTTCTTAGATATGCAGAATTATTTCCTGCCTCTTTCATATCTGTGAGGAGAAACTAGGGTTTGTTTTAGGGTGGGGTGTATTTGGGGATTTGTTACTAGTATTAGGTCAACTTTGTGAAAAATGAAAATAAGTTTGACACGTGTTTTGCTTTGTGGAAGTAAAGCATAAATAATCTATTATTTTCTTAATGAAGAAACTCCTGAGTTCCCTTTTTTACAGCTTGAAAGGCTTAATTTTCTCACCAATCATTTGAACTGCAAGCTTTTTCATACTTAACAGTTGCATGATTTTTGTCAACTGTGCATGCAGAATAGAAATACTTTGGTGCATGTCTGTATGAAAAAGGATCTATAGTTCATGACTGGGTTTGTGTGCTTCAGGATTTAGGGCTTTCCAGGCCACCTGCAGGTGAAGGGTATTTATGGATTTTAGAGTAACCCCATACACAGACATTGAGATAACTGAGAGGCAAGCAAGGAGGTGATTTCACTATCAGATAACATTTCAAAAAAGTTGGTCACATGGAAATTTTTTTACACATCAAAATTCAGTCATTTGCAGTGCATGTGTTCACTTCTGAGATATGCTGAATGAGTTCTCTCTTCCTAAAATAATCTATTTGTATTGGTATGCAGTACATTAAACGATGTGTTTTTCCCTGACAAATACCTAAGTATTCAGGATTACAGAAAAAGAAAGAAAAATTCTATTACGTGGTGATTTATAGTTATTTCTGAAACTGGTTAGCTTACTATTAGTTGGCCTTTGCATTGGTCAAAACTTCAGAAATTCACAAGTTGTCTGAAAAGATCAAGTTAATGATCTGTTGCAAATTTCTGGAGAGAAGTTTAAACAATGCTTTTGTTTCCAACTATGAACTCCATCATTTTCAGAGTTTTACTGAAAACTGATTTTAATTAAAACATCAGTGTTTTGTACAAATGTATTCATGTGGAAATTTCATGGAAATAGAATTTTAAGGTCAAAACTTGAATGGGATTATAGTTGAACTTTCTGAATGATTGCATGCTTGAAGAATATATTCATTAAACTAAACATGCCGAGAAAAACCCCCAAAGCATTCCTGAATGTTCCCTAAAAGTATCAAATAGTGTAATGATAAATATAAAGTGGATCTGGGAAGCCTCATAACATTTGATGGAATATTCCCGGTTTTATGCATAATCCATGTGCTTAGAAGTCGATGTCACATTATAGTGTTTGTACAAAAATGGTTGCCACTTCTTTCTGACCTTCAAGCACCCTTGTGAATTTTTTTGGTAGATGGAATTGCCATGTGGATTGACAAACCTTGGCAACACTTGCTACATGAATGCTACGGTTCAGTGTATCCGCTCCGTGCCAGAAGTGAAAGAGGCCCTTAAAAGGTAGGACAAAAATACCGTGACTAAAATGTTTCCTTTAGCTTATGAAGATGATATTTTGCAGAATGGTCATCTTCATACTGGTATGGATTATCATGACAATCTATTACTCTTTAGGTCTATTCAAGATTAAGAGAATGATTAATTAAAGTTTATCCTATGGCTGTGTTAGTCTGTACTTTAATAAAAAAGTTAAGACTTTGTGTTTCTTGGAACTGGCTTTTAATAGAGAGAATGTGTTTTGCTTAGCTAGAAAGTAGTTCCTATCAAGACCAGTTTAAAATTCTAAAATAAGCTACTGAACTCTTAACCCTGTTTTTTTGCTGTTAGTTTTTATGGTCCTGTTCTGCATAAAAGAACCATATGGGAGTCCTGTTCCTTTGAGGAATATTTCCTGCAATGGTTCCATTGCACAGTATTTTCAGCTGTGAAATTCTGACATTTGCAACTTGGAGATACAGCAGGAAGTTCTAAGGCATGTCTTCATGGAATTTTGTTTTTGCTAATTTGTTCTGATTGTAGGATAACTTTTCTGATTTTTGTTTGTTTGTTTTTGTTATTCTAGACTGAAATGTGAAAATTGCTAGTGGTTTTTTGTGGTTGGTTGGTTTTTTTTTTTTTTGTAAGAAATATACAAGAAAATTGAAAGTCATGAATGTTGAAGGAAAAAAGAATACCTGCCAATGTGACCTGAATTTGTCCTCCAGATGAATTGTAATGAGAAAACAATGAGTATTTCTAAAAAGTGAGAATTAGGTAGAACATTATTGCCATCTTAGAGTTAATTTAATTCCTTTTCCCCTGCTTTCTTGATTCCCAGCTGGATATTCTGTATTACTGTAATCACTTGTTATTTAAGTAGTTATAAACAGTTTTTCATTCTGTTAGCAGGTGAACCTTTATTATTAAGCACTGAGAACTACTCGTGAAGTACAGAAATTTGATTTCAGGGTTTTTATCGGCTATCGGTGTTATCATTTTTGCGAAGTCTTTATTTCCATGTGAAGGACTCTTGAGTTATGACACTGAATCTGAATATTGGACAAATTTAACATACTCAAAAGCAAAATGTAGCCCGTGAAACTGGCAGACTGCAATACAAGATGTGGCCGTATTGTCTGTGGGAAGTCAGATTCACACTCGGATTCAAGCTCTGTTTTTCTTTGGAGATTTAGCCTTTTTTTGGTCTTCCTTGCTTGATGACAGCATGGCAGGCTATAGGGTACATGGCAGTGGGAAGGTGTGAAAGGACTCATTTGGGAAAGCTGTTACAGCTTCTTTCCTGAG
Source organism: Molothrus ater (assembly GCF_012460135.2). Classification (NCBI taxonomy): domain Eukaryota; kingdom Metazoa; phylum Chordata; class Aves; order Passeriformes; family Icteridae; genus Molothrus; species Molothrus ater. The sequence continues at coordinate 105,420,427 of NC_050478.2, read as the reverse complement.
GCCTGCTCTCCCCAAGGAACTCCTCCCTGTTCTGTAGCATGCCAGGGGAAATTTTCCTGCTTGTCATCTAGCAATGGTCAGAATTTCAAAAGTCCAGTCTGAGATTAGAGAATGTGTGAGACCCTCCTTTTGCTTGAAGGCTTTGGGGAGTCTGTTCCTCATCCAGCTGCTAAATTAGGAATTTAAAGAAGAGTGGTAGGTTCTTGTCATATAGGTAGACTCCCATTCCTTTTCAGTCTAGAAAATACTTCCCCAAGAAAACATCTCACCTCTCACTGTTTTGCTTCTGCTGTGGAGGGAGGAAGCAAGCTTGCCCTCCATCTCTGTGCATTTTATCTGACATCTATCCCTGAAGGTGGTTTTTTTTCACATGTATCTGAAGAAGCCATGGCAAATGTTTCAGAAATGGGGTAGCTTTTGTTCAGACTTTCTCAGTTTCTTTAAAAATAAAACAAGTCTTTGAGGCAAAAGGATTAGAGAAACAGCAGTGATGTAGCCAGACTTCTTGGTCTACCTTTACTTACTCTCTGAAAGATGCCAGTTCCTTTGCTTCCATGCTTGCAAAATAGCTGAAACTTTGAGGTAAATGTGAGTGAATCTTACCTTTGGTTACTTCTGGCTTGGTGATAGATTTCCTTTAAATGAATCCAGTTGCTGCCTGCTTCAAAAACCCGACTGTCCTTCCTGTTTGTGTTTAATTGCATGCAAATTATTTTTCTTCCCTTTTAGGTATGGTGGTGCCTTAAGAGCTTCAGGAGAAATGGCCTCTGCTCAATACATTACTGCAGGTTGGTGTTTAGAGTAGAAAACAGGGGTTTAGGCAAGTGTGTGATTTCTTGCTAACTGCAGATGAAATTTGCAGCTAAAACTCTGTGTATTGTTCTTTAGTGCATATGCCTTAGGAATGTCAGATCTTCTGGCACTGGAGGATTCATTTTGTCTTTAAAGGCTATTCTGCCCCTGCCTGCAAGGCATTTATCTCTGCACATTGTCAGGCTGCAGGCTAAGGAAAAGATACTTCAGAGTGATCTAGGCTTAGATAGAAACAACTTGTATCTCTAAATTGTTTTACATGTAGGCATGAAGTAATTGGAACTTCCTAAAGCAGATTCCATCCATCCATCCATCTATTGGTTTGATCACTTTGTGCAGAAATACTTTAGTTCTTTATTTCACATAGTGGTAGGCTAACACCATCCTCCTGGGATATGTATGTCACTGGTGGTTTTTAATATGATTTATTGCCTGAGCATTATTGTTACAGTGGAAAATGATGCTTTACCAGTGGTCTTAGTCTTTGCCCTAAATATCCAGATTTCATAACTGGAGTGGAAAGGAGAGTCTTCAAAACAGAAGTTACTCTTTGTTGTGGTGGTGTGGGTGCTCACACTGTGGGAGCTCATGGTGGCCCTGTGTCTTCAAGCTCTAACTAGAGCTCTAGTTAGACCCCTTACACTTGAACAAGGGTACTACTTGTCCACTTTTTCTTTTTTTACTCTATTTCATTGCCCCACTAAGATGCTGGGCCAGGACACTGGGATTTCTACCAGTCCATTTAAGGAAAAACAAAACAATATAAGGAAGGAAAGGTCCAGTTTGTGGGTATGCCTGCTGATCGAATTTTGGGGTGGTAAGTTCAATGGTTACTCTATACAGCCATGCCTGCCCCTCCCCTTTTCACTGCCTTTACTTCGTGTCCCTTGTTTTCTTTTTAAGGTGACAGCTCTGCTTCTTAGGAATTTTAATAGTTTAAGTAATTTGTAGTTAATTCTTGGGTGCTGAGCTGTTAAGGAACTCCTGCATGACACTTACGGCATTTTTTTAAAATTGCTGTGTCATATCAGTTGCACCTCTTATCAAGGTCAGTGAAGACATTTCTGAAAGAGGAAGCAACTGACCTTGGTTCCCTGTAATCTTGCTTATGTTCACTTACTGGAGAGAACAATTCATTAGTCTCTTCACTTGTAAATTAGTGACCATGCAGATTGTTGCCTACCTCACAGGGTTGTTGTGAGGATTAACAGGTACCTTTGAAGGGATCTGTGGATTTAAAATGCTGTAACTTGGATAGATAAAACATATGCTAGAGTGTGGAACAAAAAAGAAAGCCATGTGTGTTGTCATGCAGTCAGTATCATTCATTGGATTGCACATAGTTATGTACATATAGCTCTCTGCACATACGCATACACATACTTGTTTTCCTGGGTTTTAAGCATGGGTATTTCCTAGATATTTTATTAAAGTTTTTTTTCCTAGTAGCTGGTGAAACTTAAGTTGCTCTAGAGGATAGATTGTGAATGCCTCCTGGTTTCTCTTGTGAAAATGTTGTTCCTCTGATGTGTTCCAAATGAAATCTTAATTGCTCAAAATTTTTTTCCCCTGTTAGCAGCCAGGAAAGACAAGGCAATATGTGCCAAATTCTCAGAATTGCCATCTTTATGCTTTCAAAGTTGTGTTCAGAAAGGAGATCATAGGTGCACCTGTTATGCCACCTGGAAAATTTGGTCCTGCTTTGGAAAGATCAATTTGGACACTGTTAAATGATCAGTCTTTAAATGTTATTGCTGTTTTACTGTTCTTTTTACACTTCCTGCCATGTTTGAATTGTTTTTTTCGCTTCTCAAAGCATTCACTTTTTCTTCAAGCTCTTAGAGACTTGTTTGATTCCATGGATAAAACTTCCTCCAGTATCCCACCTATCATTCTCCTGCAGTTTTTGCATATGGCCTTCCCACAGTTTGCAGAGAAAGGTGATCAAGGCCAGTACCTTCAACAGGTAAAGACCAATTATTAGCTTATTGTTTAAAATTCTATAGTATGTTGGAAGTTGAGAACAAGAACATTTAAAGACTTTCCTTCTCCTGTGAAAATAAGGGGTGCTTTTTCTGTAGAAAAGTTGTATAGAAGTTGAATGTAATATCAAGTGCTAGTTCTGAGAATGCATGGTGGAATTGGGAGAAATTCTTAGTTAAGGAATCCTCACATTTGGCTTTATAATTGATGGGTTTAATGTTACTAAATCATAATGCTTGTAGTCAGATTTAATGCTGTGCTCCCTTCCTAGGATGCCAATGAGTGCTGGGTGCAGATGATGAGGGTACTACAGCAGAAGCTGGAAGGCATAGAAGGTGATACAATTATGGAGGTAATTGTAGTCTTACTCTAACCAGAAGAAGGATTTATAGTATTTCACATATGTTTTGTTAAGTATTATCTGTTTGTGAGTTCTTTAACGTATGTCTGGAATTGTGAAGTTACTTTCTGATGTTTCTGATCAGCATAATGCTACCATGGTCCTGTCAGTGGTGCTGTGGAGTGTGCTAAAGGAAACCCTTCCCTTTGGGCTGTGTAAGGGGCAGTGTTGCACCAAGCTGGTGGTGACACCTTCTCATGTATGTGGTAGCTGGCCCTGATAACCTGTGAATTCAGCACATAAGAACTTTCTTTTTTTTCTGAAAAAAGTGTGCTACAGTTTTAACTTGAATGGTTAATCTGATACAAGAAATTGCTGAAAGTTTTTCCCCAGATTTTACCAGAACAGCTTTCTCTTTTCTCTGTAAACTGTTTTCTGGAGACTCTTGGCAGGGCCTTGGAAGACTATCCTGAAACTTAAGATAAATTTAAGTTGGGGGGCTAGGGATTTATGAATTTTTGATCTTCCTTGTTAATGGGCTTCAAGTTGGTTTTAACAGCATGTTATAAGCATATTTGTTTTGAAACTTTTATGCTGTGTTAGAAGATTGACTGACTAGGAGAAAATGCACCTATAGAAAGATAAAGGAATAGGCTTTAAAGAATTTAAATAAATGGGGTAATTTTGTCTGTAGAGAAGACTGTATTTACATTCTGTTTAAAGTTACATCATAAGAGATTTTGTTTTACAGGCAGACTCTGGAGCTACAGCAGCATCCTCTAAAAAGAAGAGTTTAATTGATCAATTCTTCAGCATTGAATTTGAAACAGCGTATCCTAAAGACTAAGGCAAGACATAAACAACGGTGATTTCACACTTTAGCAGTTGAGTTCAGGGAGGATGAAAAGCATTGTTCAGAACACTATGGAAAATGAAGGTGTAGGTTGGGGAATGGGATCATGATGTTGTGCAGGAGTACACAGAACTTAACTTTAAGATTGGATATGCTTTGAGAGAGAGGATGATGTGGGGAGAAAGAATGGTAATGAAAATTTACAGAGAAAAAAACCCTTGTTGAATTTCAATAGCACATTTCCTCCCCAGAGAAGATTGGTCCTTACCAGCTTCAAGGATGCTGACATGCTTTATCTAACTAAAAGTAATTGTTGTCCTAAATAGGCTTTTTTGGCTTGTAAGAGTGTGTTGCTGACATACCTGGTGTACTAAAGATGCACAAAAGGTAGCCTGATTGATTTCTTAAGAAATAAATTAGGTGTCCACAGTTGTATGAGTAAGGAACAAATGCAGCTGACAACTTTCTAGTGGGTTCTTTATAGCAGGAAAAAGAGAATATGACCACATGGGGCACACGTCTCATGGCAAGTATTACTCTTTTCCCATTTCTCCACCCCAAAAGCCTGGCTGTCATCAAACTGAGCACCACTTTTAGAAAGAATTATACACTGTGCATTTTGCTTGTCTGAAATAAGGAAACATCCCCTTAGATGAGGTACTGTATCTCATGGTTTGGTAGTAATGACTAATGATTCTTACCTTTTTCTAGGTAAGAATCATGTGTCTCTCTCCCTCTTCTTTGATGTTTGTTGTCCTTAAAATCGTTGGGAGTTTTGGAATGTGTAGCTAAGAGGAATGATGCATAGGCCAGTATCAGCAAGAAGACTTGTTAGAAGAGTTGCAGACTTTCAAAGTGTGATTACAGCAGCATTTGTAGAATAGCTGCAGTCAGAAAAATACCTGCTTGGAAGGAGATAGATGAGAGAAAAGCATTGGGCTAGAACTATGAGAAGAGGAGAGGAACAGACAGAACAGTTAAAAGGAATGTGTAGAAAATAACGAAGGAATTAATTTCATTTCAGTGAAGAGGACAGATACAAGGCAGAGAAAGGAGGCTCTGCATGTTGAAAGAAGCAGGAAGTCTGGCCAGCAGCAGCAGTAGAAGAACTTTATTAATCATAAGCAACAATGGAGTGCAGTGTTGCAGGAGGGCTTTGTAACTGGGTGTTGGCAGCCAGTTTGTGTGTTCTGTGTCCTGGGGGTTGGGTGGTGATTGGGAAGAAAAAAGAAAAAGCAGGCCTTAGGTTAAATGGTGATCAAAGACTTATTTTCCTTTTTTTTTGGTGTGCTGTCTGCCCCTGCTGCCCCTTGTCCTTAGCCACGAAGGAACAGATTGGTCTGAAGGAAGGGCTCCTTCAAATCTTTTTTGTACTATGAGAAGTAAAAGTACTGTCTACACAAGCACAGAATTACCTAAATTGCTGTGCTGCTTGGCATGTTCTTTTCACTAGAGGAGTAGTTCAGCTCTTGGTGCATGATGGTTTTCCTTAATTTTGTGAAGCATGAAATGTACAGAAGCCGAAGAAGAAGAAGTAACTAAAGGAAAGGAGAATCTCCTTCAGCTTAGCTGCTTTATCAATCAAGAAGTGAAATACCTGTTTACAGGACTAAAATTGGTAAGCTATTGCAACTTTTATTGAATTGAAATTCTAAATGGTCTGCATATTTCTCAGTTGAAATTCTAAGTGAGCTAAATGCACTTAGTTCTAAGTGCATTTAATCTGTGACTTGGAATTGATGTCTGCTGTCCAAACATTATGAAGTTTCAGGAATCTTTTTGGTGTTCATTGGGAAGATGGCTGTGAAAGGGAATTGCATGTTAATGTCAAACAGACTTCAGCAGAGCATTATCTTGACCCTGACATGGTGTTCCCCATGCAGGTAACCAAGTGCAAGAGAGTTTCCTCTTTGTTTCTTCAGCTGGGTTTCACTCCAGACTGAGCAGTATCATGATTTATGCAGCAATCAGTTCCCAGAAGGTCCAAAAGTCAACTTGGAAGTAGGCTGGCATTTTGGTTCCTAATTAAAACCCCACCAGATGATGTAACAACTAAATTTGATGTGGCAGAGTTTAAAGGGGGTGTTATTTTCCATCAGACAACATTATTCTCCAGCTTTTTTTAAGTAGAACTCCTTAAGGTTGTCTGTGATTTTTAGGTTATGTATGTATTTTGAAATTGTAAGGGCTTTTTGGGGAGACTGAAATAGAAAGGAGAGGAGCTACTGCAAAACCTTTGTAGTAACTGTGTAAGACTAGGGCAGTGATCTGGTTTGTACAGGACTAAAACCAAGTTGTATGATTCTCAGATAATCTTTGTATATCTCTGCTTTCTTTTTTTTTCTTTTTCCTAACAGAGTTTAGAAGGAAAAGTAGGATAAAATAGCTAATGCTCACAAATGAAAAAAAAAAACTATAAAAAAAGAAATTTCACTTTCAGGCCAAAAAAAATCTGCAACTTATGCTAGATTGCCTGGAGCAAGAGAATTGCAACACTAAGAACCAAGCTAGTCTTTCCCAGAATTTTGTTAGGAGACACCAGCTGTCAATTTAGATGCAGCTCTGGCTGCTTGAGACTGAGAGCTGAGAAATGTGCAAATATTCTTCTCACAGGAAACTTCAGATTTTCTTCAGTTGTGCTCTAAGCATATGATACATTTGTAACCAAGTCCAGATACAATTCATAATAAAATCCAATTGTGAGTTCTACTCCTGTGGAGCAAAATTTTCTGCAGAGAGCAACTCACTGTTGTCAGGGCTCAGGAATGAGCCTGGAGCTGAAGGAATGAATGGGCATAGTCCTTTCTGCCAAGGAATTTCAAAATCTTACGTGTTGTAATGGCTGACAGCAACACAAGACTGGCAGAACAAGATTTAGTTTATGGTTTGTTTACCCCTGTTGTGCTTTTCTCTAAGCTGTGTTTTCTGATGAACATGTGTTACTTCTTTCTCTTGCAACAGCGTCTTCAGGAGGAAATCACCAAACTTTCTCCAACACTGCAGAGAAATGCACTCTATATCAAATCTGTGAGTGGCACTTTCCTTGCTCTTCACAATTCTTTTCAGTTTTCTGTTCCAAACCACACAGTTATTGCTGCAACACCATGTGATTTATGTTTATAAAGCATCTGAGTATCCACTACCAAGAAATTTAAGACAGAGCTTCAATAAAGGAGACTTCATTTTATTCCTGTGGGTTTGTGTACAAATACATTCCCAGAATAGACAGTAGTTTAGGATGACCAGTGTTTAAGGTAAAAAAGATCTGTGAATATTTAAAGTAATACCTTTTTCTAATTTTTTTTTTGTAGTCCAAAATTAGTCGCTTGCCAGCGTACCTGACTATTCAGATGGTTAGATTTTTTTACAAAGAGAAAGAATCTGTGAATGCAAAAGTTCTTAAGGTAAGTTTTTTGCATATTGAAATTCAATTCCTCTTTATGTTTTCTGTGAGTTTTTATTAAGGGTAGACAATGAGGACTTGAAGACTACTTTCTTAATTGTTAATTGTTCGCCTTTAAATTGCATTTAAAAACATTAAAGAGTGCAGTTTCTTTGCTCAAGTGCCAAATAGTTTTGTTCCCAGTTGTGATGGTGTATGGCAAACTACACTACCCAAAATAGACTGAGGAAGGAGGTGAGGGGCAAAAGTGAATTTGTCCCAGTACTGCTAATATTACATCATGACACAATACAATATGTTTTTTGGTCTTTTCTCACCAGTGGTTCTGAGAAGAATGTTTAACTAAGGAGAGGGCCATGCTTTCAAACTCTGAACACTAATGTTCTAATGTTGATGGGAGATGTTTATGCTGTCAGACACTTCCTGCATTAGTTATTTTAATTGTCTGGCTTTCTGATGGACAAATGGAGGAACCAGCTGCCAACAGCTGAATGTTCTGTTTTGCTTTCTGTTGGCCATGGCCAACAGGCCTCGCAGGCTACCCAGGAGCATCATGACAGGTGCTCTTTCCTTACAAGAGGAGGAAATGAAATAAGGATTAAAGGTACATGTTAACTGTTTCAGAAGGTAGTTTGGATAGCACAAAATAACATTTTTGCCAGGGTACAGTCATTCTACATGCTTGCCTCTTTTTTTCTTTTCCCTTAGGCCTGTACAGGTATTTCCATAGTGTGAAAGTATGACAGCTAGCAATAAAGAATCTGATTTATTGTTAGTCTATGCTGAATGTAATAATATAAAGTGGTTTGTTTGTACTGAATTAGACATTCTTCAGTGAAAGCATTGTAGCTCTTTTGGTAAATACTAAAAGAATCCCAGTAGGTCAGGTTGCCATCAATTTGAAGAGGGTTTCATTTAATTTGATTGTGTTGTCTTCCCATGGGAGAAAGCTTTAATGTGGAGTACCAAATCATGCTAATAAACCTTTGTCTTTTACTTCCTAGGATGTCAAATTTCCTCTTATGTTGGATGTGTATGAGCTGTGTACGCCTGACCTGCAGGAAAAAATGGTTTCTTATCGATCAAAATTCAAAGATCTAGAAGACAAAAAAGTAAATCAACAGCCAAAGAATGTAAGTCTCCTGATGCTTTCACTAACTCATACATCTGAAATTGGGGTACTAATAAGGACTAGAGAAAACTTGCTGTCCCTAAACATATTATTTTCTTACATAGCAAACTCCTTGGTATTGAGCTTTAGATCTTTTTATCCTGTATTTTCAGCTATGCCCAAAAGTTTGCTGTAAGTTACACAGAATTATTCTCTTCAAATATTACTGTTAGGTGGCTGCTCCCTTCTTCAGTGGAGTGTAGGAAGCCATTCCCTGCTCAGCAGCTGGAAGGGGTTGTACAAGGCACTGTCATGTGCCTGACTGGTAAAAATTACAGTACGTGTACTAGTAAGCTTAAAGTCAGCACTGTAAAAACTTGGAAAATGGTCTCATGTCTTATCCTGTCTACATAATGCTGACTTCCCTGTCTTTATTGAAGACAAAAGTAAATGAGCTAAAACTGTCATGTTTTAGCCATTTTTTAAAGTTTGCTGGTATTTTTCCTGGCCTAACTCATTGCAAATTCTTCTAAGCATTTGGATAAGGCTTGCATCCCCTCTTACACAGATGGGAGCAAGAAAAGAGTGCTATTTTTGAACAGAATGTATTGGCACTGAGAGTCTGTCTCTGGTATTTTCTTATTGTCACTTCTGCTGCTAGCAAGCCCCCACCAAGGAATAAATCTGCAATTGCAGAATTGTTTCATAAACAAACCCATAAATCTCGTGGGTGAACACTGCAGGCAGTATGTGCTAAAATGTATTTGCTTTAAAACTGATCTTCTTCAGATAAGGGTTTTGTATGTCCACCTAAAAAATACAATAATGAATTTCTTTCAAGTTGAACAAAAATGTTTAGACTTAGAAATGTACTTTAATTAATGGAGACTTGGGATTTGATGTGATTGTGCTAGAGCTTTTATTAAACTGCTCCACATTAATTCAACTTACTCTCTTTTTTAGTCTAGTAAAAGTGATGGTGCACAGAAAGAAGTTAAATATGAACCATTTTCTTTTCCTGATGGTGAGTACAGGGAGGCAAATCTACTTTAAAGTAACTTCCTATTTACTTGTGCTTAAGTGTACCTGATGGTAGCACTATTTTGAGAACCCTGTCTCTTTAATGCTTTTGAAAATTAATCTTGAAAGACTGACAGGAATGGAAAGATTAGGTAAACCAAAACATTGAGCTAGTGAAAGGCATAACTGCCATCCATCTGACAAGCTGGTGATAATAGAAGACAGGCACATCAAAAGACATTTGCATGTAATGTGCACACTGACTTGTCAGTGGGTGGTAGAAGGCTGAAATCCAAACAAAAACTTAAACTGGACTTCTAAAAGTGCTGTGGTGGTGCTGGTGTTGCCTCAGTTTTGGGGAGGCTTGGAGCCTGAAGGCCCAAAGCACTCAGCCTGTGTATTAACTACATAAGTAGTACTTTGGGGTACATATTTATTTCATAAGAATGCACAACATCTTCAGTTTCCTGAGATTCTCCTGGCTGAGAGCTGCTGCTTTAGTTCACAATGGTTTCGTGCTGTGCTGTAGCTGGGCTTTTGCACACACACACACACCTGTGGTGCTGTGGCCTGGCTGATGCATCAAGTAAGACTCAAGGTTACTTTTTCTTTCCCCTTCAGATATTGGCTCTAACAATTGCGGCTATTATGACCTGCAGGCAGTGCTAACTCATCAAGGCAGATCAAGTTCCTCTGGGCATTATGTGTCTTGGGTTAAAAGGAAACAAGGTAAAAAATAATAAACAAATTGCAGCCCTGTTAACCACTCATCACAGCTCCTTTCAGCAAAGGGGCTGTTAAGCAAGCTTAGATTTTATGCACCTAAGTTACAAATGATCCTCTTGTTTTCCTTGCAGATGAATGGATTAAATTTGATGACGACAAAGTCAGCATTGTTACACCTGAAGACATTTTGAGGTTATCTGGGGGTGGAGACTGGCATATAGCTTATGTTCTACTCTACGGGCCTCGCAGGATTGAAGTTGTTGAAGAAGCAGCTGAACAATAGTCTTCCATTCTAGCCATTCTGCCTAGGTGTGAAATAAATGTTGATTACTGATCACTTCTTTAACCCCAGAGCTTTAGCAAGTGGATAAATAATTTGTTCAAACCTTCTCATGTGCAGAGGGATATTGTTTTAAAACTGATCCATGTACCAATTAGTCACTATGGGACTGGACTGCCCACTGTGGTGGTGACAATACTTAAAATAGCTTTAATGTCTTGCAGAAGATAATTTTTTTTTAATGAGCCTCTCCTCCTCCTTCTTCTCTAATGTCATCAAGTATTTATTACACACCTACTCTCACATTTGTTACTCTTGCATGGTTTATACCACAGTTCAGTAGCTGTCCATCCTTTGCCTTACCTGGCAGTTCTGTTAGGAAGGTAGAAGAGAAAGCGTTGCCTTGTTGTGTAACTCAGTGCTGCTGCCCGTAGCCAACAGCTGTGGCTACAATCAAGTATTTGTCCAGCCTGACCTGCTGATTCAGTCTGTTCTGTTGCTGGCATCTCATGATTTCAGAATAAATTGTGATCAACAATGTGTCTCCATTAAAAACAGCTCCTGTCCTGGTACTGTAGTCAGTATGCGTTTGTTTTCACTTCTTGGGCCACCACTGACGAATGTCTCAAAGCAGTCATGGAATAAAGTCACTTTTTTTTTTTTAAGCTGTAGGGATGTGTCTCCTGTCCTGTTACTCATTATTCAGTAGCTAAGTCCAGTGTGGTGGCTGCAAAACTGGGCTTTGCTTTTTTACAGGACCTCCTGCAGTAACTGGATGTGTGTGACTGTTGTAAAAAAAGCCTTTCAGCACTACAGGCTAAAAAGCACTTCAGGCTTTCAGGCTACAGCCTAAAAAGCACTATCAAGGTCATCAACCCCCTCACCCCTTGATGTACAGGTTCCCAGTGTTGATGTGTCCCAGTGCCTTCTGAAGAGCTGGTCCATATTCATATCAAATACTTTCACTTCTGTTGGCAGGGTGGTGAGTTTGCTTGTGCCTCACTTGATCAGAAAGGGTCCTTTTACCCTTCCCTGGGACCTGGCATAAGCTGTGGCCATCACACTCAGCTCTTCTGCCTTGCAATTGTTACTCCAGTGCCACCTTCCTGCACAGCTTCACCTGGGAGCACACCAAAGGCCTGGGGCTCTATTTTAAGTGGCACGTTCTTCCCATTAAGGAAGCCCCCAAGGCAGTACTGGCTCTGTTCCTGCAGGTCCCACAGAAACACTTCCAGGGTTAAATTCTTGTTCTGGATCCTGTTACAGGGGAAGGAGAGATGGTGTGGTTACTGCTTTATGGAACTACATCCTCCCACTGTCATCCTCAGTTTTCCCAGCACTGAAGTTGTCAGTCACACCTGCACAGCTCCACTCACAATATGCTCAAGTCCCTTAACCAGTTGCAACTGTTGAAGTTCATACCTTCTACCAGCCCCTACCTGCAGCAGGAGCTGCAGACCTGGGCTGTTATTTCCAACAATTTTCTGTATCTCTGCCCCTACCAACCTTCACTGAAGTACCCTAATCAAATTCCTAATCACATTTAAGTCTGGAGTGGGGCAGACACAAAATCAATGGCTCTGCAGGCAGGAACTCTCCTTTGAGGTAGTAGCTAATCATGCTGGAAATTCACAGCTATGAGTGAATAGCTGAAGAAATCCAGATTTCAGTGACAGAAGCACTACACAAACTAGCCACAGAACAAGTTGTAGCCAGCTGCCACTTAACACCACAAAAACCTCTCACATTTTGAGGGAAAACAGCTTGTACCCATCTACAGACAACCATGGCCTTAAAATGAAACCTTCACAATTACCTGTGGCAAAAAAAACTTCTTTGTTTACCAGTACTCAGGGGTGTTCCTACACAGCCAAAGAATGAGAAGCTAAAAGTAATCACTAACAAAAACCAGCATGGAAATCCCTTGATCACTGACTGAACCAGTGCTTCAGTGGGAGAGCAGGACAGCACTTCTTCACTGGAAGGCAGTGCTGTGCCTTGGAGTACCATCACAACTCTCTCATTTTACCTCTTTTGACAGTCCCCAGCTCCCATGACCCCAAAGAGTGACTCCAAAGTCCTTCACACACAGTTCTTCCCTGCTGTGAGGAACGAGCCTGCCAATTCTCTGTCCAGCAGGAGCAACCCGAGTTCTGCTGGTGCCAAACTCCCAGAGCCTGCCCCAAAAGCTGCGAGGACTCTCCATCCTCCCTTTCATGTTCTACCACCAAAGATACAGCTTCCTAGTTCCAGGCTACAGCAACTAATCCTTTTCTCAGACACTCTGGACAATCCAACAGTAATATTAAAAAGCTTTATATCATTTACCGAACATAAAATACCTATCAAAAATCTATTGCCTAGCGACAAAAGTAACAATTATCAATGGCAAGCACCAGAAGAGTCACAATTACCAACCCCCCAGCCCCAAGTCAGTCAGTTGGCATCTGAGGCGAGTTAGCTGCTGCCTTCGGTGTCGTTGGAGAGGCTTTCGGCCAGCTCCCCGAGGCCGGCCTTGGTCAGCGCCGTGATCAGGTTCTCGGGGGTGGCGTGAGAGCCCTCCTGATCCTGCCAGGCCACCAGCAGCTGCTTGGCTCTCATCTTCACATCCTCGCTGTCCAGCTCGATCTGCCGGATGTCAGACTCCTTCATCTCCAAGTAGGGGGCCAAGGCCTTCCACTGCTCCCCCAGCCTGTTGGCAAAGGACTCGATCTGCTCGCCCGTCATGGCTTTGTCCCGTTGCACCTCTGGACCTGGGGAAAACAGAGAAGGAATCAGTGAGACACGGGGAACACCTCCAGACACTGCAAATGAATCCTCCCTATTTTAAATCCTCTGTTTATTTACTGACAGACTGACTTACACCTACTCTAGCTCCAAGAGCAGATTTTTACAGGTGTTTACCTGGGTTTCAAGAGCTATGTCCCTTAATGCCCATAAATAACATAAAAAGCAAGATTATCTGTATCTCCTTTAATATTGAGAGAAGTGCCTAAGTCTTAAATACATCAGAACTGCCTCCTCCAAATGAAAACAAGGATTTTGACAGACTTCAACACAAGTCAATTATAACATTAAAATACAGAGTGATCTTTAACATTTAGCTGTGTTTTGGAATTTTTTAGCCACCTTACTCAAAGTCAACCCAGGTAAAAAAATCCAAACAAACAAACTCAGTATTCATTCATTTTTTTCTCATGTTCCTATTGGCAACACGACAGGCCTATGACAGTAAATTTCATGTGTAGTCAGTACTTCAAGGAATTTTCTATCATTCTGGCATTGACATAAAAACCATGGAACACTAGGCTCTGCTGGGAAGCCAAGTGCTACGAGATTACAGATGGGTTTGCACATTCATAGCTTATCACAGTCTACAGTCTGTGGCTTACCATCCCTGTTTATTTCACAATTTTAAAGAAAAAAACACCAAAAATTGAAATACATAGAGAAATTAATCATACTCCTACTTTTAAATAAAATTTATTTTATTAAAAAATAATCTCTTATTAAGAATTAGTCCCTTCTTGTGCCACCTGAAGAGAGGTGGCACAGAGTAGAAATTCAAGTCTCTCCAGCGCTTATCAGTCACAGTCATTTATCTGAACTAAAGTCACACAGAGGAAAAGGACAAAAGATGCAGAACAACAAAACAATAAAAGCCCTCAGATCATTTCTCTTATGTCTAAGCACAGCAGACCATGGCTCTGCCATCATTGCTTTAAGACAAGATTTAAAGAAAGATGTAAATCCCACACAGTGACACCACAAAGGCTGTGTGCATTAGCATTAAGCTAAAGAGGAAAGAAGTTCTCTACTATTGCAAAGGAGACTGTAGAGAAGGTCAAGTGCTGGATGGAAAAGGGCAACATGAGAGAGATTCACAGAAGCCCACAGGTGTCTTTCCACTGACAGAAAACAGCTTGCAACAAAGCTGCCAGAGGTACCCAGTGTTTGGCTTCCATGCCCTGTGCATCCCATCTGCCTGTGCTGGATCCAGGAGCTGGGATACAGGGTTATAACCCACAAGGGTGCTGTGAGATGAAGGCACGAATGAGGATGAAAGATGGCAGATTCACAGACAAAGGAGATAGGGAAGGACACCTAGGAGCAGGACATGCCAGGATTAAAGGCAAGAGACAGATTGTGGAGAACAATGAGTGAGATGATGTTTGTCAGGAAGGTTGCTCTTCTTCCAGAGAAACTTTTGCCTCTAAGGTATTTTAAATGAAGAAGTAAAGATCTCAGAGCTGGAATATACCCATTTTTGAAAGTTCCACAGTTACTACCCCAGGAGGGCTAGGGGAAAGTGCTTACCCCAGTGATTAAAGGGCAGAGAGAACAGGAAAGTGGGAGAGGAGCACTCACACAGGCTTTTACACAGCTGACATTTCAGCCCTGAACACCCAGTGACACTGTCAACACAGACTACATAGCAGAAAAGGTGAAAGAGGCTCCTAGTGAAAGTGCTAATCCAACAGGTTGGAAGCTTTCAGCATTGCAGGCCAGGACACTGGGAGGCTGCTCCTGTGTCCCAAAAAGGCTGTGCTTGTTGGTGCTAATGCACTGGGGTAAGCAGGACTGATGGCCCTCAGTGGAAACTATGTTAAAACACAGATTCTGCAACACATATCAAGAGAAAAACTGGAAAGACTAAGAATATGCAAGTCTTACTTTCATTGTTTTCCTTTAATAAAGCATCATTATCTTCCTCATCTTCATCTTCACCTGTTTTTATTTCTTCAGAAGGAGGCTACAATGAAAGAACTAAACATCACTGGATGCATTTTGTTTTCAAAGAGAAATTCTACAGCTCTGTGCTTGTCTCTGGAATGTGTGTTAGAATGGAAAGTCTGACACAATCCCACATGAGAATCAAAAATCCCCCAGAGTTTCCTAAACACCAGTAACACCAGTAAGTTCTAATAAAATATATTACTAACTAAAAAAAAAACTCATCAAAGCATCCACTGATTAAATAGGATTTTTCCTTTTCATAGTAACAACAACTAAGCATTCCATAAGCAAGCTTTATCACTTGCTTAAAAAAAAAAAAACCCCAGCCAACCAAATTTAAGATCACTACTGATGAACATTTTTTAAAAAAATCATGATTATTGTTATTCATTAATTTTATTCCACACTTGGGAATTCCTCAAAGTTTATGTACTTTCAGACTTCTGGAAGGTGGCAATCAAATACACAAACAACAAACTTTTCACTCCCTCATTCAGGTACTGATCAGCCAAAAGGTTTCATCTTTTTCTATATTTCAGCCACGGGCCTTAGGTACACAAGTTGTTTCTTGCCATTGCTTTTGGCACATGACAGTAGTACCAGGAATACTGCATGCAGCCATACCTTAATACATTCAACAAATTACAATCCCCACATTTTTTTTAAACTTGCTCTTAGCTTACAGTTAACTCTGATGGCTGGACAAACAAAACAGCCATATATTAAACTCCAACCTTGAGACCTCACATTACAGAGAAGGAAAGTCTCAGTAGAGAAGCAAGGGTTTGTATCTGCAAGACATTGCTGGGTTTTGTGCCAATTCAGAGGTGTAGAAAGCACCCCTTCCCCACTGGCAGCCTCTCTTATCACTGTGTATAAAGCCATCTGAAAGGCCCCACCTGGACTCAAATTTGTACTGTTGACCAAGCAAAGGGTTAATGCCTTAATTTTACAGCTCCACAAGGTTTATTATTGTTTTGCATATTTTAGAAGTCAGGGAGCTGATAGAAGACCTCTGGCAAACCTTGCTGTAAAGTTCTGGTAAGCACAGCACCATCAGCTGCACACACTGCCTCTTTTCCTGCCATCCCAGTATATTCATGAGCCATGATTCTGGCTTATAAAATTCTGGCTTCCATAAAATTGGTCTGCACTGCAACATGGAACCCAAGCAGCTGGGTTAAGATATATATGTGTATATATTCACACACACACACACATATATATATATATATATATATATATATATATATATATATATATATATATATATATATATATATATACACACTCCCACCTACCAACAGGATTGCCACAGCTGGTTTTTTTCAGAGTACAAGGCAGAGTTCAACAGTTACTAGGTTAATCAGTGTTACTCAGTTTATTGTTAGGGGATGTTCAGAGATTAGACTAATTTTATTTGTAATTTTTATTTCAGTGTACAAACTTTTTTCCTGGCTTTTTTTTTTCTCCCTCTCTGTACCAAATGGACTGCAGAGGGACAACCAGAAAGTGAATGAATTCAGCATTTATTATTATAGGATAATATTACTTACAGGCAGCTCCTTGGCTAATTTGATTACCATGTTTTCTAGATATTCAGGTAAACTCTTGAACTGTTGGTTTGTTGGCTGGAAGAAGTGGGGACTTCTGCGTGCCAGAAGTCTCAGTGCTCTCCAGCCATAGTTAGAATTGTTCACAGCCCTACAATAAAACACAAGTTTGATTATTAAAGTCTGGCATCTATAAAAACACAGAGAAAGATTTGAGACATTTAGTAATATAATTCTGTCCAAATTTAATCAATTTTTGTACATTTCTGGAGTCCTACACAGATACTAGTAATGCTGAGAACAGTCTGTTTTCTTTAACAGTCCAAACATGAAACAGACTAAAATCAAGTGAAACACAGCAGAGATGGACATACTTATATTTATTTTCAACCATGTTTTCAGGGTCTGCTTGTTCAATAGCTTCCTCAAAAAATTCCTCCAGTGTTGGCATATATTCCCTAAAAAAAAAATCAAATAAAGAGCTTAAATATGCTTCACAAACTTCTCTAAAATGGACAGTCTTTGTTTCTTTTGACACATCTCAAGCTCATCCACTGAGGAGAAAAATACAAATCCCAAACCAACCCACTCAAATTTAACAATTTTAAACAAGCAAAGAAAGTGCTTGATACATATTGCTATAAAATTATTAACTGCAAAACCACTAGAGTGTGCCAGCAGTTGCTAGCACTGCCTATTATACACATTTAAACCTCCTGCCATACAAAGAGGTGATGTCAACATCTGTCAGCAGCATTTGCACAGCTCACAAGCGCTCAGAAGTCTAAAATGGTTGCTAGTTTTGTGCCATTTGACAGCAGCAAAACATGGCTGTCCCTGCCACCCCCCACCTCAGCTCCATCTGCTCTCAGAACTGCTTGGGGTGGGTTCTGACAGGTACTCAAAGCAGCACAAAAGGAACCCTGACCTAAAAAAAGAACAGAAATGAAATTTCACACCATCAGGATGGTTTGCTGCTGAGAAGACTCTACCCAAGAAACACAGATTGTGTGAGAGCTGTAGGTTACTGAGAGCCAAGACTCTCAGTGGAGCAAAGCAAGCTCATAATGATCTGTATTTCTCCTACCCAATGCTGACAGGAGACACACCTGCTTCTGTAAGGGAGTCTAGCAAAGGGCTGGAGCAGGGGGTGAAGCACACTGGTCTATACATTCATCTCAAATTTGTTTTGAAAAAGGCATTTTGCTCAGGGCAGCAGTGCCCCATGCATCATCACTGATTACTGGAAAAAGCCAGCACCTTGAAAACCCATCTGAGTCCTGCCACATTATCCCCAAAACAACCATCTAAAAAGGGGACAGCTAAGGAAGTATTACCCCATTTGAATGGAGATGTGAAGAACCAAAGCAAAAAGCTTTTACTTGACCACATACAGTCACAAAGCCCATGACAAAAACTTGCAACTGAATCTTGACACCATGGGATCAGTTTCCTGTTTACCATGGCATGCATTTTCTTTGTTTATGTACATTTGTTAAGGGCTTTATTTATTTATTTTTATTTAAAGGCATTGCAGCACAATACAATCACACACATGGAACCAAAAGCTTTGGTTCCAAACACAACTCCACCTTCATCCCTTGGCCTAGTAAAGGCAAGCATCCTGTCAAAGGCCTTCCTGTATATCCCAGCCTCACAAGAAAGGAGGGCACTTCCTCTGCAAAGCTCTGAAACTCTAGAAAAGCAATCCCTCCACCCAGGAAATCTGCACAGCTAGCACCTCTCCCCACAGAACCAGACTTTACAGCCACTACTAGCAGAGTTCTCTTCGGGAACTGTCCCATTCCTTCTCCAAATTTTCTTACTCTGCATCATGTCTGCACAGTAAAAGAGATTTTGGCACCTGTAACAAAGAAAGTTGTGTAGCAGAGTATATTTTAAGCATTTCCTACAATTGTGCAAGCAGAAGGGACAACTAATAATTTTTCTGTATCTGCCCCACGAACAGACATGGTATGTGCTGGAACAATGCCTGGTAGCCAATTTCCTCTTATCTAGCATTGTTTAAAGCACAGGCCTGCTCGAAAATCATAGCCAAGCAGCATGCTAACTTCATCAGAGACAGACTTGGCAATCTTCCTTCATTATATAAGGTAATTAATTATACAATCATGTTCTACAAAAGGAAAGTTTTCATCTGGTTTTCAGCTTAGATTTTACTTTAGTAAGCAATGAAAATTACTGGCAGCATAAACACTCGAAGAAGTGAGGAAAACTGTAAAGAGGTTTCAGGGCAAAAATTCATACAACCACCTTCTCTAAAGGTGTGAAATGCACACTTCCTGAGATCATCTTGTACATCTTCCTTATGCCAACTTTGTAACTCTCTAATTAGAGTGCTAATTAGTTAGCTTTAAACAATGACACACCCATTTTTTACCTACCTACTCTCAGATTTACAGGCTTCCATGTTATCAGGACATAAATTCCAAAGGCGGGTCAGCTCCTCACTGAAAAGAAAAGCATAAACACACATTGTTTATGTTCATCATCCTACCATGCCACACTCATGGACTGTCTTAAAGGGATCTGTAAAAGATGGTTATAAGAAAGGCTACTGCAAGTTTTAAAAGAGTGATATATCCTTTGGCAGCTCCAAAATAAGGATGTTTGAAAATTGATGTATAGAAAAAACAGTGGGAGGAAAAAACCCCAAACATAAAATCCCCCAAACCAATTAACCAAGCCAAACCCAGAAATTTTGTAAAGGAAAGAGAAACCAACATACTTCCCCATAAGGATTTTTTTGTTTGATCCTTTTCCTAAGAAGTCCTCTGGAGCTGGCCTCTTCCGCACAGGCCTCATTGGCTTAGAATCAGGAGGTCTAAAGAAAAAAAAAAAAAGCTCTTTAGTGTCAAACCAGTAATATCTCAAGAACAAAAGAAGCTGTTTCACCTTCACCTTTCACCTGAGATGAGAACTGAGGGACAGCGAGTCTAAGGGTGGAAGGAGGCAGTGGGGAAAAGGAGAGAGGAGGCAAAGTAGAGATAAAGGATTCTGCCAGACACCAAAATTAGTTCACTCAAAAATATAAAGATCTACCAGAGTCCCAAAAACAGAAGGAAGCAAATCACAATTGTGCCAGCAGGACATGATCTACCCTGCTGCTGGGATCATGGTTGCAAGGTCTCTTTCCCCAGCTGCACCTGATTTCATGGGATTAGAGATTGGAGATCCCAGAGGACTGAGGTTAGGGCAAAACCTACCCAAGCTGAAACTCTGGATGAGATCTAAAGGAGACAGAATATTTATAAAAGTCAAATTTCATAATTTTACTTCCTCACAATCCCCCTGCAACAGTAATTTCTCTCTTCTAACAGCCCCCCTCCCTTTTATTTACAAACAGCTTAAGTCATGAAGAGGTGGCTGCACATCATCTCTCCAATAAAAGGGAATCTCCAAAGATATAATGACCCACATGTTCCTTACCACAAAGAGGCCATTCTGTGTGTACAATGAAGTAGGGTGGAAGACAAATGTTTGGTCATCCCCTCAAGACAGTCAAGTAGACACATGGAGTCAAAGTTCAAGTTTTGCCACTAGTTAGTAACACAGGAAACTTTCAGTGGTGAAAGCCATCTAATTGTCATTCCCTTTAAGGTAAGTGATCACCATCAAGTGGCAAACAAATAAATTGTGTAAGAGAACTGTTACACAAACTCCAGGTATGCTGCCCTGCCCAAAGCCATAATGCCAAAGGCTTCATTAGAGGCAGTCCAAAGGGATAAATGGAAAAGTCAGGCACTAACCACTTCAACCTAGGGTCTGCTGAAAGCAGGAGGCAGCAAAACCTGCTCCAGTCTCCTGGACCAGTACCAGTACCACAAAATATTGCCCTGAGACAATGAAGAATGCTCTCCTGAGATCAGACACACCCATAAACACCTCTTCCCTGACATACTGCAAGCCTTATGACTTTTGGCAGAAATCTAAGAGCCTGCACTCACTGAAGGGACAGGCAACTGTACAGATATCCAAGTTGTGTGAGTGGTCAATATACACCATGGGTAGCAGACTCTGAAGTGGAACCACCATTTCAAACAAGCAGCAGAAAGCTTCTGTTCCATAACACAGTTACCTTTCTTTCACAAAGCTTGGGCAGCCCTCATTTTTCCATGAGTTCCAGTTTTCTTCAGTATTTAATATATGCTGCAGAAAGACAGAAAGTATTGCACATTATTAGGGTCATAAGCACGTTCAGAGTTGACCCCAAAGTTTTAAATTGAGCTATTAAAATTAAGGGGAAAACTTTGTTCTAGGTTGTGTGTTTCAGTCACTATCTTGAAGATCATCAGTATAATCTTAGGCAACTGGATTGATATGCAAAAATAGTGTAACTCCTCTCTTCAAAAACTTGTGGGAAAAGCTTTATCTCCCCTGGTCTAGTCAAGAAAATAGATGTGGTAACAGTAAAGGAAAAAAGGATAGCAAAAAGACAATTTCTTGGGTTTTGATTAATTTCACTTGTATTTCATTTCCATGTCTTTGGGCACAGGACTCCTATCTGCAAAAACTTTGGAATATTTTTTGCTTTCCAATGTGCATGTGTACACATGCACATACAGGCATATCTCCATTTCTCCCCTGAAGAAGGAAGAAAGACATTAATGAAAACACGGGATAAAATATGACTACAAAATAATAAGACACTATAGGACGAATTTTTACTAGGATGAGGTAAAAGTTCTCAGATATAATAGGTGTGTTCTAAAAGCTAGTATAAGCTGAAACTGCTTTTTTATGTGCTATAGACTTTGTTCAGGCAGGCATCAAAATACTCACCTCTACCATTTTTGAGAATCTTTCCCCATCTGGAGGATTTTCTGAAAGAAGCTATGAATGAGAGAAAAGAAGGTGAACTTTTTGTATTGTATCTGTTGCAGAACATGTAGGAAAAGAACTCCAGAGAAAATGGTGGCTACTGCTTTAAAGGTGGTTGATACAATATTACATGCTCAATATTCTTCCATGTAATTTTTATGAGAGTAGATACTGTACCAACCTGGTAGACTGCTTTTGTAGTATCTTCAATCCAAAGAGACTGTTCATCTGTTAGAACATAGTTTGAACTGGAATTGAAAAAAAAACAACACATCAGAAAGTGTGCTGAGGACATATAATTTATACTACATACCTTGTGAGGGGTGTTAAGAGGAGATCTGAGGAATGTGCTTTGAATGTGATCTGCTATGGTCCCAGGGCATTTACTAGTTTGTGGAATTAATTAGATGTGCTTGGGGACTACACTTTCAAGGTGTAGAATTCACCCAATAGGAAGCCCATTTGAGTGATTCAAGATCAAACCTCGATACTGGACCCAAAATACAGCAAATGGGCACAATGAAAAGATTTACCTCAAAAACACTCACCAAGTGTTATACCACCATTTGTATCTCATGCCATCCTTGACCACCAATAAGTGACCATTTATAATGAACATTTTCATGCAATGACATTGAATGACTGCCACCTCAAAAGGACTGAACTGGAATTCAGAAGACCTGAATTCCATTCCTTCTCAGCCACTAGACTGCCTTTATAAATGATCTATAGAATTAGGATAATGATCCTAGATTACAAAGTTCTTTGAGAGCTGTTTACAAAAAACAATATATAGCAGGTGGGAGACACCTGCCTTGTTAAGGATATTAATTATTACGTGCAAATATGGCCCAGGGCACAGGAAATGAGATGGGTTTTTCTTCAGAATAATGTTAAGAGACTAGGAACAGATGGAGTTTGGTTCTATCCCATGAATTTATAAAAGCAATAATCACCATTGCTATTTCTTGCCATTTTAGACAGAGTTCTGCAGTACACTAAGAAAAAACAAATCAGCAACCAATGCCACTTTGCAAAGCCAGTATAGATTCAAAATGATGCCACACACAAGTACCTTGCACTGGTCTTAACAACTGGGTGCTGCCAAGGAGAGTCTCCTTCCCTCTCATGGCTGGCACTCACTGTAAGCAAGTTTTAATGGCCTCTACTTCTCTGAGACCCCACAACTCACCAACTTGGCAGAAAACTTACTCTGCAAAGATGAGCAGATTGCATTTCTGTCTGTATAGTAAATGGCACAATTTTAAGCAAGTCCAACCAACATGAGAGCACAGGAGGGCAAAGAATCAGGCAGAGGAACAGAGAAATTAATTGAGACCTCTGCTTTCCAGCTGTAAAATAACTTCAGCCATACCCTGTATTTACCAATCCAAGGCTCCAAGTTCCACAAACTCAGAATAAGTAGGCAAACTATTTTAAAATATTTTGGTTTATCTCCAAGTTCCTAGTTCCCCATCCCCAAAACACAAAGTATTTTCACATTACCTTTTAAATTTGACTTGTCCCTTTAGATACTGAAATAGTATTAGGTACTGCAACAAGATGTGACGACGGAAGTTACTGTCACTCAGCTGTAAATCCATTAGCTAAACAACAATAAAAAAGCAAAAGATCTTTAAATATTTACTCTCTTTTAATTTATCTTTGTAAAGGCAACATTAGAAATGAAATCCAATAAACAAATGGCAGCGTTATTGAAGACTCTTATTCCAGAAATAGAAGCCTCTGAGTCATTAATTAACAGAGACAACCCACAAAGAATAGAATACAAAAAGGAATAGAATACATCTATCTAAATAAAATGGCCAAACATTGTAATGGGATATCCAGAGAAACTGTGGAGTCTCAACTGGACATAGTGCTGATCAACTGCTCCAGCTGAGAGCTTTGAGCAGGGAAGCTGAACCAGACATAGGTTCCTTCCAACCTCAACGAGCCTGAAATTCTGGAAGGGAAGCCACGTACCTTTTCACTAGTTAGGAACTTTGCAAAATACACATGTTCTCCTCCTGTTTTTAGTTCTTCCAACTTTTTTCGGGAAGCCTGAGTGTCATCCAATTTGTAACTTTTGAAAACAGCCAAAACTTCTTCTGAGTACTATAAAAGAGAGGTTTTTTTATTTACCACATGAAAACAATACTGAACCTTTGCAGACCTAAAGCCAAGCAAGTAAAATACTTGGTAGATCGGCTATCAGCCCATTGAAACAATTGTTAGAAATGTGAACAAATGTGAAACATTTGTTACTGATGTGCAGGACTGCTCTGAACACCACAAATGAAGTGAAAATGTTATCATGTCAGAACATTTAATCATACAGAATATTTAAAGTATGCTAAGAAAAAAAACATTTTAGGTTCTGAACAATGCGTTGTTGTTTAGACATCATGAAGAAGAAAGGTTCACATGATCACAGTAAAAAATTTCATCTGAAAGACCTAAGTCTTTGATCAGTTTCTGAACTGCACCTGTGGTGGTTTTCTGTGGGTTTGTTTTTTTTTTTTTTTTTGGCCCCATGAGTAGATATCATAAATTAGATTTATACTAGGATGTCTGAGCAGATGTCACCTCTTATTACCAGAACACAGAGAATGAAGATTAAAAAATAACTAAGCTTCTTTAAATTAAATAAATACTGGGTGACAAATTTTGAAGAAACTGTACCTTGGCAATAAATCCTCATCAATATTCATACTAAGCAAAACTGAAACAGCTGGCTGAAGGGGACATTCAAGTCATTGCTTCTACAAAGAGATTTGCTTTGTTAGAAACCAGTAATCTTTAGGATGCCACTGGCATCAGTATAACTACTCAAAAATAACAGTAAGGACTAGATAGAGCTATTTATCTTCTCTGGGTAAAAAAACCCACCCAAACGCACAACTTCTGCTTGTTGCAGCTGATAAACCACAAAAAAAAAAGTACTTCTGGCACTGTTGCAACATGTGAAGTACTTCTGGTATTGACATACAGTAGGAAACTTATTGTACATTTTAACACAATATATTAGTTTACTGAAAAAGGCTCACTTAAGAAAACGTCAAAATGCATTTCCTAATGCACTATCATTTTCCAGCAGCCTGAGCCTTTGAACTGTTCCATGCTTATGCAGTCACTGCTACTCATGTAAACAATGACCTTTACTTAGGCTGAATGGTTGAAAGCATGAACTCAGATTACCTTAAGAAATGTTTTCCATGACACCTTCTCATAACACTGCACAGGATTTCTAAAATAATCTTGAAGTGACCAGAATTTTCTATACAGGTTATAATCTATTGGAATGGAACTGTGGAAGAAATAATGAAAAAAAAAAAAAAAAAACCACATTGAAAAGCAATATACTATATTCAAGTTCACTCAGGAATGTACAACCCCAGAAAACATTATTCACTTTGGAAGTAAATTAGTGAGTCAGTAGTGAACCGTCACAGAGGAATCTGTAACTCAAAATTTGTCCTTGTAAGAGCTTTCCATTCAGTCTGTTGTTACTTTCTCACCATAGAAGTAAAAAAGTACACAAAAGGGATCTTAGGAGTTTTTTTACTATCTGTGGCATGAAGGGGAACACAGCTTTTTCTCCTTAAGCATATACTCAAAATCCCTGAATACATCTTATCACGAGTTTTGTGAAGGGAATTTGTAAAACTGTCAAAACCAGAGTGGTTCTCAGCCAGGGTATACAACTTTTTCAAATCTGTACATTTCTGTTTCCCAGACAACTTAAACAATTAAGACATTGGCAGGAGCCTTCACTGATTAGATAGATCTAATCTTCAGAGGGCAGAAGATGAGGAGAATTTGGATCTCAACATTTAAAGATATTTCCCAAACAGCATTTTTCCTTTCACTTTATAATGCTTTGCTTCAGCTTTTAAATTTCTGTCAGCTCACCAACTCGTTGGTGCTTCATCATCTCCCATTTCACCTTCTTCCACATCCATTCCTTCTTCCCTCTCCTCAGTGTGCTAAATAGGAAAAAAATATTTAAAATTTATATAAATGCCACTACAGTTTGCACAGAGCTCTCACAGTGTTGTTTACTGTAAACATTCAATTATATATTAGATCAGAAAGCTTAAGCTGGTAACTCAAATCTCTGAAGTATTATTACTGTAATATGTGTAAAAAATTTCTGTCTTAATGCAATGGTAGCCTCATTTCTCCTGAAAAAAGCTGAAGAGACAGCTCTGTCCTCTGCATACTGTGGGGAAAACTTTGCACAGTAAGTGACAGTACTCATTCCTCACAATCAAACCTGTCTTTTTCTCCCTCAGAGTGCACAGTTTAAGATTCCAGGTAACCTAACAGACACCTGGGAATGCCTATTCCCAAAACAACAGCTTGGTCTGGCAGAGGGACAACCAAATTATGAACCTACAGTCCCAAACACTTTTTGTGCAAACAATCTTACACGTTAACTGCAGAATCAGTGAAAAATTACATTGGAATTTTCACCTTCTGTCCCAGAGTGCTCTCATGTTCATTGGTATTGAAAACAGTGACATTTTCCAGGTTGAACTGACTCTGTAGGTTAAGTCCTGTGAAAAACAAAGAGAAAGTCTTAAAAGCTGTGAAGTTCCCAAGTCTGTTTATGAAATACCGATACTCAATTCTCAGAGCAAAAACTTACATCAGGAACCAAAGCAAATAAAAGTCACAACATCAAGGAAAGGCACAAGAACTAGGATGCAAATGCAAAGTGATTTGGTCCAACTGGATTTGGTCTGCAACCATCACAGACTTTAAAGGTTCAGCTTATTTAGTCTCAATGTTAAGTGTGATGAAATGCAAAAAATCTCACCTGACTTTTCTGAAAGTGGAAATAACCTAGCCAAGAACAGCTGAATTCTTCCACAAAAGACTGTGTTTTGTGACTTAGATAATCTTCTTAGGAGATCTAAATATTGTAAAAAGTAAATAAGATTAGTATTTATCCCTCTTTTAATTTCTCATGCAACAGAATTCAAGACTTGCTAATCACATGATCTACAGAGCTAAGGAAGCTCATAATTGTAAATTCAAATGCCAGTGACTCCCTCTGACCAGACATACTTGTTCCAAATGCATTCTGCCAATTCTCCTAACACCTTCAACACCAATAAAAAATAAATTTGAATGAATCCTACTCAAATATAGCCTTGGATACAGGCGCTGTCATTGCTGAGGAATGACATTCTTCTAAAACTATCTCCACTGATGAAGAGCTCCCTGAGGCCTGAATGACTTTTACATTAATAACCAAGAATGTGTATCTGTTCAGAGTGATGCACCTTTTAACTTTATAACTTACTGAACACATCTGAATTTAAATCAAGTTATTAAACTAATTTTCATTTCCTGAGATAGGAAGTTCTTTAATGCTGCTCTCCCCTGCCTGAAAAACTACTACTCACCATTGCACATGCGCAGCAAGTAATTCTTCCCTGCAGAGTAAAATGTGATCTGAAACAGAGTAAAGGTATTTAGGACATTAGAAGATCATAAAACCTTCCTGAGCAGATTAATCCAATCACAAGATATGAGTAAGTATGAGTCACTCCTACAGATAACTCTAAATTTGAGTCTTCCCTTACATAACAGGCAGGTTTCACAAAAAGGCAAGTCCCACAAATTCCAAGAAAGCATGAAATACATTTACATCCAGCCTTCATAAAGAAAAAACCACGTGTGACAATGAACTGTAAGAACACCATCCTTTTTTTTTTTCTTGGAATGCACTAATTTTTACACTCATTTCCTTTATTACTCCATGTATGATTTGTACAAATAAGCAAAGAGCACACAAAAAAGATTTAGAGTGTTCACAATACTGGTGATCTGGAAGAAGAAACTGGGAGATACCTGAATCGACAATAAACAACAGTTTGTGAATATGTCAGGGGCCATAATGTAATCTGAAACAAAGCAGCCTGAATGACTATGGGAGGAGGTTCTAGTTAGAAAATCCAGATAAGGAAAACACTGAGACAGTAGAATGCTTTTCAGGTGCTATCTCTGGAGTTCCTGACACTAATGTGTCAGCCACAAGGACAGTAAAATTCTGTTCATCACAATGGTTCTTGTAGACAAAAGCTTTGGCCAAACTATGGAAGATTTGCAGAAATACCTACCGATTTCCATGTAGCAACATTTTTCTCCACAAAAGTGAAAATTTTGTCACACTGATCCAAAGGGAGGCAATCCAGAACATCCCCCAAAAGCACAAAAGGAGTTGACGCAGTGCAGATACCTATAAGGAAAACAGGGAATTTTTTTACTCAACAAATTTGAACTGAAATACAAAACAAAGAGATGCATTACACTTGAGGGACATTTTATTAAAAAAAGTAGAAGAAAGAAGTTCTTCTGGGTTCCTACAAATCCTAACAGAAAACTTGGGCTAAAATGTGAACTTTCACTAAAGTTATTTCTACACATACTCAAACGAGATTTGTAAAAGCTTTGCACTAACATAAAACAAATATTAAAACAATCACTGTTATAACGACCTCAAAATCTGAAACAATGTCACATCTTTCTGCAGACTGCAAGTGAACTTTTTCAGGCTTCTATATCCACAGTTAGTCCCACTACACACATCCATGAAGGCTGAGAGCCTTTTCAAGCACCACTAAAACAGTCCTCCAAGTCCATCCACCCATGCTCTGCAGGCAATGCCTGCATTCCTCACAGCACAGCTCTTGTTATTCCTACAGCTCATAAAACATACATGTAATTCACCTGTACTTACTGAAACAAACAATTCTTGATGAATAATGTGAACAAATAAACAAAAGGAAGAGAGCAAAAGCCACTTCAGAGAACAGCACACTGATTTCTGACACAATCTGTTATTGAAACAGATCCAGGTATCTAAAACCCAGCCATATCCTGACAGGAGATGAGCACAGATACACAGGAGATGTTATTTCTGCCTCTGCCGAGTCATTTTACCTCTCTGCCTCACTGGTCTCATCTCTGAAATTATGATGGGAAACTTCTATCATTTTAGAGTGCTGGACAAAGAAACTGCTAATCATGCTGCAACCAAATCCATCCATCTTTCTTTCTTAACAAAAAAAAAAAAAAAAAAAAAAGAAAAAGATTCCAACACAAATGTCACATATATAACCAAATTTAATTATATTATACTTAATTTCTCTTCTGAAACTAAACACTAGCATAAGAACCATATATCACCAAAGATAACCACAGTAGATGATTTACAGAAATCAAGATTTTAAAATTCCCCTAAATGGTCCCTAAAACTGCCAATAAATTTGAAAGAGAGATGCTCTTTCAATGCTCACCTTCTGTGACTCCATTAATAGCAAGAGAAATAATTGCCAGGAGATTCTCACATGGAGCTTTGTTTATCTAAAGAAAGAAAACACTGTTGAAATTCTCCAGTCTGACCACAATGTATCTAACAAAACTAAAATTCTTGTTTCCAAGTAGGTATATTTAAAACAAATACTGACATTCAACTTCCCAAAACAATCTATGAAATCTGACCTATCAGTTAACTGTAGTAAGTTTTTTATTGAGAATTAAACCATTCCTGGCTGCTTCCAGCCACTAGAGACCCAAATGCACAGTCATTTGCCTCTGAAAATTAATATCCCACATCCAGACTTCATTCAAATATTATTTGATCATACACTATTTGACTCCTTTCATCAGTCTTTTCAGCTGATAGGGCAGCTTTGTTACATAAGTAACAAATCACAAAATAGTTTTGATCTGGGGAGGCCAAAATATCTCATTGCTCAAACTCTCCTGCCAGGGGCAGAGACACCTTTCACTAACCCAGGTTGCTGAAAGCCCCATCCAACCTGACCTTGATCACTTCCAGGGATGGGGCATCCACAACATCTTGGGACAACTTGTTCCAGTGCCTCACCACCCTCACAGTGAAGAATTTCTTTCTGACATCTACTCCAATCCTCCCCTTTCCACCCACTTTTAAAGTACAATTATTGAACAATGCATGTTTATGAATTAGAATTTTAAGATGCAGCAGACTTTCATAAACATTACAAAGAACTGCTAGAAAAGGCTCAGACAACAGCTCTCACTACAGTGTGATATCTCTCAAATACAAGATTCTACCTACCTCCTTGAATCATCTGTCTTTAATCTCAATTACCTCACCATTACATAGCTCCTGTTTTTAATGAAGTGTTTTCTTACACTAAAGTACATTGCTGTTACATTAATATACTAGCCTGCTAATAGAAACGTGAGGTTCAACAAGAGATAAGCTTCAGCAGTTTAAAATACTTACTATTTCTTCTTCTACAACAACTCTAAAAGCTTGATCCAAGGTACACTTCTTTTCATTTTCACTGCAAATGCAAACATTCCACCTTAGTTAGTAACTACCCTCAGGCACAAGATTACTAAAACTTATCTAAACAGGCAATTTAAAAAAAAAAACAAGTGACCTTCACTTACCTTCCAGGAACCTGGTTAAATGCATTCAACAACGGCTTGATGCTTTTGTTAATCAGAGCCTCTCTGGTGGATGTCTACCAAATGCAAAGAGAGAAAAGCTACAACACCAGTACAAAACTAAAAGGATCTTCCCTCCTTCCTCTGACAGTGGACAGAAATAAGAAGGAATCTTCCTGCCACACACCATGTGTTAGTTTACAGAGAGACCTTTGTAACAGGAAGGGCAAATAACAAGCACATGGGAAATTAGGCACATGAGCTGTTAGAGCATCTCACCTCAAACGTGGGCTAGCAGCCTGGTGAAAACAGCATTTCTAAAGGATACACAGAGGATCAGGCTCTTGTGACCAACACTGGACCTATCATTGTCTCAGTTGCCACACTCACAGCTTCAGGTGGTTATGATGCTTTGGGACACAGATCAGGGAACACTCTGAGTCGGAAGGGACCCACAAGGATCATCGAGCCCAACTCCTGGCCCTACAAGGACAGCCCCAAGAACGGCATCGTGGGCCTGAGAGCCTCTCCCTGTCTTCAAGGGACTTAACAGCTCCTCCCAATTTTCTACCACCTACAAAGTCGCATGGGATCCCTGCAAGTCCTACGTTTATGAAGATGTTAAAAAGCACATGACTCCTGCTAAGAAGGTGGTCTAAAAATGACTGCTTCCTGCTACAAAATCGCTCTAAGGGATCGAGTGCTTGTGCCTCGAGCACTCCTGTGCAAATCCCATCCTCTCGTCTGACAACCTGAGGGGATCCAGAGGCCGGCAACACACGGAGCCCCCCAGCTCTGGGAAAGGAAAAGCATCCCTCAGCAGAGACAGAAAGTGCAATACGCCCGGACGTTTTACTCGGGGGGCACGCTACACTTTCGTTGTCTTTCACGTTAATTTTCGCTAACCTGAAGACTGATTTCCTCCTCCCCCGCTTGGCCGAACCAGCGCACAGCCTGCCCTCACTCCCACTCTCACTCCGCCGCACCCCGGCCGCACTCAGCGCTCCATAAAGCAGCGCCCGGGCCGCTCCCGGCAGCAGCCCCGGCCGGGCCGCGGGCCCGGAGCCGCCGAGGCACAGGCCGGCCCCGCAGCTTCCAGTCCGAGCGGCAGGGATGAAGGGAAGGCTGGAAGGACGGGGGGAAGGCAGGGGGGAGGCTCACCGTAAAGCGGAGCCGCGCCTCGGGCAGGCTGAAGAGCGGCGGCGACATGATCCCGGCCGGCGGGCGGCAGGGAGGGAGGGAGGGAGGGAGAGCGGCGCTGCGGGCGCGCGCCGATGACGCCGTGGCCCCGCCCCCCCCAGCGGGAAGCGGGAGGAGCGGGGGCGCCGTCGGCTCAGGGAGCGGGACGGTCCTGGGAATACCGGGTTGTGCCGGGCTTTGGGTCGGGAAACACCTCCGTGATGGCCGGGTCCAACCGCTAACCCGGAGCTGCCAGGCCCGCCACCCAAACATCCAGGTATGGTGGCTCCACCGCTTCCTCGGGCAGGCTGTTCCAATGCTTGGCAGCCCTTCCTGTGAGGCGATTGTTCCTGATATCCGGCCTGAACCTCTCCTGGCACAACCTGAGGCCATTGCTCTTGTCCTGTCACTTGTTGTCGGGGAGGAGAGGCCGACCCCAGCTGGCCACAGCCTCCTCTGAGGTGTTGTAGGGGTGATGAGCGCTTCCCTCGGTGTGCAGGTGTTAGAAGGATAAATATTTGCATTTAATATTTGTCGGCAGAATTGGCGTGATAAAGTTTAGTATTTGACATGTTTCAATGATCTCGGATGCAGGGAGGTTAACAAAGCTTGGGGAGAAGGAGATAGCACTGAGAGTGGATGTGAAAAACGTGTATTATATGATTGGCTTTTCGCAAATATTAAAATGAATATTATATGTGTTATGTTAGAAAGTTATGCCGTATTAATTTTTTAAAGTACTGCGTTAAATATAGCTTTAGGTTATAACATAATGTTAAAATAGAACCTATATATGTGAGATGTTTTTTTAAGAAAGGAATGAGGTACTCGCACCAGATAGCAGCCACAGGACACCTTAAATCTTTCAGAGAAAAAAGAATTTATTGCTCCATTTTCAGAAGAAACAAACTCTTCCTGCCTCGCTCAGCTCTGCAGACGCCACGCCGCCAGGATTAATAGGAAGAAGCTGACACTGACCAGATAGAATCCCTTGTTTGAATGGAATTTATGCATCATGTATGAGGTGTATGAATATGCAACAAGCTATTGTTTTTAAGGGTTAGTCCTCTGTTAACGTGTGTCCTTTTTTGGGCTTATTTTGCCCAGAAAAGGTACCTGGACCGTGCGTAACTCTTTGTTCTTATTGTCTCGTATTGTCCTAATCACAATTTTCCACATTTTTATTATTCTAATTATATTACTCATATAATTATAACCATTTTATTACTATTAAACTTTTAAAATTTTTAAAGCAAGTGATTGGTGTTTTTCACAGTGGACACAAAAGGATGCAGAATTTACAAGCCACCAGAACGTTTGGCAGAACTCCCGAGGTAAGGATGGAATTACCAAAACCAACTCTGCAGCTGTGCTGGAATTGGCTGGAGCTGGGTAAAAAATTCTGACAGGGAGATTGTGGCTCATGGAATTGAGAAACCCACCAATTTAGGAGAAGGCCTGACCATACAGACTAATTAGCATGAGAATAAGGGAATTATTTAACCAACAGGAGATAGAATACAAATTAATAAGAGAACTATGTAACTTGTAGCCAGTGAGCATTAGTACCTTTGTTTGCTAAAATGTATAAATAGTGAAACATCCTGGTAGTCAGCGTGCAGGCTTTGTGGATTTGCCACTCAGCAGCCCTGTCTGCTTGGGGCTGTAAAAAAATAAAATACCTCGACTCAGCTTGTGGATTGGCTTCTTGAATATCGGGTGAAATAACCTATTTAGAACAACAACCTGAGCCTCCTTTTCTCCAGGCTAAGCAACCCCAGCTCCCTCAGCCTCTCCTCATCAGACTTGTGCCCAGACCTTTCACATTTCACTATTGCTAAAGTAGAAATGACTCTACAGCTGTAGCTGTTGGTTATTCTTTTTCCTGATAAACAGCCCTAGACCACAGTCTGCCACCATTTTCAAACTATCACTGAAGTAAAAATTATTAGGGACTTGTTTATGTCATCAGTAAAATCACCTCAGTGCTGACAATTTACAGGTTGAGCAATATTCTACAGATACCTCCTGGGTGACAGAAATATTTCCAGCGGAAATTACATTTATCATGATCATAGGATCAGAATCATGGAATTGTTTGGGTTAGAAGGGATGTTGGTGTCTGGCCAAAAGCACAGGTGCTGCCAGACTCTTGTTCATAGGTGGGGAAAAAGCTCAAACATGCATTCATATGGGAAGAGGCGAGTAATTTTAAAATTAAATTTATTAAATTAAATGCAAATATTTAAAGTAACGCATGAAAGGAGAGATGGAAATATGTGGGGTTTTTTTTAATGGTGTGGCTGTAGTTAGCTTTTGTACCGGGAGAGGGAAGTGTTTGCCCAGAAAAGGAAGGTGCAGCGGGAGGGGCAGCTTGAGCCGCGCTTGGGGGGCCGGTTCCAGGCGCTGCTCCGCTGCTGGGGTGGTGGAGGCACCCTGCCAGCCCAGAGCTTGTCACCTCACCTGTAACTGAAACCATTGTTTGACACGGCCTGAAAAACGTGGGCTATGCCAGAGCCATGCCAATTCATGTCAGACCATGGGGAAGGGGCTCCATAACATTGAAAACAGGCTCCACATGATCTGTCTGTCTGTCTGTCTGAGTCACCTGCGTGTGCTATGAGACTTGCTGATGTTGTTCATTCAGGCTTGGGAGAAAGTTGACTTCCCCCCCCCACCCATTTCTCATCTCTTACTTTATATAAATTAAATCATATTATCAGCTGAATAAAGGGCCACTCTAAATGAATAATGTGAGATTATTCTAGCCCCCATCTCTTGCTGTAAGAAAGAGAACCCAAGAAGAGCTCTCTGAATTGGTTATAAAAAAAGCTTTAAACTTTAAAATTATGGTAGAAAGTGAAAGTAGAAAATACTGCTAAAGAAAATAGTCTTTTTTGACTAGAAATATTCCAAAACTAAGGTTTTAGATGAACAGAGAGAAGAACTGCCAACATACTGGAAAAAAGCAGTGCAGTATGTTTGTTAATGAATACGACATGACTGAGGAGTTTTTTTTTCTTGGGGTAGGAACAGATAAAGAGGAAGAACAGTGTGATTTAATGGTGATTTATAGCCACCTCTTGTTCTATACCGAGTTTTTCCCGTTTGGAACGGTGTTAGTTACTTTCTCCTGGAGAGGTGGAGATGAACGCGGGGCTGTTAGTGCTCGTGTTGGGTTGTGGACAGATGAGGCTGCAGTGCCTGAAGAAGTTCTCACCCCAGCAGCTGCTGCACGCCCCGGGCAGAGACCGCCCCTTCCACGGCAATTTATGGTCAAAGAAAAGCTCAGCAGCGTGGCACTTCTGCTTGCCACGTGGTGGAGTCACCGTGCAACATCTGACAGCATCGCTTGGGGCCATCCTCATCACCTCCTTAACAGAGGTGCCAAACTCTGCTCTGGGCTGCCAGGCAAAATCTGGTTTGGGGGTCAGAAACTCAATCAGAGAGTAGTGCTGCATACCTGTAAATTAAAATGCCACAGTTATCCTGGATATAAAGAGGACTGAGTGATATTATTAATGTAGCTAATTATGAATTCGATAGCAGTATGTTAGAAAAAGCTGTGTCTTCTAGTATGTGCTAGGTGGGAAGCTAAGGGGGGAAAAAAGAAGTAAATATTGCTTTCTGTAAAAGTATTATAAGCAAAATAATTTTTCAGCCCAAATTTAAACCTATTAGCAGCTGAAAGCTCAGACGGATGAAAGCAATCAACAGCAACAGTATCTCAGGACACCACTGTAGTCAGAGGTCAGTTGATAGAACAGGTGTTCTATCTTCTTGTGTCAAGAGGCTGTGTAGATGGAATTACAAAAACTTCACCCAGAAGCTGTCCTTTGGAGTAAAATCCTGTTCCAAGACCAATCTGAGTTTCCATTTTAATTTCTGTTACCATTCCTGCAGAATGGAGACTCCTCAGCTTCCCATCTCTGATGGCACGAGGGCTTAGTGCTTTGTTCTCACTCCTTGTTGCCAACCCTCATGCTTAAGTGCTTTTCTTCTCAACCCACTTCCTTCCCCACTGCCTTGCACACCCTCCAGTGTAGAACTACAGGCATGAAAGGTGGATAAATTGCCTTAGGAACCTGCTTTAAATAGCTTACC
Organism: Molothrus ater; assembly: GCF_012460135.2. NCBI lineage: Eukaryota > Metazoa > Chordata > Aves > Passeriformes > Icteridae > Molothrus > Molothrus ater. Next base: position 105,385,026 of record NC_050478.2, on the reverse strand, counting down.
TGTTATTTCCACACCAGTCATGGGAAGTTGCACAAGGCAGTTTTATCTTTTAAACATTGATGAATACAAGGTGTCCCACCTTAGGCACTTAATTTTAAGGTGGCATCCTGCCAGCCACTGTAGCTTGTTACTGACTGTGAGATACAATTAATAATGTGTGGACTGACGAAGGAGAAGCTAGATTAACACAAAGCACAGCCCCTCAGGAAAATTTAAATAACATTTTAATAAAGTGAATAATAGAGAATCTTTCTGCATTTTATTAGTGTATTACACTTTTCACCAGAATATACATATAAGTTTTATGTTTGTTGAATCTCATGGTGATTTTCTGGTGCATTGAATACTTTCAGGGTTTCCTCTTGATTTATTGGATAAATTGCTGGGGATTATATACCATATGATCCCATTCTCTCATACCAGTTACAGCAGAAATGTTTTACTGATATATTTTGTATTTTGGTGGCATTTTTCAAATAATTTGGTAAGGGTGCCTAAGAAGGGTTCATTTACCTGGTTTCACCTAGAAGACTGCTTCACATGTGAATCTGAGAATGACTGATTTTTCTGCTCCTCATCTTTTATGTGGGACATGGGACTTGCTGGCATACAACACCTGGAATTCTGCCAGGTATTATACTTTATTTATATCAATTTATATCTACAGGTAGGTGGAAGTATGGTCACAAACAGCAATGATTGTCAAATGGCCCACTAAGGACTTAAAGGACCAAGACCAGGGATTTGACCCTAGAGTCAAAAACTTGCAAAAGTGTTTACTGTATATTGTTTTTTTTTATCCCAGTGTAGAGAATGTGTGTGTGTGGGAGGGGGGGGGGTGCCAAAAGAATTTACTAAAATTCCTGTCTGTGTGCTACTAGGACTATGGAAATCTGGCATTTTTTTCAAGAGCAAGGTCTCACAATATGGATGGTACTCACAAAAACCATGCTATCAACAACTCTTCCCATCACATAGCAATATTTTTTGGATTCTAACCTAACAATGCTACTGTGATTTCAGCAGAGAACTTGGATTAGTTGGACATTTTTTAAGCTGGAATTTCCTTACAATGTGCCTCTCATTTTGAGCATACTCTGACATGGAACCCCTTTAACTGAATTCATGAGTGCATTATAATGTCAAACTTAGTTATTAAAGAATGCAGGAAGACATCTTCTGGACCAGATATCTATGCTTCTATACCACAAGTGCCTGGGGTTGCTTTCACATCTGCCAATGGTATGAATTCTGAATGAATTCTGGTATGAATGTTGTTATTTTGTGATTATGCTGAAAATGATATGAAAATGATATATGACTGAAAAATGATACCATTTTTGCAAATTCAGTTCCTGTGGATTGCACTTCTGAAGCTCATTCCTACCTCCTTGTCATCTTCTTTTTGACCTTCCTTGTTAATATTCAGAAAAAATACAGCTCTGCCCCAAAGAACTTCTAGTTCAAACATAAACATAAAAAACCATACAAAAGCCAGTGGAAGAGGTAGGCAACTAATTCTGATCGTAAACTTTTGAAAACAAGCTTTTCTTTGACTATAAATTTGAAAAAAGAGAGCAAAGATACCCAGCAATCCAGGACTGGGGTAAAGGAAGAAGTCAAGAAAGTTAGAATAAGAAGACAAGAGAGGGAGAATCCCAGAAAGATAGGTGAATGGAGGGAGTGTGATGACCCATCCTTAAGGGGAAGGAAGTGGGAGTAAAGGGTAAGAAGAGGTCAGAATTATGAGTGTTGGAAGGTGAGCTTGGTCTCAGTGGAGAGGGAGAGAAGGCACCCTTGGAGGAATAAAATAAGCTAAAGCAGGGAGAGCCTATCTTAACTCAAATGTTCAGCCTGCTTTGGAAGAAATCCACCATGCTGCAATTGTTTTAATTTGTGTGCCAAATTGTTCTCTGTGTGGGGCTTGGTTAATGAGGAAATGGTCCTCACCAGTGTTTAGTCCAGTCCAAATAACCTCTGACATGCATAGGCAAGAGGAAAAAAAGGAATCAACTCTTGTATTTCAAGCTACAGAGATGCAATCAAGAAAAGCCCTGCTGAGGCTGCATAGCAGGAATTCATCCAAAAATCTCCCCAAACGAGGAAAACTATCTGGGTGAAGTTTTTATATCAGAAGTTATTGCACTCTGTATCTCTTCTGTACTTCAGCACAGGGTATAATTTACAAGAGGGGATCCTCTGGAGCAGTTGCTGCATGATCACCATGCATTGCTCTCACATGTTGGTTCTCCTTGACAAAGAATAAAGAAAGAATGGGAAAATGTTTTAAAAAATGTAGTGAAATTCAGTATAGTATCTTAAAATATGTAAGGTCAACAGGTAACAATTTTATTAAGATACTTGAAAAAAACCCCAAAAAGCATAGGGAGGACGAGCAGCAAATTGTACACGTTACATCTCCCAGCTCACTTTATGAATATGTTCCTTTTTAGTAAATCTGTGTTTGGATTTTGCTTTGGGTTGGTTTTTTTCAACACTGCATAACCCATAAGTTCTCCATACCCAAACTGAAGTTTGTAAAGTACCTTGCTCTTTGGGGACCTGTGTTTCACCTCAGCCTCCTGCTCTCTAAATGTCATTTTAGATTGTCCATGCAAGGGGGTTTTGTGTCCCCCTCTCAGATGGATTGTGGCTGGAAACTGCCAGCCTATGGCAACTGATGACATTCTTTAAGAACTATCTGAAAACAAAGTGAAAAAATCCAGCCATGTCTGTGTGTAAATTCTAACTAAGGCATGTGTCATTGATAAACTTTGCTATTGGGGCTCTCTGTTATACTTTGTTTGTATCAACTTAAAGCCTGAAAGAATGTTGCTTTGGCTGCCTTTCAAAACCTGAGAACTGAGCATATGTGGATTCATTGAAAGGGAAATTAGTCACTCTTATTGCTTTAGAGAAACCAGTCACTTTAAAATCCCTGCAATATCAATATGCCTCCCCATGATATAAATGCCCAGAGGTTTTCTTGTTTTGAACATTCCCTTACTGCAACTATCTAACTACAAAAACACAGTTCACCTACTGAAGTATGGAGAGGCATTTGGAAGTATAGCTTGTTCAATCAAAACATCTGAACAGACTTGGAATCAGTGGAGTGTTAACATTTTTGTCAGTTTTCTCCAAGTGCTTGCTGCTATTAGAAGCTGTCTTTTTCCAGGCAGCCTTGCTTGTCATACAGTACTGGAGAAAGCTCATGGAGAGATCCAGTGTTCTTGAACATTGCAATTTGTAGCAAACCTAAAGCTGTTTACCCTCACTCTCACATGCATATTCATCCACACCTTTGCCAAGGTGAGCTGTTTCTCTAGGTAGAAGAAGACAGTGCAGGTCCAGAAGATCAAGTGTTGTTGCCATGGTGCAACCCACTATGGTGATACTCCTCTCCAAGGGCTCCTCATATCCTGTGTGACCATAACACGTGGCAAGCAGGTTGCTGCAACTCATGGAAAGTCTTCTTTAGTTTTCCAGCAGGAGAATCAACCCAAGCGACAACAAACAAAAAAATTAATACCCACGATGGCAAAATGGTATTGGTTGATAGCAGAGCCCTCTTAGGCTCTGAGACTGCTCAAAAGATGTCCCTAGTCATCACTGGGTAGAATGGTAAGGCTGTTTTTTTCTTGGGTACCTCCTAGATGAAGAGCCTTGAAGCTAAGCTCTGGAACATCACTCCTGCAAAAGATGTAGGAATGGCAGGCTCTGATGCATTGAAATGAAAGGTGAGGGCTAGAAGACCTACTAATTTGTATTCAGTTTTAGATCTCATAAATAGCTCTGTTCCTTCAATAAGGCCAGATCCCTGTCATGTGTGGAACTAAGTGAGGATCCCAGCCTTCATAAACACATCTTCTGATAAAATAAAGCAGTGTTTCAGGATTTAGGTGAGAAAGTGTCACTGTGGTGGTCTGTTGCCCTTACAGAGAGCCTAGGACAAGTATTCTTATCTCTTAGGCACTCGGTTAAGTACCATAAATTAGATGGGATGGATCTCAGTGACAGAAATAACTTAATGATCTCCCTTACTTCACTTGTGCTGTGTTCTGGCAAGTGGAGCAGACCAGCATACTGGCAGGATGCTTGCACACACCCACCCTTCAGCAGGCTACAGCCTAGGAGTAATGGCTAAATTGACTTGCTCAAGATAATCTCACACCTGTTGCTTTTCCAGATGTCTGCTGACCTTAGATGCTTCTTACAAAACTGAAGAAAAATTTGATCAACCCTCTTGCTTTTTCTGGGACTTGGTAATGGTCCTGAGACAGAGAACCATGAAACCTGATTGCAAACTGCATGTATCAAGAGATACATCTAACACTGAAGTACCTGCAATGTCACTGTGATTCCTCTCCTTAGTTAGCTGGTTCCTCAGACTCTCACAAGTCTGGATTCTTTGTGTATTCACAATCATTATATTAAAAATTTCAGTTTCCTCACTACATTTGGTATTGAATTCTTCATAATGAGACTTAAATTCTCTAACTTTCTAATAGTTTGGCATAGTTACTGGCCACTGGCCTTTTTATTGTTGAGGAATTTCACAATTATGTGATTAAAACAAGAGTGTTAGTATGGCAGCATAAGAAACTGAGCCCCTGAGCTATGGTTTTGGATTTTAAAATCAGTGGTTGGAGCTTGTGCTCAGAGGTGTGACAGCAACAGATTTGTGAAAACAATTCAGGATCAAGATTTCACTAGATCATTGTCAATTATACAGTCTGCTAGCATATATTTTAAGCATGGAGGTAGCTCCAAAGAAAAATTCCTAGGCAAGTTCCTGTGCTTTCCTGAACTTTGGGATCTGGGCAAACAGCTGAAGGAGAGCATTCACTACCACACAAAATTTCCCCTGACTCTTGGGGAAGAAGTTGAAGGGGAAGGAGACTCTGGAATTAGTTTTCCTTTCTTTACTTTCCCTTGACTCTAAGTGCTGGTTTAAGTGACACTGTGGTACATTTTCTCCTTGTTTTCATGTTGTTCTGCACTCCTTAAGAGCAGGTGGGACAAAAAAAAGAGAACTCATTTTGTGGAGAAATATGTGCAAAGAGTTGCCTAACACACAAAGTCAGTCCACCAAACAAAATATATTTCCCCCTAAATTTTTAGGTAGGGTTAGTAATCTGAGGTGCCACTGTACTTCACAGAAGTAGGGATGCTCAGGTAACAGTGTGGTTTCTAACCTGAAGATAAAATACCCAAATGACAAAATATAACACCTGACTACAGCTTTCTATCAATCACATTGTTTCATATTATATATAACTCACCTACTTAAGTTTCACATATAAATTACTTCCCTGGGTTACCTAAGGGAACAGTAATAATTTTCCAAAGTATTCACTGAAGGTTCCTAAGATTATTCAGGTATCTATTAGACTCTAGAGAGACTAAATATAACCACATGGAGTCTTCCTTTAAAATCCATGTCTGGAAGATTAATTTCTCTTTCAAGAGCAGGCAGCAGGGCCATTTTCTTGATGAAGCTGTAGATCTAAAAATGCTTTAAAACTTCTGTGGCTTCTTCACATGAGAAAAGTGTAAATCAGAGAAAGATGTGTCGCAAGAAAAGCCATCTGAAGCAGAGCAAGCAGTACACACAAATCTTATCCCAGCTTTTTGAGCTGGGGGCATTTGGCAAAGGGGAAATTGGGAGGTGCTGGTGGTGGGATCAATCTTCCTGGAGCAGTGGTGATGTTGCTTGCAGCTAGTCAGTGTTGCCATATCTCACTACCTGTGCCCCTGTTCTCACAGGTAGGGGCTGGTAGACCTTAGTTTTGTAGTATATATGGCAACAGTGCAAGTTCATATTTTTCTCTACAGATATAGTACAACATTTTTGCTGCTTTTACAAAAGGAGGGATAGAGTCGACCTCAGAGAGTCCTGTACTTAAATATAACCCCCTAAATTCTGTCTACTCAGTATAGGCCTTTCATGTAAGGAGAAGCAGTAATTGCTTTGGTCAGCTGCTGTCTGTTTTGTAAAGGAGGCAAAGGGTTGTTTTCCTTAGTCAGTTACAAATATCTTGTGAACTAGTGCATCTTTTCTGTGTGTTTATACTTCTACTCCATCTTTCAGCCAACTTTCTTAAAGTATTTTGCAAGTGTTTCTGTGGGAATGCTCACAGAACTGTTCTTTGGTTGAAAAAAATCATCAGCATCTCTAGTGAATGGTGAGAGAAACCGGGGTGAAGAGTCTTAGACATTGATGAATAGGACCAATGATCTGTTTAAAGCCAAGCAAAAATTTAAGTGATTTACCACCCCAGGTCGTTAGATCTTTGCCAAATGTCATCAAGAAAACTGATGGTAGTACTCATATCTCCTACAACCCTGCCAGCCTCAGACTTTACAGCAAAATACTGTTTTATTTAGTAAAAAAGAAATCTGACAAGCAAGGAAGAAAAATGAACTGTTTTTGTGACAGACCGCTACACATAGAAACCTTGCATGACAGTGGCAGGATTTAATCTGGTTGACTCCCCTGGAGAAAGGACTCTACAGCCTGAGTGTGTTTGCAGAGAATCTGTGAATAGAGGGATGGACATCTGCTGGGTAAATCCTCTGTTGCCAGGCTATTGAGTTTTTAAAGCACAGGGCAAATTCCACCTAATTTCCTGGAAAAACATTGAGATACCTCTAACTTCTGTAACCTAAATTACAATGGCATTCAGATAAGGGCATGGGACAGTCTATTTTAAATCTCACAACCATGATATGAGTACTACTAGAAAAAACTGCTGCTTCATTAAATTCAAATTCTGAAGTTAAGTGTTATACTCACCACAATGCTCTCTAAGATTTTTTCCTTCTCTTTCTGGTTGGCACATAAATGACATAATTTGCTCTGATATATTAGGATTAGAAGGCAACTCAAAAGTCCTTTAGCTGATGTTTCAAATAATATATTTTTCAAGTGCACACACTTCATGCTCTAGAATTTCATGTTTGTGCCATTATATAGTTGTTATTATATGAACCACACCAAATGAGGTCCAGGTTGTATGTGACGCTGGATGGCATTGGTGGAGTGCTGGTGAGCACCCTGCTGTCACAGGTTCTGTGGGGTGGCTGAGGTGTTCACACAGGGTGGCATATCTGACACAGCTGGCAACCACGCCCTTGGCAGTGGGAGAAGATAGCCCTGAGCAGTAAAGCACCAAGAGTAAATGTCTGAATAAATCCCTTCCTCTTGGTTTTTCATTCTCAGGCAGCAATCCCTTTTGAACAGAAGCAATGGATCTGATTCTGTCCTCCCACAGGTATTATACTTGGTGTCTTCTCAGATGTGTCATCTCATGTGAAGGAGAAGCATGTGGTGTGCAGTCCCTTCCAGTGCCTGACAGCCCTGGTCACACTGACAATAAATTACAACAAATACTTTGTTTTCCCTAATCTCTACTTATATTTTTAGCTAATGATAAAATAATTTACCTGTTCTAGGTTTGGTGTAGTTTCTATTTTTGTTTTTGTTTTCCCAGCAGAACTTCAGCTTCTTCACCTGATTTCTTCAACTTCTTTTTCAAAATGTTCAATAATTAGGGCTGTACCTTGCAAGATGCTGCATGTGCATTGGAAAAAAGCTTGACCCAGTGTTATCTGGGGTCTTTGAGCACGGGAACACCTCTGGCTGCAGCATCAGCAGTGAAAGGGGAGAGCTGCCTCCATCAACTGTGGTACAAGAGCCATGTACTTCTCAAATGGAGATTGAAGTGTCAAAACAAGGCTTGCCTGGGCTCCAGGAAGCTCGTTCTTGGCATTCCATGTGGAAGGACTGTCATTCTTCATCCCATACCTGTGGTGTGAGTAGCCCAGAGCATGGCCAGAGTGCGGCGGGAGCCAGTTCCAGATGGGTTTGTGCAGCCTATTACATGGTGTACACTCATTTTCACTGTCTCTCTGTGCTTGGAAAGAAAGCAGTATTCCTGGCTCTTTTTCCTGCTTTCACAGCCACATATTCATACAAAGTTTTTACCCTGGCTGGTATGATCACAAAGGAAATAGTGCAGTAGCCTCTCAGATTAAGGGAAAAGAGCAAATCAAAACAAATCAGTCTCCTGAGCCAGAGTCCCAGCTACCACAGGGTTGGGAAAAATGCCATGCACGTGATTTTGCTGCATGCTAAAATAAAGGGAAGGGAAATGAAAAAATATATCACCATGTCCTTTAGAAAATTGTACCTACAGAGTTGAAGCAACCACAAGCTATGCTGTACAGATGGTTTTTCTCTTGCCAGGGAGAAGTGCAGTGAGGCCAGAGTCTTTTAATCTGTCATATATATAACTGAAGATTTGCAGTTGGAATCAGACTTGGAAATGTAAATGGCTTTTCAATTGCAGAGTCTGGTCCTTCATAATGGCTTTAATTCAAAGCTTTGTCTGGGTAGAACAACAGCTGTTCTGCCTGTGGTTTTTCTTGCCTTATTTTATTTTTAGAATTTCCTCATATGTAAGATGTCACAAGATGGATGCAGACTGGGAGACCTCATAAGACCTGAAATAAATAAAGTGCTCTCCTTCGCCACAAAAAGAGTTAATTCACCTGGTGGAGACTCCTGACCTGGACTTTTGACCACCTTCCCTCTCCTAACATGGCTAATCTGGATAAAATGGTATCCAGAGATCCAATCTGCCTTTGAAATTATTTTTTTTTTTTTTCTATGAAATCATCAGCTGGTGACTGCTGAGAGTCCCCAACTTCTGCATCTTAAAGTTAAAAATTGGGGATAAGCAGTGATTGGTCATTTAAAAATGCTACCATTAAAGCAAATTCAAGGGTATTTAGAATTGAAGTGTCTCCGGTGTTCAAATTCAGCAACTGTCTGTTTTTAAAAATGAAGGTACCTCCTCTTTGTATCCCCTTTTTCAGCATATGTACATTTCTGCAGCTCTTGTTTATTAAAGATCCATGTTTGATTTCACAAAGTGCACCTGTTCAAATGTTGATACCAATGAGAATTTAGTATAAAAATGAGAGCTGCAAATACTGCTGTGGACATGTTTTCCACTGCAGACAGTGTTTTGTTGCTTGGAGACCTACTGTAAGTTCTTGCTTTTGTTCTTTCTTTCAAAGTTGAGTTTTGTACTTCTAATACAGATGGAAAACTAGAAAATATTCTGTGTTTCAAAACTTGTGTAGGAGGAAAAGGACACGTAGGAAAAACCAACCAACCACCAAAACAAAAGCCTCAACCCAGCTCCCAGAAGACCTGGAGCCACCAGGAATTTTTGTTTGTGCTGGGAAAGTATAACATGACTTCAGGCACCAACTGAATGACATGCCTCTCTTGCAAGGCAGGGATGTGTTCTTTTCACAGCTGAGAGTGGGAATTACGAGAACCACGACACTGCCCCTGTTATGTTGTTTCTGAGAAGAGAGCTCCTCTGTGGTCGATCTTACTAGAAACCACAATGAGGACATCAGGGTTCATTATACTCCTCAATCATTCTCTGTATTTTTTTCTACTACTCCCTGAGCTGTCCCTTTCTATTTTATTCTGTTCCCCTTCTGTCGTCAGCTCTTCTCACTTGACCTTTTCTCTTTCTTGTTTCCTACAGTTTCTTTGAAGCACAGCAGGAAAGCAGGATTGCCCCAGTCTGCCAGATGATGGGCCAGTGACAAGGCTGTGCCTGTAGGTAAGTTTGCTTCTGCCAGCAGATAGCATGAAGCTGTCTGTTGTTCAGATAGCAGTTTGTGCTGTTCTCACAGGCAATAATCCAGGAACATTATTTGCCTGCTACAGTGAGATACTGCAATGCCAAGGATACTTTGTCTGATTCTAATTTCCAGTCTTTTATTTTGACATAATAAACCAAAGTGGACAAAAATACATTGTTGCCATTCAGAAAAATGTTTCATCATCTGTTTTATATGAGTGTGAGTAATAGAGATGGAATTAAAGAAATGTCATCTTCGCAATATGCCCAGACTTCTGAATGAGAAGGATTCCTAAACAAAATCCTTCCAAAGTCACATTTCAGACTTCTAGTTTCCATCAGCAGGACCTCTGGCAGGGCTGGCAGGAGCATGACTGCAAACACGGGAAGTTTGGAAGCAATCCTTTGAGCTTGGAATCACACTGATGCCTGAGCTGGATATTTGTGCTTGGCAGGACAGATAGAAAAAGTAGAAGTCACACACTAATCTCTGAATTAGAGATTTCAATCTCTTGAAGAACAAGGACCTAGGTATAACTTGAACTTAGATTCTGCTCTGGTGTAAACCCAGAATAAGTGTGCTTAAGCTCAGATACACAGACTGATCTTTCAAATGCCTTATAAAATGTGTTACTGCCTTATAAAAAGACAGGCACTTGTAACCTGCTCTAATTCAGCGGGAAACCACCCTTTATACCCGTGTTGTTGCTCTCTGCTCTCTTGCAACACTAACAAAAAATGAGTATGGAAACTTCCACCATTCATCAAGATGCCCAGAGTGTCCTCAGATAATCCCTTGTGGGCTGGATGGTGGGATCAGAGCCAGGCTCTGTCATCAGGGCTCCCCAGCTGGTCAGAGGGATGTGTTTGTTCCCAACCACCCCGTACTGTGTCTCAAGATGAATGGCTCCACACTGACCACTACAATTACTTGAGAGTCCCAGGAGAGATGCTGTTTAAGCTAAAGGACACCACTGGAACCAGAACAAATGTGTCTAAACTGGACATAATTGCATTCACAGTGGTTATTAAAAGAAGATTCCTAATAAAGTTTTTGAAGAGCAGCCAAAATTATTAAAGGGATAAAGCAACCCCTAATTATTTTTAAAATATAAGTTGGTATGGTTTTGGGAAGATTATTGAAGTTGCAGAGGAGTCAGAGGTCTCAGTAGTCCTTTAACCTTCTTGTTTCTGACTAAGGGGTCTCTTGGTAATTTAATGTCAGGTGTTAACTCTTACCCACACAGAACATTGCTATACTCAGCTATTGGAATTAAATACCAATATTGCCAGATGGAACGTGCCTGGGCTCGTCTGGCCCTTGCTGCTTGACCAAAGGTGGCAGCTGTGGTGGTTTCAACCTCAGAGACACCTTTGGCTGGCTGGATGCTGCAGCTGGGCGCTTGGGACAAGTCCAGGCATGCAGGAGCTCACGTTTACCTCTGGCAGAGAGGCCTCAAGGCGAGGTGAAGGAAAAAGGAGTCGGGTTCTGCTGGAGGGTTTTGATCCAGAGCTTTATTCCTGGCACACAGGCCTCTGAATGCAGCAACAGCTCCAACAGAACAACGAACCGCGTGGTCGCTGTGTCTTTTAACCCCAGGGAGAGGGGGAGGGAAGGGGTAGGGATCCCACCAACCAGGTAAGGTGGGGGGAGTCTCAGGGGACAAGTGACACCTGGATGGCCCGATGTCCCCAGGGCTGAGAGGCATCTTTTGAGCTTCGCCAATCACACGATACCCTTGCTGGAATGCCAAGATTGATGATTGACAGACAGCACTTAGCAAGGGGGCAAGGGGAGGGGAAGGGAGAGGGTATTGGCACACCTGGGGAAAGAACCGGGATGGACAGGATGGACATCACACCACAACACTCTGCTGGTGTTCCTCTGCTGTGATCACACTGAGCTCTGCTCTCCAAAACAGCAGCAGAAATGGTTGCCCCCCGTGTGCAGGGTGATGAGGGAAGGATACCCCTCTGTTTAATTTAGCATTGTAAAGCCCACCCTCCTTACTAAGGTGTATGAAAAATAATTTGCTGTATGTCAATGTTGGTTTCACTGGAAAAAGTCACTTCTAAAAACCACCTACCTGATAAACAAATCTTTAAAATGAGACATCAAAATGAGTCACATTCTTGAAAATCTCCTTTTTCTTCCAGTCACAAAATGGGGCTGGCAATACTTACTTGCTTCTGGGAAGTTCCTTGGGTAAGAAAACCATCATGGCATGCAAGATCTTCTCCAAAAAGGGCATTATTTGCCTGGTAATTTGCTTTTATTGTTTTGGTCTAAAAAAATCCCAAAACATCTCCACACAAACTTCATAGCATTACACTGAGTTTATTTTGAAAAAGAAATCGAAGAAAGTTTTTTCATCTCTGAGCCAGATGGGAAGAAAAACCAAACGTATTCTACCATATGAAAGAAAACAGATGAGAACTTTAACAAAAATTTTAGCCAAGTTTTTTAGAATTTTTTTTCCCGTAAACAACATGGAAAAAATGCAGTGGAGATCGTGAATGAACAAATAGGCTCTGGTTTTAGGAAGGCCTGGTTTCTGGCAAGCAAGGGTTTTGTCTGTAAGGCAGTTTACTATCCCATTTATAGATGCCCAAGGTATCTCTGAGTGTGGGTAAGCACTGGGAACTTCCTTCTCCAGCTCCTGCCCAAGCCCTGGGGAGCCCAGGGTGTCCCAGCTGGGGGCAGTGCCAGGCATGGGCAGCTGTCCCACTGCTGGCCTCTCACCTGGGTGAGCCCCAGCACCTGCACAGGGCAGTGCAGAGCCTGCTCCGGGACAGCTCATGGAAGAGCCATGGAAGAGCTCTGGGGAACACCGACATCCACAGCAGTGAGGGAGGAAAAACAAAGCAAGGCTGGAGACTGCTTGTTCCCTTTGGATGCCACAGATGTGCGAGCTGCTGTGCTCTTGGGCAAGGAGCCTGCACTGGGGAAAAGTGGTTTTGTTTTCTCACATGTGAATCGACTCAGCCACCTTTCCCCTGCTCCTTGTGGATCAGTTTCTTCCCACAGCCAGTGGCTGCCCTCTGACCAGCTCCTTGCCTTGCCACTGATCAGACACCAGTTCCTGCTACTTGCTAAAAGCAGGGTAGCTACTTGCCAGGAACAAAAAATTATAAGAGGAGGTCAGCTGTCTGAGAGAGAAAGACCAGATCAGCCATTATAAACAGACAATTAAAGCCATCATAATGGCTAATGTGGGACTGATGCAACATAGTTCAGGACATCCCTCACCTGGAGGCTCATCTGAGGTGTTTGGTGTGCTAGGACAGTAAGCAGCAAAGGGCTTCAGCCCTTCTTAAAGGTCTTGTTCAGATCAGACCTTCCAAACCATGTTCCTATCCCCTATGTGCTGCAAGAACAAGGCACTAAACCTGCAATTACAGGATAAGATAGCCCCAGCCATGCTCAGAACCAGGGTGGTGTAAGTGAAAAGAAGGCTTTAATGGAAAAAAGCTTCATCAGTTTGATTTTTAATACCTGTGAATGCTCTGGGTCCACATACCTCTGATCTCCACATCCCTCTTGGTTACACACACATGCACAGAGTTAACAACATTAATTTCTGTCTCCACTTAGTGATTCCTTTATTGGAACATTTGCAAGTATTAATCATAGACAACAAAGGAAATGAGAGTTGAGATTTATAAGCTCTAATCAGCTGAAGGCATTTCCAAATAAATTAATGAAACTAGTCAGAAATGACATTAACAAATCCAGAACTTAATGTAAATCACAATGACTTTGTACCTTCTCTGCCTTTCCCTCTTTTTCTTCCAACAGTCCCAGTGCTTGCCAGGGTATATGAACTTGTATTTAATTTTTATGTAAAACAAGAAGGATGATGGGAATGTGTGCTCAGTATGATAAGTTACAATACTTAGGTATAAGAAGGAAGCAAAACTCAAGCTGGGACATAATAATTTGCTATCACTCAAAAATTTCTATAAAACCTGCATTTTTGCTCAAACCATACAGAAAGATTTGATGGGGATGTTTTCCCATTAAGGAGTGGCAGGTGTGACTTTCATGACAATTTCTTGGCCCATTCTGGTGTCCTGCTTGCGCTCCTGCCAATCTGTCCTTTCTGTGATGTGTTCCTGAGCTGTTTTAACACTCTTGGTCCTCCCAGTGATTTCAATTCTTGTTGCCATTGGACACCTCTGTTTCCTTCCTGCAGGAATACTAGGTCAAAAGGATGGTCTGTCTCAGCACGCCTGGCTGCTCAGGCCATATTTTAAGGTTGACTGGCTACGTCAGGCATGCAACTGCAGCATCCCTCTTCATCCAGTTTTGTCTAACAGCTGCAGTGTTTGATTCAAGTGTGTGAACAGAGGGTGTGAGCCCAGTCACATCTCATTTCTCAGTGTCCTCAGCTTGTCATTCCTCTGGCTGGGGGACACTTGATAATTCTTGGATAACCTGATCTTGTGTATGTACCATCACTGCTGTTGCTGAAGGAAGAGAGGGATGAAATCTGGGCAAGGAAGCAATACAGCTTGGGCTTAAACAGACATTTCTCATTCACTTCTTTTGGTGACAGAAGTCTGTGACATCAATAAAAAGCATAAAGGATGTAATTTAATGTGGTAGATGCTCAAAACAGGCTTATTTCACCCAAATAAGCCAACATTCAAAACAAAGGTAGCAGTCCTTCCACTTCAGTGGGGCTCTTCAAGTCTCCACTCACCAGGGTTTGTGAGGCTCTCTGGGCACACAAAATACTAGTTCTGTACCTCATTATCCCAAAAATAGCAGTTTAACATTATCTCCACAGACAATGTGTAAATACATATGTAAACACTATGCATGTGCCTACACACAGCTCCTTGGTACAGCATGACAGTGCATGGCAGAATCAAGTTCTGTTCAAAACCTTGTGAAAAGAAAAGGCTCACAAAATTCAGACTGTCTGAAGACAAGCCCTGCCTCCACAATGGTGACACAGGGTTTCTGCAGCTGTAATACATAAACCCTTTTATGCAATACATAAATCAATTTTTGTGTTATTCCTGTCTCGTATCTAATTTGTACCCACAGGACAGATTCTCAAATGTAACATTTTTGTATTTTTAAAAAAAATTATAATTGAAATTTAAAACACTGGAAGGACTGGGAGATGTAGGGAAACAGCAGTCTTTAATTGATTTATCTTAGGAGCAATATTTGAAAATCTGAAGTACAGAATCTTGTCTCTTTCCAACAGAGCTGGAGTATTTCAACAAACATATCTGCATTTGGCCAAGGTAAATGGCAGGTCAGGAGGGAATGGAAAAACAGCTCTCCTTCCCAAGAAGCCAAAACAATTTCCTTCATTGTAGAGCATGTGGCTATGAGAAGGGCATAAAAATTGGAAACAAATACCAAGGTTTCTGCTAATGAATTAACCCACTAATTTTTAAAATTCCTGATAAACTGCCTAGACAATGGCTCATGGGACTGTGGAGGAAACTGGCTGGGCAATGGTATAATCTCTTTCTGCTTTGCAGCATATTTTATTTTCTATTATGTCTGGGAGAGAAGTACCAGTCCAAGAAACAGACAGATCGATTTACAAAGCACTTTGGAGAAGTGCAAGTTTATTAGACTTTCTGGGTATGGCGTGTTTTTCTCACCAAATCTTGAAATCTGCCTTAAACATATTTCAGTGTGTGCAGCTTCTTTGTTTCTCTTTTCATAAAGTCTCTCATCTGGGATTGACCTGCAGTATGTGTGGCAACTACTGGGGTAGAATTCCTTACAAGAAGGGAGAAGGAATGAAAACATTTCTAAATGATTGTTAAAAATTGGAGATTTACTTCCATGGAATTTTCTCCTGAGAGGGAGGGAGGGAAGGAGGGAGGAAGGAAGGAAGGAAGGAAGGAAGGAAGGAAGGAAGGAAGGAAGGAAGGAAGGAAGGAAGGAAGGAAGGAAGGAAGGAAGGAAGGAAGGAAGGAAGGAAGGAAGGAAGGAAGGAAGGAAGGAAGGAAGGAAGGAAGGAAGGAAGGAAGGAAGGTTGGTCTTTTATTAAAATGGTCTTTCCATAGTACCCCAATGAAACACTGGCTGTGATCAGAGCTATAATGAGTATCTAGTCCTTAGTCAACTTAATTGTTACACATGCAGACTAGACTGCATACAGTAAGGAAAACACTATCTAAAATCTGCTTTAAAAGTTATTTAACCAGAACAAATCATCTGGGAAAGTAAAAATATTTCTAACTGGAAAAATATTTCTCTATAGCTGAGCTAGGCCTGACAGCAAACCTTAATGAATTATTAGTACCTTTATTGTTTTCTTTGGCCCCTGTGCACTATATTTGTAAAAAAAGTCAGTAAAAAAGAGAACAATTGTAAAAAGCAAATATTTTGTACAAAAATACAAAGTTTTAAAAGCTCTTAAAAGTATATTCCATATTACTGATAAGAGTTGGACTATATATATATATTTATATAAAATCTATATATTCGTGTATCTGTATAATTTTCCTACATTTGGGATTTTAGCAAATTAAGCAACTGTTTACACAGCTGCATTATGTTTTTCGATATAAGTGACCAACAGTCTTACTCAGATTGATAGAATGTCTTTTCTCAGAAGACACAAGCTGCTTATGGATGTGGTTACTGGTTGGGAAGAAAATCTAAAACAGAATTAGTCCAACAGTATTTCCTGATGCTGAGGGTCAAAAGGCCTTAAATAATTACAGGATGCTGTAGAAGAGTTATTGCTGAATTCCATGATGCTTTTAAATCAGTTTTCAGTGCTTGCTTTTTTCTGTTTTCATATTTTTTTTCAATTTTGGAAGTCAGTGTTGCTCTTTCCCAGGATTTTCTTCTTCTTTACATAAATTTCCTTAATACGAAGGTATCTGTAAAGTTACAGCCTATTACACTCCAAGAAGTTGCCCTACAGTATGAGAGAAAACAAGAAAAACAAAGAGAAAAAGAAATCCCTGTAAAAAGCCTGTGAAGATTAAACAAATTTCCAAAAGGAAAACTTACAGAGATCAAGGTATGGAAAAA
This sequence comes from Molothrus ater, assembly GCF_012460135.2. NCBI lineage: Eukaryota > Metazoa > Chordata > Aves > Passeriformes > Icteridae > Molothrus > Molothrus ater. Next base: position 105,368,334 of record NC_050478.2, on the reverse strand, counting down.
ATTTGAGCAGACTTGTACTCGGATCCTGTAAGTCCTGGAGGATAAATATTTGTAAACCTTTAAGTTTTCTTAAAATAACAAATGTATGTAGGAAAATCAGGGTAAATCATATTGTTACTTTAACATGGTCCTTCACTCTGGACATCCAAACAGAATTACACACACAAAGCTTGTTCAGCACTTAGTTTTGTCTTAGGGGACTATGGATGGGATGTAATTTTGGCTCTAGCTGACATTTATGTCTGCCTTCACTGAAATTTAACCAACAGGTTTCCAGTTGGAGGGGCCAGGCACCCTTGGCAGAGCAATGTTTAAACAGGTTGTATGGAGGAGATAATGTTTCAGGCAGAGCCCCACCATGAACACAAACACTTTTGTGCCACGTTTGACCACGTTCTGTGGTGATGGGGCCGGGCTCTAAGCGGCCATGGGAACCACCTGCCCTCTGCTCCTGCAGAAATGCCTGTGTCAACAGAGAGAGATGCCCTGTGGCAAGCACCTGGCTGTCTGCTGGCCACACCAGCAGTTTATGAGTCCTTCACTCCAGCTGCAGGATGAGCTGCTGATGGCCTATGGACCCAGCTTCTCAGTCCCATGGGACATCTCCTAGCTGTGATAGGAATTTTTAGATCTCCTCAGCACTCACCAACTGCCTCCTATTGCACAAACTTTCAAAATAAAGACTTTCTGGTTTTTGAAGACTGGCTCCTGAGCCACTCTAAGGCCAGCTTTCCCTGCTGTGTGAGCCTGTAAAGGCAGCTTCCAGTGTGTGTAGGATCTGGAGCATGTGCCAAATCTTGCCCAAAATTTTAGGCATGTGTAAAGCCTACAGGAAATGGTCAAGATTCTGGGCATTCCAGGGCTATAGCCAGCTTCGAGGCTGCTTTTTCCAAGTGAAATAAATCCAGCATTTGAATCTGTATTTGAGTAGAAGTGCCCCACATGTGATTCCCCCTCTTCCTCAACAAGGCACTGCTGTAGCATTTAGCCAAGATCTCACCTCTAGCTGCAGGACATTTACTATGGGCAAGATGGAATAATCAAACCAAGGGCCTGGCTTACCTTTGTCCATGTCTTTTTCACAAATGAAATTGTTAACATCTTCACAGTAGAAGTCATTCCAGAGCCCAGCATAGATCAACCCAGCACAATCTTCCCCTGGCCCGTGATCGTGATCCCAGTTATCAGGCTGCCCAGGTTTCCAGTTCCTTTCCACAAAAAAGCAAGAGATATGATTGCACAACACAGCACACATGGCAGGTTTTCACCACAAGAAATTAACGAAAACATCATGAGATCTGTTCTGAACGGGAAACACACATTGAAACAAACAATACATGACTCTTGCTGAAAATGGAAAACAGATGTATTACAGAGAAGGGAATCTATTCAGCCTCAGGCTGCCAAAACTCAGAGACCTAAATTTAGACCAATGAACTTTATTTTAGTTTCTGAGTGTACATGCACACACAGTGGGAGTGCTCCGTGCTCCAAGTGCATTGCTCCAAGCCTGCAAAACCTGCACACCGCATTCCCGCTGGCAGATGGGACTCAGAAGAGCCCACGGGCTCAGAGGTAATGCCAAGATGGTAACAGTCTGCCCTCGCTCACTGCAAAGCTCTCTGACTGCACCAAAAGTGGGCATCTTGGGAGGAACAGCAAAGATCCATGTGTTTTAGGGACACATGCTCAGGTGGGAAGGGAATTCTACTGACTTTTAAGAAGTGCACACAGTATATTTACACACATCTTTTGAGATCGTTAGCTTTGATGGCGAAAGTGAAGGTAGCAAGCAAAAAATCTTGCAGCAAGTGTTTCCTCATCCTGTTTTTGTTTAACGAGTGAGAAATGCTTCCAAACTCAGGATTTAAAAGCTCAATTTTCCTGAAGAAACAGGTTGTTGAAGGGAGCTTGTGATTGCTGGCTGGCACAGTCCATGCTCAGCTAAAAAACATGCCTGCCTGACATAGAGCATCCAACCAGGCACCTGGGAGGACACACAGCTTTCCAGAAGTAATGAAATACTCCAAAAATCTGTAACCAACAGCTTTGAGGTTATGACAGAGCACCTAAAACCATGGTGCAGTGGAAATCTACTAAAAGCAGAACCTTAAGTAGGATCAGTCACAGTGCTGCCATGAAGAGGAAGAAAGATGAAAATGGGAAAGGAGAAAAAGGGGAAAATATTACGGCTCATTTGAAATGAATCTGACTTTTTCCATGTTTTTCATCTAAATGAACACCAATGAGATCACAGCTAATCATTTCGTAACATCTGACTGACTGTGTAGCCTGTTTTTCTGAAGCACAGCATGTTAAGATCTATAAACTCTTTAGTCTACTCCTCAGTATTAAAAATTTGGGTGGTTGCAATCTGTTCCATTTAGGACAAATTAGGTGTAGCCCTAGGATTCCTGGAAAGCTGCCAATTCAGTTCTCAGCTGGCCAAAGCATAGACACCCTCATTTCATGCATTTTCCTTATGTTGAATGCTTTCCACTTGGATTTGGGCTTTATCTAAAGACTGGTCATTTTTTATTAGAACGAGTACTCTATTTATAGCCAGTTGTAATGCAAATAAGGAAAATTCAAACCAAAACAGTAAAACTGTGCTTTCCATCTCAACTTTGTAATAAAAGTCAGAAGCAAAAGTTTTGGCAAGAAACACTGCGCTGCATAGTTATGTGATTCTTTCATTCAACATTCAGTTTTCTTTCTGGCAAGGAAAGGAATCCTTGTGCATGGAGAAGGCAGAGAGAAAGAACCCCAGCACTCTCAGTAAGAAACTAAATTATTGGCATCTACAACCATCTGGATTCATTAGATAATTTCTAGATGCTGCTTTTAGAAGTGTCAGCAAGGGTGACAGCATTGCTTTTTATTTACGTACGTGTAAACTGGTAAGGATCCATCCAACCATCTCCATTCATTTTCCTTCTCTGTATCTGTTAGTCCAATCCAGAAGCTGCCTTTCCCAATAATCTGCCTTTTTATCCATTGCTGTGAAAGAAAGAGCTTAGTCCATAACAAGGACAATGGTTTTTGGCACCAATAAACTACACTGGTTTCATAAGCCTCTTGTTATTAGAATACGGTGGGCCAGAGAAATTTTTCTAAGCTGAAGATATGTTTCAGGAGTTGGCCTTTGGACCCCTTGCCCAGACTAGAATCCCTTTCATTGTTTGCAATGAGGTAGAGAGAGCTAGGCATGAAAATTGGCTTGACATAAAGCCACAGCTAATATCTTACAACACAAATTGAAAAAAACCCTAAGAGTAAGAAATTGTATCTTGACACCTCCACTGCCATGTTGAATAGTATTAAAAACATAGTTAGATTAAAGATACTTTTGGGTCATACTAGTCCTAAGCTGCTTGTATTAAATCAGATAATTTAAAATTAAATTATATTCACTGCTGCAAAAAATACTTTGATAGTACACAAGGCGTAATGGATTTCATCTTTAAAGGTTCAAAACTCCTACAATTCTCAGCAGCTTTTCTGACTGCTCTGTTCCCACCACCTTCAGGGTCAGCATCAGTTCTGCTCACACTACTCTTCTGCACAGGGAGAAGCTGCTGATCAGGCACAGGGTGGACAAAATTCTAATGAGTCAATCAATGTGTTTACTTCTACTATATGAATTCATGGTGCTCTCAGCTTCCCACTATCTTGTGGTTTCTGCATCTTAAACAGCTTCAAACTTCCTCTTTGAAAACCAGCAAGAGAAGGTAATTACCTGCTCCTCTTTGTCGTTGATGATAACCAAGCGTGATTCTTTCTCTTCACAGAATAACTTTGCATCTTCAAAAATTTCTCTTTCAGTTGAAAAGTAGTAGCACTTTTCCGTATAGTTCTTCCAACGGGGGAAACAACCTGTGATATGAATTTTTTTTTGTGTTAAGCCTGTTATTATTAACTCAAGGGAGCAGTGATAGGGCCAGTAATAAATGGAGAAAGCCATTCCCCTGCACACCATGCAGTGTGGTGATAGCTTACCATTAGCCTCGGGCACGGGCGTAGGCTGACTCTGTAGCGCCATTGGCATCCCTGGGCCCGGCGGCCCCGGTGGGCCAGGTGGGCCCTTCGGACCAGGCAGCCCAGGGACCCCAGGGAGCCCAGTTATTCCTCGTGGTCCTGGTAACCCTGGGCTTCCCACCGTTCCTTGCAGGCCTTGAAATCCAGGTGGGCCTTGGGGCCCTGGTGGACCGTCCTTGCCTGGTGGCCCTGGTGGCCCTGGGTCTCCATTTGGTCCGGGCAGACCAGTCTTGCCAGGAGAACCTCTCTGACCTTTGGAACCAGGCGATCCTCTTGAACCTTTCCCTCCTTTTTCTCCTGGTGGCCCGGCTGGCCCAGGTGGGCCCTTCTCACCTGCAGGTCCAGGTGGTCCAGGCTCTCCTTTCTCTCCTTTTTGTCCTTTTAGGCCAGCGGGGCCAAGAGGACCTTGAGGGCCTCTGTCACCTTTAGGTCCCCTTGGACCAGGAGGGCCTGAAACAATGCAAGCGTACAAAGTGGGGATATGCACAGAAAACAAAACAAGAAGCCCACGTCGGGTGGGCTTGTTTAATACATCTCAGACCAGCACCACTGGATATTTAAAAACACAGAAACCGGGCTAACAGCTGCTTTCATCAGTGCTTGTAATAGTGCAGCTGCTTTCCAGGTCCTGTATACTGTCGTCCTTTCCTTGACCTCCACAAAATACAAGATACAGAAAATACTCTGATACACCCAGCCATGTGAACTGGACAGTGACACCATGCCCCAGGTGACCAGGCAAGGTGCCAGTCCCTGCAAAACTCTGTGCACTTGTCTGTACTAGTTTATGCACTAGAGCTGTGTGTTTTTGGTCCTGTTCCCTCACTCTGCCCCGCTCCCTTCTCCTTCTAGTCTCATCTCTCTGCTCTTAGTCCCAGGACTCTTTCTCCTGATCCTCGTTGTTGGTCTGTCAATAACAGGGTGTCAAAAAGAGACAAAATGATGGATAGTGAGCAAAAGGCCAACTGTGGGAAAGACCAGAAGTTGCAAAATGGCCAGCTCTAACAAGACAGGGAACGATAACCCACAACAGGAAATGGCAATACTGTGAGAGCAATAAACAACAAAACAGTTTGGGATTCTGTTCATGGATGAGCAAATCCCTTGTCAATACCTTCCCACCCCCGGCACTAATCTACATAATTCAAACTCCTCCAGAGACAGATTTCCAGGCTGGAATCATTTAGGCCTGGTTGAAATGAGAATGGTTAAGGTTACTGACACGTAATCTTGGCTCTAATGCAGCCTTAGTTTATTTGGAGCAATGGATTTATATTTGTGATTAGAGGTTTAGGCTGATTCACATTTGGTTGGAAATATGAGTGTTCTTTTCATTTGGGATAATATTTGGCTGGGAGAAACCTCCTAAACCTGATGCTATTTATTTCTGGAGAAAATAGAGTATCCCAGGATTAAAAACTAAGCAAAGTAGGATGTTTTCTGGCAGATTAACAACTGGCTTAAAGTGAAATAGTAACTTGTTTTTCAGTAAGGGTGGACCTTTCTGGGAATGGTCCAACATATATTTTTTAGCCATTTCCTCCTTACTGAGGATTGGTTTCTTGAGGTTCCACACCTTCACTCACTTATTTTAGAAACTAAATCAAAAGCAGATCCAGTCAGTCAGTCAGTCAGACAGAGTAAAATTCTGCTAAGTCAGAACTTTCTTTCATAACATCCCCATTTTAGCTATGTAAAAAAGGCATAGAAAAATTAGTACGGAAAATTCAAGCTACATGTTCATTTCCAAAGTTTAGGATTAGATAATGGAAAACCCCAGGACTCTGTACCAGCACGCAATAACTTCCACAGAACTAAAGAAGTAATGCAAGCAGGAATTCAGCACACACACCATCATTAGGGAAGCTGCATACCTTGTAGGATAGTGAAGTTCTTGATGAGCTGGCCATGTTTGGAATCCACCAGCTTCATTTCTTCCATGATCACTGACAAATTGGCAACTTCAACATCTAACCTTGACCTCATCAAATCCTGTTGCACCTTGAGAGATGCAGAGTCTATGCGAATATTGGCTAGTGTGCTGTTCATAAAAATCAACTCATCCGAGTGTTTACTTAAGGTGTCTGTACAAGTTGTCCTGACCTCATTGAGATTGCTTGTCAGTGTCCGTAGGTGATGAGCAGTGTAGCTGATGTTGCTGATGATATTGACTATATCAGTTTCAAAGACCTGGAACCTTTCTTCTAGATTGGTGAATTTGGCAGCAGTTCTGTTTTCATCTCCTTTATGCTGTTCCTGGAGATCCTTTAGACTTTGTTCATTGGCTTGGGCAATTGTGGTGATGTTCTCCATCTGCCCACTGAAAGAGCTGAGCTGACTGTTCATGTCTTCAAGTGTATCATTGTTGGCTTTTGCCATTGCTGAGTTGTTGGCAGCCAAGGCCTGTAAATTGTGTACTTTCTCCTTAAGCCAGTCAGTGTCCTTCCGGGCCTGAAGGACAACCTGCTGCAGATTTTGAAAGTCATTCTTGATTCTTAGAACAGCCGAGCTTGTATCTTCCATCGACTTCTGTAAGACACTGATAAGATTTCTTTGCTGTATTTGAGTCAGATTTAAGTTGTTAAGGCTCATGATAACCACATTGTGAGAATGCTCTTGGCTTTGCAGGTTTGCTTGTATATTACTTGTGTCTTGTTGGAGATTGTTGATATAGCCAGTATATGCCTGAAGAGTCTTATTGACACTGATGATCGTGAAAGTGTTACTATCTAAGGCACTTTTCATTTGGTTCTGCCTATCATCTAATAAATTTCCAGACTCTTGCAGCTTCTCCAGTGTGTCTTTGTTTCTGCTAGTTTTCTCTACAATGTCATGAAGTTGCTGACGAAGAGCCAGAATGTCAGATCTGAAGCTGGACAGTTCAGTGTTAGTATTCAAGGCTTTTTGTCCAGCTTGGTCATCTGTTGTACAGGAAAAAAGAAAAAAAAAAAAGGAAAGGCTTTAGGTTTTTTTTTTTTTTTTAACACAGTATAAAACAGCACAGTGCATTTTAAGAACAGTCAGGTTGTCAAACTGTTCAGTAGAACTTTTATGCTATCTCTTCCAGAAAAGAGAAACCACTAAGCAAAGTTCTGCCTCTAGACAGAGAAAAAAAGCAAAGAGGAATTGATGGAGACCTGGTGTCTTGCTGAGGAGAACAAAATGGTGATTCTGTCATCACAAATGGGAAAAACTATGGTAAGAAACTGATGAGTACATGCAGTCAAGAATGCTGTGTTCTGAATGAAAACTGAATGGGAAACAGAATTCAAAACATTAAACAGGTACCAGCAAGTGTAGGTTTTGAAGTTACAACTGGATTTTGCTGAAAGATCAGAAGTTTATTTTATCTGTTCATGTTTTCTTCTTTCTTTTTATTGCAAGCGGAATACCCTCATTGTGATTTAGTACATATAGTTCCAATTTTTAAAATCTTGGGTTTAGCTTTAAATAAGTTCTCATACTTATTTTAAAGCAATCTGGATTAGAGACAAAAGCTTTGCCAGCAGGCTACTTCAGATATGTCAGGATAAGATATATTTCTGGTTTTCTCTCTAATATATTACTATTGCTTTTAATGACATTTATTTTGCCATTATTGTTTCCTCATGTTTTGAGTTTGAGGAAGGTAAAACCTTTAATCTTTGAGGAACATCTCTGCCTGTGCTTACATTGCCCTACAGAATACTTCTGGAAGCTTGTCCAAGTATGATGAAGCATTTGAGACTGCACAGCCTATCATCCAGGACATAGAAACCAAAGAAATAAGCAGTCAACACTTGCTCTCAGGGAAGACTCTCTTGCTTGACCTCAGTCACTTCACTATCCTGCTCACAGTCCATATATTTTTGTCCTCATCTACGTGTAGCTATATTTATGAATTAGACAGTCTCAAGTCCATAATTTCAGATGATGCCAAGAGAGAGCAGTATGGTTTTCATAAATTATAGTGCGTACAGCTGTGTATGGTGCTTTTGTCTGGTGTGATTGAATGAGTCATGATGTAAATGTCAAATGATGGCTTGTGAGACTTCAGCCTGAAGTGTTTATGGAGTCTTTTGCAGATTGACATCTTCCTGAGCACAGTTCCTCTCCCTGCCATTTCTCTCACTCCCAGATCTTCTCAGCTCTGACTCCATGTTTACCTCTTGGCTGTAGCTCAAATTATACTGTGCTCCTCACACAGCTCTGACAACTCCCAGGTCCACATACAGCTAATCCCTGAAGGCCTGCCTTCCATTCACCACACGCTTTTATCCTTCTGGCCCTACAGCACTTCTCTTACTTTTATGTCTCCTACTCAAACTGCTCCAGAACTTTCCTAACTTCCTCCATGGCAAGCCCACTTAAATGGGAATGGATGACCCTGAGCATCCATCTAGCAGTGTGTAAAAATGTGTGGCCATAAAAGAAGCAAAAGTGCTCTAAGTCATGAAAATTTTGTCAGCATAATATAATAACCCAAATAGAACCCAAAAGGTTGCACAAGCAACCTTTACAGAAGTAAAGTATAACTTTTACTTCTGTAGATGTGTCAGTAAAAGCACCTCTCACTGAATTACCCCATGTTTTTGAACTAAATGTAGTGTACAAATACTTTGGAAGCCAGCTCCTTTTTCAGGGAAAAAAGTTGTAAAAATTTACAATCAAGCTGCAAGCAAGGAAGTTTTCCTAGAAATACATGTCACAATATATGGTTTACAAAACTAGACAAAATTTATTTCAAGAATCACATGCATGTATGTGTATATTAATACATCTACAATAAAAACTATATGTATAAGAAGAAAAGTAAAAATGTACACTTAGAGAGTAGAATCTTTATCCATGATTTTTTTTACATCTTCCTGAAAACTAAAAACTTTGATAGTGCTTGGGAGGCTCAAACACATAACAATCTTACGTCCTGTATTCCCTGAGATGATCAAGAAACAATTTACGGAAGTAATACACTTGCCTCAGACATAAGAATTTTGAATAGCTGATTATTTGTGTACCTTGAAAAGTGGTCTACAGTTTTGAATCTTAATTGCTAAAACAGCATCAAGATGACTGGGTGACAGGTGCTCATTTTATGTAGAATCTTTTGTGCTGTAGAACAACTTCTGTTATGTTTTAGATCTCTACCTCGGAGAAGATTTTCTCCTGAGGACAACATTTAAGTGTCTGTTTATTTAAGTATTAAGTATAAATGTTTCAGAGTGACTTCAGTGGGAACTGTAAATTTTAAAGTATTCTTAAAATGCTCTTCTAAGTGGAGCTGATCTGAACTATTTTTAAGTACTTTCCCAAGTACTTGAGAAAGTGGAATGGAAGTGCTGTATCTTGTCATAGGCAGAGATTTTTCAGACAAATTTCCTGCCTCAATCTGCCAGGAGAACATCCCAGGTCCATAATACAAAGGGGCTTTGCTAGTGTGTAGATTACCTAATTTCTTCAGATCACTCTCCACTTCTGTGAGCTTTTCTGTGTATCTTCTGTGGGATGTTTCCAGGCCACCTGTCACATTGTCCATTTTTTCTACAACTAGGGGAGAGAGAACAGTGTGTTATGAAAAGAAGAAAAGGGAAATTATGAAAAAAGACTAGTGAACAATAAAGCAAACAAAACCCCCCACCATTATCACCAAACAGTAAAAAAAAGAAAACATCTTAAAATCGCCTTGCTTGCCATTACACACTGCTATTGCTCTGTGAAATCTTGGAAGGATTAGCTCCTATTTGCTGGTGGACCCAGAATTCTTCTACTTCTTCAGTCTGCCAGCAGTCCCTAATGATTTTTTTTTGCCCATGAGAAATCTCTCTCCTGAATGAGGAAATCCCTCTTTGTGGGTTTTCCTCACAAACAAAGTAATTTTCTTTTAACAGTATTTCCATGCTTCCAGCACAGTGCTGTGTGGCAAAGGAAAACTGATTGCTAAAGGCTCAGATGTGTGAATGAAACTTCCTTTAATTTTGCTATGAGCCATTTCTCCTTAAAAAGAATTCTTTTTTGCCTTGTGCCTTTTCATCATTAAAAGTTGCCACCTGGATAGTAAATTTAGGACTGAGATAGTAATCACTAAATGTTTTGGGGGGTTTAAACATATTGATAATGGTACAGATCACTCAAAGCAGTCTTGAAATGGTTCTGCCTCATTAAGATTGAAAGGATGGTCATTCAGGAAGTGCAGATTTATGACTGATGTGCCCTTTATTTTGTAATGCCAGAGTACTTTTATTGTCACTGAGACATTCAATTATTTGATGAAATTAATATGGGAATGGAAAAAGCAGAGCAACAAATAAACAGCCCGGGGTGGCAACCAGTGGCAAAAATGTGAAATTCTTGCAAGGCTAGGGGTAGCCTACAGATTTCACACTAGACTTTGTCTAACAGCCTTTTGCATTCACAACTAGGGATAGAAATTGCTTCTCATCATGAGATTATTTAGTCCTTTTGCTACACTGGGAGCAGAATGGGTCTGTAACAACCTTGGGAGAGGCTACACAAGTTATTGTGCCAGCTCCTTTTTTTCAAACAGAAGAAATAAAGTGTTTTCCATCTTTTGAGGTTCTGTAAACATGTGTGGGATAGGGGTACCTCTAACTCTTTCTGTCTGTGAAATGATCTGCAGCTAGGAAAGAGTCTCATAAAAATGTTGCTATGTAAAGGTTTGGGTTTTCACAAGAAGTGAAATTTAGGAATCTTTTGCTGCTCATGAGCAACCACACGAACCCCAGACCTTTAAAGTGTAGTCCATCTTGTGCTCCTTCTTTATTAACGTTTGCATTTGTTTTTCTGATTCTGGGTACCACAGTTACACTGGAGGCTTTTACTGCTTCCCCAAAACCAGCATGAGAAAAACAGACCAAGACTATCTGATGGAACATCACTGAGGAGTTACAATAGAGAAAAAGTCTCAGGGTCTTCAGAGAGACCATACACCCTTTGGTGAATTACCTGCCTGCTCCTTTCTAGGCTGCTAAAAAGCCAGTAAAAAAGAGACTCTACTGTCTGTGCAGAGTGTGGCTTTCTGTGTTTGAGATGATGACAGATTGCTTGCTAAACACCAGACCCAGACTACAATAAAGGCTTTGCTTTTTCAGAGGGACAGTTGCTCAATATCTTCAGCTTTCGAAAGCATTTTTCTCCCCATTATAGCACTAATTTTTCACTGGTTCTTCTGCCCATTAAAGTTGTCAAAATGCTATATGCCATTTTTCCTAAATGAAACCAGAGTTGACGCTCTGTTTGTCCTGCCCTGCTGTCTTCCAGGCTGGAGCCCAGATCAACAAAGGTCCTTCAGCTACTTCTGACACTCCACTGATGCATGTATACACCGGTGCATCACTTGCAGAGAGAGTGAGGACTTGGCTTTTCCTTCTGGCTCTAGGCAGCTCCTTGTTCAGTCTGTGGTGTTCTCCTTTGTCTAGAGAGAGTCACTGCCAGGGCATGGCTCACTCTGGGCACTTAGAGGGACCTTATGAAATCATCTGTATTTAAAAAGCAGGCCTAATTCAAGTGTTTCTGCTGAACCTGTGCCTTGACTAGCAATGTCACGTTACCTATGGTTCTTGTTAATTCAGTTTTAGTGTAATATTGAACTATTTCCCCAGTTATACAACACACTTGGAGTTGGAAAATGAATATATATTATCAGTAATTAAAAGAAAAATGTAATTTCTTCCTTTTGCTGTCCAAATGAATGCTAGTTTGTACTTCAGATCTGAAGTTTGTAAAATTAAACTATCATATAAGAAGTATGTTTTCTCGGTTGAATGAAATCTAACACTGGAAGCTTGAGTTAAAATTTAACCCTGAAGAGTCCAAAGCAAATGTAAACAAAACAGTAGTAATCCTATCAATAAGTAGTTGTCTGGCAGTTAAATGAGACTGAACCGAAGTAATTATATAACAGCATTTGGTATTTTCATTGTTCAAAGTGAAAAAAACCCCAAACCACTGAACTCCAGCAGCAGAAACAAACCTGCTGGTCTCTGCAAACCTGACTGCAGGGTTAGCTCAAGGGCTAAGCTGCCATCCCATAGATAAACCAATGCATGTATTTGCTTTATATTGGGGTAGGATCTTAGCCTCCATGGTCAAATAAATCATGGATTTGGGGAGCTTGATCCCCTGCCCAAAGCAAGTTGTAGCTTATTTGCTTTTCTTGCTATTGCCCTGCAAGTGGAATATAAGAATTTGGGAGAGACTGAGTATCGAGAGGCCAGTGTTGGGTTTTGTTGCTCTTGATGTCAAAAGAGGTTATATGGCTCATGTCCTGTTATTGGGAACGTCTTTCCTTCTCTGGTAGTAGCTCCCACCACCATCTCTGGATGGAGCCTTCAGTGGTAGGTGAGCATGTGGAACACTCTCAGAAGTGGAAGTCAGCCTCTAGTGAGTGCCCCAGACTTGAACAGCCACTTTCCACCTTCTCCAGAAAAAGGCAAACAGGCAGATCAGCTGTAATATCCCACACAAAAGGTCACTCTGCTGCTCCCAACAATCTGCCTGCTCTTAAAAAGGCAAAGCTGTGTATGTCTTAACTTGATATTGGTTAACTTCACCTTAATTCAGGTTTTAACTTTCACCTTAATTCTTTGGTTTGAATTCAGCTTGGTCTCTCTGCATTATCATCTCAATTCCTGACAAAATCACAGTGGAAAATGTGGTAAAGATCCTCTAAAGAAAGCCAAAATTTCAAGTAGTTGCTGACCAGAACAGTGAGGACTGTCTGCATCTAAGCCACTATGACAAAATGTGCCATTTCACCAGGATGTGTTGGCCCCAGGTAATGGCAGGCAAACTATGTCTGGGAGACAGATAAAAGAATCAGATGAAAGTCATGGTGGGCATTACTCAAGAAACTTAAAAACAAGGACTGACTAGAGAATAAAAACTACCAGAAATTCAAGCCACAAGCATTCCCTTACTGGAACGAGCCACAGGAAGATCAGTCATCCTCAATAGACTAATCTGACACCGGCTGGTGCCAGAAAAATTATAACTTTGTATTTTTAATTTAATTTAATAAAGTATGTGCAAAAAATTGCAGATTGCTTTATTAGTGTTTTAAACAACAATTTGTCTTCTCAAAGGAGAAGAATACTAAACTTGCCTCGTTATTCCTTCATGTTTTGCTTCCTTGTTATTCATTCATGTTTCGGTTTCAGGGTTCTCCAACATACTATATAATTTCTACCACTAGTTTGGAGGTTTGTTCTGTGTTGACTTTGCCTCCCATTGAGTTACTTTTTTGCTTGCCATATTTAATCCACTGATTAGTAGTTTTAACATTTTAAATCACAAAGGATATTTAAATGCGACGTAGGAAATGAAAGTTTTAAAAGTAGTTTTGGGCTTTATAAACATAAGTGTGGGAGGCAAATGTAATGGAAACTTAGCTAAGAGACTGAAATAATCCCTGATGCCAGCAGAATTCCTTCTTCCAGTGTAATATTGCAGTAAAAAAGAGAAGCCAAATTCTGATACAGAGAGGAGAGTTCAAGAACAATATACTTTTATTCTGAATTTTGTTCTTCCTTTAAGGCCTAATCCCTTCTCCACAATCAAAACTATTGCAGTAATTAATTTGAATATGTACTGTCAGCTGGGGTTTTATCTAACTTATGCTTATCTAACTTATGTTTTCTGCAAATTAGCATGTAGGTACACTGAAGACAAAGCTCTGAAACTGCAGGTACAAAGGGCAGAATTAGTGTCTCACACATGACCATTTGCTGCTTGGTGTTACAGAAGGAATACTTGGATTCAACAAGACTTTTGTTTCTGCCTCTTTTCCTTGGCATTCAAATGTTGCAACCACCAAGCTGGTGAGCAGTGGTCACCAAAATGTCTTAGGGTCTGCGAGCAAGATATGCATTATTCACCCTCCTACAATCCCTTTTCCATTTATTTTTTGAAGAGGGAATTCTTTTGTCCTTGTCCTGGATAGCTGTGATTTGGTACTGCTATGACAGAAAGACTCATCCCTGATGAGTGACTGCTCATTCAAAGAAGGAAGTTTAGAAATGAGTGAAGCAAAGTTTGGGCCTCAAGTAAAGAGCAAAGTCTGGGGAAAAGATGGTGCTAGCAGCCCCCATAGAGAAAGAAACTTGAAAACTAGATTGAAATGAGGAAGACAAAATCCTTCTCCCAAAGTCTGCTGGACAGTTTCCTTATTGATACTGCTTCCTCCACACATGTAAATCATTTGCCAAAGCAAGATAAAGAACAGTATCCAACTTGGTATGCTGCATCTGATGCTGAGTGAGGGCTCAGTCTTCTGGGAAGCCCCAGAAATGATAGTTTTATGTAAAACTCTTGAGGGAAATTCTGCTAAATTCCAGTCGTTTAGTGGCTGGGTTAAGTTGGGAAAGACCCCATTGTCATCTGATGTGAGCAGATTTTGCAGATTTATATCTGCAAAGGCCTCCCCCAATCCATTTGACCAAATCATCTTAGATCAAGAATAAATTTTTGAATCCTGGAAGGCTTTTTGTCCCTCAAAATCTGACTTCCAGAGACCAGTTACTTCAGGAGATGTATCCACATAGATGTACTGCATTTTTTTTACATTTGATGTTAATTTGCCACCTTCTGTCTGGTCTATCATGAAACAAGATTACCTAAGTCTTTCTATCTGTTCCTCACATTCTCTCTTTTCCCTGGACAAATCTTCGCTCTAAACAAAACAGATTTATTTTTCTCCTACTCAAACTGTGCCAAATCCTCTTAAATAATTATTTATCCTTTCTATTTCTACAATTTCCTTTTCTTTCCCTGGCAAAGGACCAGAGGTGATGTCAGCTCTGCTATGAGTGCAGCTGTTGGCAGCACAGGACACACTGCATGCTAATCACATGGATATTTACTCAGCTCCTTAGAGGGGTTTTGAAGCTACTCTCAGAGCCATACTCAGACAGGTAGTTTAGAACTAGCTTGGTTTTCTCTGCAACAAGCTGTGATGCCCTGTTACAATGCTCACAATGATGTTGTTCACTTTCCTTTTCATGCCAGAAATCGACATCTTATTTATTTAACTTATTATAGATGTAACTGCACAATAAGCAGGTATTTACATCAAAACATTTTTATAAATGCCTAAGTGGCTACAGTTAATTTGTGATAAGGATTTATGGGAGTTTTAAGCCATGTTTCCCAATGTGCCCAACCAATGACTTGCACAAATGAAATTCTGTCCATTACTGGGTTGCTCAACTACCAGAATCTTTGAAATTACTGTTAAAAGCATCTAAGTGTCTTTGTTCATCACAATTATTGTGGATAGTCAATACACTGGTACCTCCTGGTTTAATTTTTCTTCTAGATATTTCAAAGTAATATTGATACTACATTTTGTTCCTGTGATAAATATTATATTAGTAAGATATTCCTGGCTGTTGCACATGTTACACAGCTTTGTGTCTTCCAGTACTCCTTCTTGGTGGAGGAATGATCATTTTGTTTCAACTTCCCTTTCAAATGTCTAGTCTGGTTTCAAAATTTCATAGTTATTTGAAAGTGAAATTCTAAGGTTGTAGTTTGTTGGTATGTACATACAAAAAGCCAACATTGCCCGAGTACTGACATTTAGGCTAAAACGTGACAAATTGCCTGGCTAGCTAATAAGTGACAATGTGTTTGGATGCTTGCCTGAAAGTGAAATGTTGGTCTCAATGCATACATACATACCTTTGTATCCCAGAATGGCTACTGTGATTGTTAACAGTGCACATAAAATGTATAATAAGATGATGGAGAACTTCAGTGCCCAGTTATTTTTACACTTGGTACATTGGCTCCCCTCCTGAATACCTGCAACAGAAAATTTAAAGAAATTTAAAACAATGGCAAAGAACACATTGCTGGGTTTGTCTCCCCATCTCCTTTCCTCTGTTTTCTAAAGTGGAAATTATTTATCTCAGCAGGTGATGTTTACATATGGGGTTCCTATTTGCCTGTGCTGCCAGGATAAAAATTCACAGTGGTTAGAACATCTGCTCAGTGAAACAATCACTTTGGGATTTTAGCATGTGTAAGAGAAGTAGGTTCTGCTTCACTGGACAACCTCTGGCTCTCCTGAGAGGTGGCTATTTTCTGATTGTGCTAACAAGATTCTGGTGAGTTTTGGAAATAAAACCTTTATTAGCATCTCCTCTGTCAGGCATCACACCGCAGCAGCTCTTTCTTAGCATTTGATATCCCTATGGGGGCAATAGGACACAAGAAATGTTCTGGCAGAAAAAAAAACCACAGAAAAAGAAGAGCATTGTGAAAATCTGGTAGGAGTAGTTCTGCTTTGTAACAAGCACCACAGAAAGTTACCGTGCAAACACTTTCTTTCCACGAGAATTTTGCATATTTTTGAGGGGTTTTGGAGAACACTATTTCCACAGAAAAGAAGGGATGCATTACTGATACAGTGATCTGTTCATCCACAGAAAAAGTTCTGGTGAATTTCTCTTTGTGGGCAAGCTTAAGAAAAATGGCCTCAAATTGATGAAAGAAACCAGAGCTTTACTATTCTATATTTAAACTTTTTTCCAGAACAGCTTGATATCTTTGAGTCTATTATGGAAGCAATTTTCCTATTTTCCTCTTTTGTGCTCCTTGGGAATAGCTCAAGAGTGTTGGGAGCATGGGTTATTAATCAGAAGCACAAATGTGTAAAAACCTGAAAACTGGAGCAATGTGCTGGAAGAAACAGACGGGATTTATCCATCTTTCCAAGGTGCGCTAAGCAGGCCAGGATTAACCGAAATTTCTGTGTCTGTCAGAAAATGCATTTCTTTGATATTTCACTCTACTTGTGTACTATTAGGGGAGTCCCACAGGAAAGCTTTAAGCTCTAATAAATTCTATGTACCAGATTACTTAACTAATCAAAACTTGCTCTGTAGCTTTTTATGAATAACTTATATTTCCCCTGAGGCCTAACACACAGATGATTTTACTTTTCCAAACTCATTACCTTCTGCAGAGTGTTTTTCTATTTTTCATTTTTTTTTTAAGAGAAAAGCACAGGCCACTTCCCCTGGGTTCAAGAAGGATGGGTGACCAACATAATGAATTAAGTCAACTGCATTTCTCTCTCCAATGACATTTTCCAATGGCTTCCTTTAAACCTAAGGTACTTGAAGAAGGAAGGATTACCATATTGGAGCAATGGAGGAAGAGGATTTATACAGTTTATTTGACAAGACATTTTCTTCAATCCTCTCTGCACATATACTTGCTGTGGGTAAGGCAGAAATGCATATTTTTCAGGTCTTTTCCACATTACATCATCATATGTTTTTTCTAAACTTTTCAGGTGTGACATCACATTCTGTTGCCATGTGATGAAAGTGATGTCATAGATTTGGGTTCTTTGTGGTTTAGGCATAAGACCAGCTGGGAACATGTGGTTCTTTTTTCAAGAACATTATGGGAAAACGAGACAAAGGCTTATAAGCATAAACTCAAGAACAGAAATTCCAGAGGGTAAAGGCTTCTCTTCTGCCCGTGGGGTGGGAAGGGAGGGAGCTGGCACAGAGACAGGCAGCTCCATAGCCCAGTTATTGGTGACTTGGATTTGGAAGGGTGGTAACTCCTGTGCCACAAAAGAAAAGGTGAAGGGTCCATAATTCAGTAGTCAGGTTTGCTTGTGGATCCTGATGCATGGGCTGACTTGCTTTCTTTGGTCTCAAGGAGTTTGCTGGTGAGGAAGCTCTAACTGCTGAAAAAGCAGGAAAGGGAAAGTGCAGTTTTCTAAAGGTTTGCAATAGGTATTTAGAGACTGAAATGATCTCACAGTGGGAACTTTGGTGGTGTCTGGAATACCATATTGCTGGCCTTAGCCAGTACTAATGGGGTCATTGAGCCCCTGTGCCCTAAATGCAAGGCTCCTTCTCATGGAAGGGTTTAAAATTCCAATTTGGTTGTCTTTAAAAGTTCCACATATCCAAAAACAAATTTGGGGCAAAACTCACGTCACATTCACTTTCTAAATACACAGACAAACAGAAAGCTTGATCCTTCTTATTTTAATGTTAATTGAAACAGGCCTAGATCTTAATCTGGGAAAAATGATGGACTGCAGAGGTACAAAACACAGAGAAAGGCAGAAGTAAAAACAAAGCCTTTGGCAGCAATTGCACAATGAAAAGTTTCACTTGATAAGTGTCTCATAGTCAGATTACTCATTTTATGACATGACCTGCTTTCTGTCACTGTACTCCAGCTTCCTGGGTAGTGTAACGAGCTGAAACTTCACCGATGTCACTGGGTGCATTGCAGTTCAGCATCAAGCATCATGTATGTTCCAGCACTTCACAGGGATCCAGTTTCACTTGTCTCAACCCTCTCTACCTCTGGTTCAATAAAACAGCACTTCAGCTTTTCAGAACTTTTCATTTCTGTGTATTTCAAACTGACACCAGAACAGCACCCCAACAAAAGCCAGACCTCTCCATCCTTTTACAGCCCAGCACGGTTGGTATCAATAACACAGGGACATCATACTAAAACAATCATACAGGCTGGAGTGATTCCATTAACTAACTGGCCTGGAACTGTGTACTGCATTCCTTACTGGGGCTTTCTGCCTGTCAGCCTAAAACTACTTCTGATTGCCAATGAACCCCTGCTACCCTCATCTAACATGACCCGAGTCCCGGGCTGGAGTGAAAAGCCAGGGAGCTCTAACAGACTCCTTTGTTTTCTTTTACCTGGGATACAGTAAAGTCTTTCAGAACAATCATATTTGCTCTTAATTACAAACATGTAGTGCTTAACTCTGCTGCTAGTAACACAGGACTTTCTAGTTTACTAAACATATAAAAACTACTACAAAAATACCAAAGATACAGGTACTCTTCCTGATTTGGAAGAGTCATTCTGATGTCTTTCTGAGCAATTAAATACATCAGGCTATATGCAAAAGCCATGAATGCAACCTTCTCTGTGTAGGGATGAACTCCAGTATAATCAGAGCTCCCCAAATTCCCAAGCACACACCCTGACTTCAGCTTGCCCTGTTATTCATCCCCACTACCTCACTTAAGGATCATGCCCAAATAAGATTGTTCTGACATAGGCGATACATTTAGTTCATGTTGTGAGGACACATTTTTATTCAAAGGTGGTTCTCAAAAGATGTGATAGCCAAAATATTAAGCAACAACAAATGTGAGTCAATTAAAAATGCTTACTGTGATTACACAAAACCCAGCAGGCTGGCATGAAATCATGCAGGTTTACCACAAAAGCTGTGAGTTGATTTTTGAAGGAGCCCATGCTCGGGCTTTAATTTGGCAGAACTCCCCCAATTTTATCCATGAGACTGCTTGCTGTTATGACTGACATAAAATGCAGAATTCTTCCAGGACATGTATCACATTTCATCTAGAAAGCTGCAGACTATATGGAAAGGGAAGGACTCTACATACACATCCCACTGACAGAACAAATGTAAAACCTGCAAAAGGGCGTTCTCAGCTGAAGTCAGCTCTTCTCCATTTGTTAATGATGCTCCCAGTGCAGCACACTCCTGTCTGTGTCCTGTACACGTGTTTTCAATGCTGCTCTGCTCCCAGACATTTGTCACTGCCTTCCAAACCCAGGGAGCTGGGGTCACTTCCGCATGACGTGCATTTCTCACTGCTGATTTGATCAATGTTTAATAAATATCAGATGGGACACAATGTGCCTCGTTTCACTGGACATATGCCTTTTTCCATTCCTTTCCCTGACTTATTTTAATAAGAGCTCTGGTTTTTCTGCCTCACTGTTGGGAAGACATCTGGCCAAACAGAGAGCAACCTAGTACAAAGAGATCCTGCTGGCTCACATGCTTTGGGGACCCCCTTCTCTGCAAACCAAAATGCTTACAAAAAAATATGCAAGTGAGACATCCCCCTGTTACCAGGCTTTGTAGTATTTGTTTTTATAGCATTGCATTCCAGTGACTGAAGACTTTGTTCTCACGCAGGGGGTATACATCTGCAGATTCCTTTTGGGCTCCAAGAAGAGGTTTTGCTGAAGGAGGACCCGGTTTTTTTGGGTTTTATTTGTTTGGGGGGGATTTTTGTTGTTGTTGTTGTTGTTGTTGTTGTTATTTTCTTCCATGGTTTTAATGGGAGACTAAATAGCTTTGCTCTTTATAACCACCTTACAAAATGCCTGACTCCTCAAGTGTATTACACTTCGGGAGCACATCTTTGAATAAGACATGCACACTTTTTTTTTTCTCCTGAATAATTCTTTTACAAGTATTTGCCTCTCTGTTCTTTTCTTGGCTCTGGCTGCAAGATCATAGGTGGCCTCATAATATTTCTGCTAGCAAATCAATTTTGACAAAGATTGCAAGGTTTCCTTCATAACCCTGACAAGAAATAAGAATAATAATGATAAGATAAAAAAAGTAGTGCAGGAAATGAAAATACATTAGTTTGGAGGGGGTTTCCCCAGTGTGATTCACTGAAAAGAGATAACATCCCTTGAATTTCAAAAGGAAGACTGCAAGCCTACTTTGCAGCCTTCAAATGATTGTTTTCTCAAAGTTAATATTTTCAAAACAGCAGTGGATCTAATATCTATATTTAAAGGGACTTGAGCAAACTATATACATCTAATTCAGGCCTCCTCCCCATGGCAGGGAGGCAGAAACTACATGATCTTTGGATTCCCTTCCAACATGAACCATTCTGTGATTCAGTGTGTAATTAGGATTTAAATACTGAGAGGTAATTAACTTTGCAGAGTTGCAACAAGCTCCCAGTGGTGTCTATCTCACTAGCAAAAGTAGGTGATCCCATGAGGAATCCATCTCTAGGTTTAAATATCTAAATATTTTGAAAAAAACTGGTTTAAAGTGCTTAAATTCAGGCACCCAAGTGTACAACAGTAGGTGTTTACTAATATGCATGACTAGCACTTATGAAAGTAAGTTTGTCTCACAGGACAGAGAGGATTTTAAGTTCAGGCATATAAGTGTTTTCATATACACATACGCACAAACACATTTATATTCAAATATATGGGAAAATATGTGTGTGTGTATTTTTTTTTACAGAGAAGCTTTGGTAATGACAAAACCCCAGCATATTATATCAGCACACTAAGAAAAAGCAGGCAATGGCATCTTTGACAACAATAACTTTGTATAGGTTTGAGATTACTGGATCCAGCCAGCCACAAAATTCACAGTGAGATTTTTGACTTCTCTTTTGTATTGTGCCACAGGTTATTAACCTACCTCTCACAAAAACAATTCCCATGATCCTTCAGGAATGGTTTTGTTGCAGTGAACAAAACTGATGATTTGATAGTTCCATATGCTGGCCTACTTCAGAAAGCAATTGTTCTTTATAATGGCAAAAATTGAAACTGCTTCATGCCTTTTTAAATTATTGCTTTGAGATAAAACTAATTTCTTCAGTTTAGAGTCTATTCTTACACTGTAAAAGCTATAATTTGAGCTACATGTAAACAGATGCCCTACATATTTCCTAGCTAATACATAAAGGTCCACACCTCCTCCCGTTCCACAGTTTTGGCAAGCCCTGTCTCCACAATGGCAATGGTCCTGCTCACCCAAATAGTGCAGTGCTGGCTTGTGGGCAGGTGGATTGCAACAGCCTGCTTAACTTAATCATCAGATTTTTACAATGCCATTGGAAAAAATATTTAGCACAAACATGCTGTCATTTGTTCCGGAATTTGCTAGTTTTGCTTCTGGTTTTGTAATCAAATAGGGATAAATGCAAGCATGCTTGCTTTGGAAAAGTTTCTGGTTATTTATTAGGAAGCAATTTGGGCAGCTAAACTTGAAATCTAAGCAGTGGGTACGTATCCACCAAACTCGTGCCAGTTTTCCTATGCCAGGTGGAAAATTATGAAGCATGGCAGCAAGACACAGGCTGAAACAGCCACTCTAGATTTCAAGTAAACACTGCAAGACACAGAGCTTCTTTCTTCCAAAATTAATAAATAAATGGACCCAACCCAAACCACTCCATCTCCACAGGTTTCTACAGTGTTCAGCATAATCTCATTGCCCTGCTACACAGCTGGCAGCGGTGCCAATAACCTCTGGAGAGAAGAAAACACACCTCAAAAGCCCAGTCTGAGAATTTGTGCCTTGCGAGGCTGTACAACCTCTGCCAGGGCCAGTGGTACCAGTTCCTGTGGTTTTATCCTGAGCTTCACATTCGAGATTTCCTATTCACCTGGTGCTCCTTTCTTTCCATGTACAAGGTTGGCTGTGGCATCAACAGATCAAGAGCAGCACTGCCAAGAAGGACTTGGGGATGCTGGTGTACAAAAGCTGGACATGGGTTGGCAATGTGCTCTTGCAGCCCAGAAAGCCAAACACATCCTGGGCTGTGTCAAAAGCAGTGTAGCCAGCAGTGGAGGGAGGCAATCTGCCCCTCTATTCTGCTCTGGTGAGACCCCATCTGTGTACAGTTCTGGGGTCCCCAGCACAGGAAAGACATGGACCTGCTGGAGTGGGTCCAGGGGAGGAACATGATGATCAGAAGGGCTGGAGCATCTCTTCTATGAAGACAGGATGACAGAGTTGGGACTGTTCAACCTGGAGAAGAGGAGGCTTCAAAGGAACTTTATTGTGGCCTTTCAGTACTTAAAGGGGGCTGCTAAGAAAGATGAGGACAAACTTTTTAGCAGGCCTCTTGTCCTAACAAGAGGAAATGGCTTTAAACCAAAAGAAGGTAGATTCAGATTAAATAAAACAAAGACTTTTTTACATTGAGTGTGGTGAAACAGGAACAGGTTGCTCAGAGAGGTGGGAGATATCCCATCCCTGGTAACATTCAAGGTCAGGGTGAGCAGGGCTCTGAGCAAACTGATCTTGAGGAACATGTCCTTGATCACTGCAGAGCATTTGGACTAGATGACTAACTTTAAGGGTCCCTTGCAACCCAAACTGTTCTACAATTCTTGCAGATATGTAATTATGTGGGACTTTCAGCTTGCATTCTAGGAGAACAGATTCCCAGACTCCTAAAAAATAGAAATGGGGAGGAGTTGTTCATTAATGCTTAAGAGAATTGAAGACTCCACCAGGACTTTCACAATCCCACCTCTGCAGAGCAACTCTCAACACTGAGGGAGCAATGCTGGCCCTGGCAGGGCTCACCCTGTCCCTGCATCCCCTGAAGTGGAAGGGGGGCATTTTGTCCCAAAAGCCCAGGGTATTTCAGTAAACATGAGGGATTTCCTTCTCTGGGACACTTTGGGAAAACCCAGCTCTTAATGATCTGCACACTGCAGCTCAAAGCTCTGCACAAAGGGGCCATCAAGCAAATTCTCCTCCACACACCAGATTGAGCCTGTTGGAGGCAGCGGCCACTTCCCATAAATCAGAATCCCACATCTGACATAATAAAGAGTCTCAGAGGGCCAACACTATTATCTCTGGAAAGCTTTCAGCCTAAGAAATACTTTATTCTATGTAATGTACACAAACCCTTTCATTAAAGGAGGGGAGAACCCTCATTTTCAGCCTGACCATCATCTCTCACTTATTTATATAACCCAGGCAGCATTTTCTCTCTGGCTTTGTTCTTCTTTGCAGCAGTCCAGAGAATCACAATGAATTGTCAGAAATCCTAATTATACACTTCAACAACCACCACCATTTAATTATATAGTATTACCAAACAATGTCCTACTGTGATTAAACACTAAATATTTTAATTGAAAGGATACAAAAAGCCCAACCACAACACAGGGTAAGCAAAGACTGCTGCGTATCCGAACTGTATGTTAGGCAAATATTACAAACAGAGCTGAAGAACCAGTGTGGTAAATTTTATGAAAAATCATGGATTTGCACTAGCTTAAGGTCCAGCCATAACAATGTGGTAAGAATATCACACCAGCAGAGGGTCCAGCATCCCACAGGCTATTAGATTTAAAGACAAACTCAAACCAGAACAAACCTCAGAAAGTGCTGGTGCTTTTTAATAACTGTCTGGAATAAGAGAGATGTGTCTGTCCTCAGTTACTGAAAATCAAGTAACGGATCACTCAGTGCATGTCTCTGGAACTAAACCCAAAAATCTAATTAAGCTGTTCAAAAGATGAGAGAAAAACTAGAACAGTTAAAGGAAGATAGAAATGATGTATGAATTAAAGACCTGTTCAATGACAGGCAAGACAGCCATGATACATGACAATAAAGAGCCTCTCTCAAACTCTGTCTCAATACAGAAGAATTTAGACTGACTTGCAAGAAGAAATATAGCCAGATCTATAGGGAGATCAAAGCCAGATTTTTGGTTTGTGAAACAGTTTCCTAAGACAACCTGAAGATATTCCATTCAATGATTTAGATAAAACCAGAGGTAACAAAGTATTAGCAAAGTCAAGGAAGGGATCTGTGCCTCAGAGTTGTGCCAGATGGCAAAGTAATGCCATTTTTGTAAAAGTCCTGGCCTTCCATTCTGAAATAAATATGCTTCCTAATGAAACATAGATCCTAATTAAGATTATATAATTTGATGACTAATGTAACTGATTTTTCACCTTAATTCAATTTACATTTGACTGAAAGGATGAAAAGAGGTATCATATAATATACACCCAAAGTGTGTATTTTCCCTAAGATTCTCTAATTTTATAATACAGTACTTAGGTGTTAGTGACCCTAGTAATGGTGCTAAATGGTAGCCAGAAAAAGTGGTTAACTCCATGCTTTGTGGCTTTTGACACATTTCTTGAAGAGGGCAACATTATCCCCTCCATGGCTGTGAGTGTGGTAGGTGCCAAAACCACAGCAGTGCCACATGTGCTGCAGGGCCACTCACCAAGGACATGATGAAGTCATCCAGGGCACAGATGCAAAGATGATGCTCTTCACAGAAAGCTTTCACCTGTTCTTTTACCAGTTCTGCAACTTTTGAATTTAAGGGCAATGCTAAAAACATTGGATCACTGTTTTAAAGAACAAGAAACAATGGGAACTCCAGCCATGCACAACAAAGCAACATTTCTGTATCCACTGATGTTGCCACAAAAGCTATTCCATTTAACTACAGAAATTAAATTTTTTATGTGCCTTCACAAGTTAAGTGGAAGTATTTGGCAGCCATCTGTTCCATGGAAGTTTCTGTGCACACATGCACCCCTGACATGGCTGAGGCAGGTCATTCATTTAAGAGCATTGTAAAATACCACGTGTTACAGCAAAGTGTGCTTTTAAACTCTTGTAGCTCGTATGAATCTAAACCAATTTTCACTCAGTAGTCAGAAGTACAACCAGCATGCCCTCCTCATCAGGATTTTTTCTCTCATCTACTACATGGTGGAACTGAACAAAATAGAGTTTCAACCATATTTAATAGCATAAAAACCATATTTATGGGGTTTTTTTTGTTAGGGAAAAATACAGAGATACTTGATGAGGTTTTCAGCAGGAAAAAATTGTTGCCTGAGACTGAACAAGTATACCCAGAAAATCAAACCTGCAGATATATCTGCAACTACAGGTTTTGTTATGTCCCAGTTGAAATGCTGCAATAAATGCTGACATTAACAGAATTGAAAAAAATTAACCAAGATTTGATGCCTCAAATTAATATATATACCTTTATACACTCTTCTGGATTTAGTGGTAATGGTTCTGTTGCCTTCATTAAGAACCATTCTAATATAAAAATCTCCTCTTTTCCAAATGAAAAGTCTCTCTGAGGACATTATTTGGAATTTAAAAGATTCATGTGCATGAAAAAAGAAGAGGTAAAAGTGTTTCTATCCATGCTGGGTACTTAGCAGTTACATAGACCTGTTATTTGGAAGGTGACCACAATAATGAAGAGGGCCACAAGGAAGAATGTAGGACCTCAAAAAAAAGTGAGTTCAGAAAACAGTAGGTATAAAGAAGACTGCTCTACTCTTTTAATTATGCAAATTGCCACTTCTGATTAGCCTTTGCCCTGTGACATCAAGAATGCTTGGCTGAGATACCAACACTGAGCTGAGAAGAAAGGATCCCCATAGGCACTGCACTGAACGTAGCTCATGGTCACAAATCCACTGGCTGTAAATTCATTCCCAGTCTCCTGAGGCTACATGCTCAACTACAGGAGAGAAATTATGTCGAGGTATAAGCACTGCTCCTCTGGAAGTGTGCTGCCTTACTCCCCTCAGCTGAATTGAGACTCTGCATTAAATCACCTCCAAAGGAGAGGAGCTGTCAGGGCCTGGATTTATTTTCCACCTCACTGCCCTTCTAAAACCACTTTCTAAAGGTAGGGCTTTTTCTACAGAAATATTGCAGGCTTGATGGCAGACACAATAAATCTTATTTCCACCCTCCAATATAACCAACCTCCCCCTCTGCCTCCTTTTCCAGAATTTTATCTTTTCAAAGTGGAACTTTTCCCCTGTGAAGCTGGATCTCTAGGTTAAGGAATGATTATGTCCCAGTGCAGCTCCCATCTTTCAATTTTCTCATTCTGTTCTTCCCTCTTCCCACTCTCCTGTCTCCTTATGTCCTGTAGCATCTCTGACTTCTAAGGTCTCCTGGTTCATTCACACCTCACTAGCATCTAATTTCCTGGATAAAAAGCAGACTTAGAATGAATTCCTCAGGCGACCAGAACATTTTTTTCAAACGCCTGTGTCAATGTGTAATGACTGTGCAATGAAAGGAGCAAACAGCCCCGAAAAATGGATTTTTTCCACCTAATATTGTCACAATTTCTGGGATTTTTCCCTGGTTAATATTCACCTTTATCTACAGAGGAAATTTTTATTCTGTAAACTACTACAAGAAATCTTCTGTACTGAGGTGGGAGTATGGTTGGTGAACATAATTGGTGTTTTCCCTCCTAATAAAACAATAAGCAAATCTGCACTTTCTTGAAAAATGCTGGGAAATTATGAATTAAATCTACAAGTGAGGAAAAGGCATGCAGGACATCCAGAACACTGCAGTCAGAAAGATAAGGAATTAGCCAACAATTAGACAACAAACATATGACCTGCCTACATAGCACCTACCCTGCTGCCTTCCTAATGTCAATGCCATCACTGTAGTAAGTAGGTGAAAACTCCACTGCAATCACGAAAATACAGAAGCTGACAAATCCATTAAACATGAAAAAATTGCTATACTTTCAACAGCAACAGCAACGATAATAATACCTGCAAAAATAATTATCTTCCTGAAACATACATTCCTTACTATAATCCTTTCCCTGATAGCCTATGAAATCATGGAGATCCAAGTCTTTGCAAAATATTTTTTAACAAAGCCTGGCAGTTTTAGGATCCCTGTCTTCAGAGCAGTACAAGGGGAAGGCAGCTGCCATGAGGCCAGGTTCTCCTGAGATTCCACATCTGCAGATGGAGGACTAAGAATCTCAGAATCACAGAATCATTTTGGTTAGAAAAGACCTCCAAGTTCATTAAGTCCAGCCTTTGACCCATCTCCACTTTGTCACCTACACCATGGCACTGAGTGCCACATCCAGTTGTTTCTTGAGGACCTCCAGGACTGGTGACTCCACTACCTCCCTTGGCAGTCCATTCCAATACTTGACAACCCTTTCCATTAAGAAATTCCTCCTGATGTCCAGCCTAAACCTCCCTTGGCAGGGGTCATAGCTTGAGGCTATGTCCCCTTGTCCTGTCACTTGTTGCCTGGGAGAAGAGGCCGACCCCCAGGTGCCTCCAGCCTCCTTTCAGTGGTTGTAGAGAGTGATAAGGTCACCCCTGAGCCTCCTTT
Organism: Molothrus ater; assembly: GCF_012460135.2. Classification (NCBI taxonomy): domain Eukaryota; kingdom Metazoa; phylum Chordata; class Aves; order Passeriformes; family Icteridae; genus Molothrus; species Molothrus ater. Next base: position 105,340,577 of record NC_050478.2, on the reverse strand, counting down.
TCTCCAGGCTAACAACTCCAGCTCCCTCAGCCATGCCTCATAGGACTTACAAGCCTTTTAAGTTTGATTTAAAGTTTGACTTAAGTCAAACTTACAAGTCTTTAGTCTGGTAAGACTCAAATCTTACTGTGCTTTTCAGGCTTATCGCTACAAGCTTTGTCAGGGGATTTAGGCTGACAGTAAAAGGCTTAAATTGAAGAAAATAATTTTCTTACCCAAAAGACTAAATGAAAAACTTAGAACTTTTCACTACAAAAGGTATGTTCTTTAATGGAGAGAAAATCCCAGAGCACTTTAATTAAGAGGCAGAAGGCATAATATAAATATATAGTTACAAGTGGGAATTGGTAAATTTTAATTCAGACAAAAAATTGTAAAAGAGACCTTGGGGTTTTTTTTTCCCTAGTTGATGCATAAATATATTATTAAAAGTTCTTGTGACAGGTACAACCCTGTGCAATAATAAACCCCAAACCAAATATTAGCTTGTGTTTCAGTGAAAGCAATCCCAAGGTAACTAAAACTTGGGAGGACAACTATTCAGAGAGGAGGGAAGAAGAAAGCTGAGTGAACTCAGTCAAGATGTCTAAGCTCATTTTGAAAAATTATTCTGCCTGAAGTTAATGCCAAAGACTTTTGGACTGCAAATCTACATATCTGCTGTAGAACTTTCTCACTGATTTCCAGTGTTCTTCTACACTTGTAACTTTACCACACTTTTAACTCTCTGAGGAATGCTGAAGTTCTCAAATAATGGCTGTAATTATCAGTTTCCTTGTTTTGATATGATATACCACTAAAAATACAAAGAAAATAGTCCCTTTCTGTACTTTCTGTAAAAGATGGCAAGAACTTAGAAAGCTAATAGAATTGATCATATTTGTGTCCAACCTGAATTTGCATTTCCATTCTTGGGGTTTTTTGCCAAATACCAAGATTTATTGGTCCTTGAAGAGAAAAAAAAAGACTGAAACAAATCTGGGGTCAATATTTGACTTCAAGGTCAATATATCTTGCCTTTTCACTCTCAAAGAGGTCCATATCTGGTGTTATTTATGCCATACTCTGCAGCTGCTCTTTTGAACTCCAGCAGAGAAATACATCACACCCTTGACCCACAGCCTTTCCAACTAAGTGTGGAAACACTGTAATTTATTTGTTCAAAGCAAGTGTCAAATGATTTTAGCACTAAACTGCACTAAACACTCTTGTTCCCTATCACAGCTCCAGTTACACAAGTGCAACCTCTCTGGCTTCCACAGACTTACATGCAATTTACACCAGTGCAGGTGTATCACTCAGCCAGGGAGCTGGAAAATGGTTTTTGTTCCATGACAAGCTAAAAGCATAAAACAGAAGAGCAGGTGAAGCAGCCAAATTGGCAGCTCAGTGGAAACTCTGCATTAAAAAAATTAACACATGGTACTGTAACCTATTTAGGGAAAATCCAATAAAATACAAAATAACTCTTCCTTGTGTCTTTGGAATCCTCAGGCACAAAGTCCCAGTAGTGCTCTGGGGTTTATATGTAATAGGCTGAAGAATAATTTTCATGTATTAAGAGTAAAAATATTTTCTAAAAATTCTGTTTCTCCGCAGTTTTATTTGACTTACTACATTTATTTCTTGGCTAGTTCCTTGTATGGTAGGTTTCAGTCCAGTACAAATTTTTTCCATGGCTGAACTATGTCCTCCTGAAAAGCAGAGCTGGAAATGTTGAAAACCATAAACTATAGCTAAAGGCACACATCACAAAAAGCAGAGTTCTCAGTGTGAGCAGAACCTTCTTTTTCAATGAAATATGGACTTTGTTTGTTAAGTACACTTTGTACCTCCTCATACTTTGAATCTTACTCCAATCTCCAAAAGGAAGAATTATTTGAACACATTTGCTGTAGCTTTTTCACTTAAGAGACTAAGAGTTTTCACTACTTTGCATGTTCCTCTTGTTCTCCACTTCTTTCCTGATCCACAAGAAAAGATGGCATCTTGTTTGCCATCTCATTTGAACAATGCATCACTCTATTTAAATAGTTTAGACAGACTTCAAAGCTGTGAAAACTAAGAGTTCAAAAAATATTTTTAAGGAGAATTAATGTATTCAGTTTCTTCATATTCTACTACTATATGAATACTATTTTTTACTGGTGAGATCAATGTCTAAAATTTTAGATGAACTGTGTTGCACAGTTAAAATAGATTAAACTGCTTGACAAATGCCCTGGTAGTTCTTGTGCCATAAGATGAGAGAGGATATGCCCAGCAAAAAGTGTTACACTCCTGCAGAAACTGGGTAGTATAATTTGTTATGCAGGTTCTTCTCTCTTCCACTCCTTGTTTTGCTGAGTGCTTTGTTAAAGAAATTCAAATGAACTCACAGAAATTTCCTCTAAGTGTTCTGCCAAGGTGCATGAGCAAACTCAGGTCAAAATTTTACTGTACATGGACAGAAGCCAGAGGACAGAAGAGCACTTAATTTTTAATCATTATTTCATTAGTTAGTAAACTGCTTAGCTGCTCCATAATATTTTGGATTGTCTGAAAATGGCACACAGCTTTGCAGGAAATCCTTCTTTGGCCACTCTCAGTTGCAGACACAAACCTTATAGGTTTCCCAAGGGAGCACAAAACTTACTGCATAACTAAACATAATGATGAATACAGGGCAGCCATTCAAGCAAGCTGAGTCACAAGCTGAACTGGGACCACATACAGGAAAGTGAATATCAGGGTATCTAGGAGAATGGTGGAAACAAAATCACAAATCCTGTGTGCTGTGTGTGGAGAGCAGTGGCCCCAAAGAAGATAACAAGTGAGATGACAGGAAGGCCACCAAACTGTTCCCACTGTGATGTTGAGGACAAAAGGGCAGAGCCAGCTCCTTGGCTTGCTGCAGGAAGCTGGCAGCTGGACCAGCCTTGGCCACCACAGCACTGATGAGAACTCAGCTCAACACACGGACTGGGAAAGCCCAACTCACTGCTGTGGCTTCCAGCTTCTTGTGCTGGAGACAGCACTTGGAGGCTGGACAACCTTGGACCAGCTCTACAGCTCCAGGGCCACACCAGTCATTCAAAGGCTGAGAGAAAATCTCCTGGAGCTGGTGGCCAAGGGCAGCTTCTGATGGGGTCAGGAGTCTTGAGAGCCACTGCCTCCAAGGCAGCACACACTGGAGGGAGCTGCCACTGAGCTCATGACCCTGGTGTCCCTTATGGGTAGGCTGCAAGTCACACCAGGTGTTTCCACCACTACGAGTCTTACCAGGAGTCTGGGTTTACAGTGAGAGCCTTAAATTGAGCCAGATGCTTTTCATACTTGGAAGAAAACAGTAATTAAAAGAAAACCAGAAGTCTTGGCTGCAAACTTGGGTGCTTTAATGGAGCACTGTCACTAAAGGGCACTCTGATGTTGAGGTAGGAGTAACATATGTTCCTGGCTACAAGCTGGAGGTAGAAACTCTCCTTGGAAAAAAAGCAGAAATTGAAGCAGTGGGGGTGATTACAACTGGAACAAATTACCATCACAGGGGATTCCCTGTACTTTAATGCCTTTAGATCAAGCTTGACTCCTCATTTAAAAGATATGCTTTAGCCAAAAACAAAGTCATTGGACTTTGTACAGGAGTAACTGGATAGAAGTGCACAGCCTATCACACACAAGAGGTCAGAGTAGTTAAGTGCCTTGGCTCTAATCCCTACAGATGGAAATACGTGTGGCTGTGCTCTGGCCTGCTGCACAGAAAATATGTCTCTAGGGGAAGTTCATGGTGATGACAAGACGCCTCACTGCCCCAAGGGAGATGTGTCTTTCAGATCCAACTGAGCTCAGAATTAAAACAGATAACTTTCCCAGATGTTTTATGGCACTGGATGGAGACAGCAGGTGATAAGGTTCAGTGTATGCTGGAACACAAGGAGGTTTAGTTTTTTTCTTATAAAGCAGGTAATAAGTCGGTTCAAGAAAAAAAAAAAAAATTATCCAAAGGAATAAAAGCTAGAAGCTAATTAAAAGCCTACTTGTATTAAGAGAGGGGAAGAAACTGCTCCAGGATAGTTCATTATGTTGAATAATGGCCCTCTAATACTGCCAGCAAATGCTAAGAGCTTTGGTGAGTTATCTTTGACCTGGTTTGTTAGACAAAACTACCGTGTCGTTGCTTTTCCCCAGAGAGGGCACAGATATCCACATTGGGAGGCAACAACCGAGTCAAGTATATGTCTCTTATGTAGGGGTGAAAGGACACATTTCTCATCTTGACCCCTTTTTTTTTCTTTAAAGCTGGTTCTTCCAGTCTGCTGGACCTTCTTTAGAGCTCTCAGCCAAATTCCGGAGGAAAACTCTTCTTGCTGAAGTCCAACTTTTTCCTTGAAGGGTATAGAAGTGAGTATGGAAAAGTACAAGGGAACAACAGTATTTCAGTCAATTAAAACAGTTTTGGAAAACATAATTATACTAAATTTTTACTACTTTTACTAGAATGAGTTACTATTTAAACCAATGAAAATTTGCTGATAATGCTAGTGACTACTAAAAAAACACAGTATGGAAAGTAAGGATTTAGGACCAGGATATGAAACAGAAGAATTATCTAGAAAACTGAAAAGGGCTAACTTGTACAGGCTTGTAGAAGCTGTTTACTGAAGTACTACATAAGATGAAGCTCACTTGACATTCACAGAAAACTTCTGAGATCCAGCTGGTCCCTGCAGTCCCTATCCTGAGCATCCCTTCTGTTGTATTTGCCCATTGCTTTGAGAAAGAAATTAAACGCTGCATTTTGGGACAATTTAGTTACAACCAAAAAAGGATGATGAATGACACAATAAATCAAACCCTGGAAGATTGGTGGAAGTACTGGACAACCATGCACAAAAGCTTAAGCATTAAAACTTGTTTTCTTGCAAACTTTCCTTAATCCACACGTGCTGGGAAGGCTCCTGGAACTTGCAAAAGAACAGAGACAGAAATGGGGGACTTTTGACAGCTTTTCATGGCATAACAGGCAATCAACACATCAGCCTTTTACAGCCAAGAAAACTGCCTCCCTGTGTGCTGAGCCTTGAATCATTCCCTGTGTTAGTCACAGCTGGGGGCGGCTTTGCTCTGCTTCCAGCCACGGCTGCCACGCTGGGGAAGGAGTAAGGGAATCTCTAGGGAAGCTTTTGGGAACTGCAGTGACTCTGTCACGGAAGGGGGACAGCCATTGCAGGGAATGTGTGGCCACCTTCGTGTCAGGGCACTGCCTGAGGGATGTTCACACTTACTCTGGGTTTCTCTGAAGCCTGTAGGTGTGTTAGTGTTTTAGCACCTTTTTCCATCAGGCAGCAAACTGTGGAAGGCTGAGCCCCTAGATATCCTCTATTCTCCAGTCTGACACTTATTAACAGGGAAAATGCCACTGTAATACTGAGGGTGCTTCTTAATTGAACACTGTTAAACTTCAACAAGGATGCTTAATGTATTGCAAAAAGGAAGAATGAGGGCCTGTGTCTTCTTAGTTCATCTGAACAGTACCTGGCAATCTTACAAAGTGAAAAAAAACTCCATTGCCTTGAATTTTCACTAAGGCTCAGTGTTTGGATTCAGTGCCAGTTGACATTGACTCACCCTGTCTTCAAGATAAGTTGCAGACTAATCTATTTTACTTTCATACAGCACTGAGGCCAAATTACCCTTGTACCAACTCCGGTGGAGCCTCACAGAGTTAATGTCATCACACAGATAAAACTCAGCCCAAAATCTGGTGTGCTGACTGATGTCCATTCCCTGGTTTTCCACCCTTTATCAAAGGAAAACAGCCCATCCTTCAGCTGTGCGTGAAAACTAGCAAAGACATAAGTTCCAAAATTTATATTTTTTACTTTGCTTGACTGAAGACTCTTTAGTGAATGTACATTTATTTTAACAGATTGAATTTGCTTAGCAGCTATTACAGACTGAAATTCAGCTCTAAAAGACTATTACCATAAATTGAGACAATTTTCTGTAGTGGAAATTCACCTCATAAATCAAGTCTGGTATTCATATGGCAGCACAGATGCGCCAACTCAACTTGCAGCTGTAGGCACTCAGAAAGCTGCAGAATTTGTCCCTAAATCTGCAATTGTTTGATGACAAAATGAATATATTTTGACTTTCAAGTGAACAGACTATTGGAAGATGTTTTCTAATACAGAATTTCAGGATATCTAGTCTAAAACACCACTGCTGGTAAAAATGAGGAGACAGTGGGAATTAAAGGGTTTTCCTAGTTCTGCCTGTACTGCAGTTTTTCAAATATATGTTCCTCTGCCTCCAACGTGCTGGTCAGCAGGACAAGCATTTCTTCAGTATTGACACACCATTCAGCTCTATGTCAAACATGGAAAAGGGTTCATTTTGCCCCACAGGAATGCAAAGAACTTCCAGGTCCAGGGGAGTTACTAAATAAACAGCTTACATTTCAAAATTACCTGGGAACTCCTGCTGAAATTGGGAACATTCATCAAAGAGAGAGTTTAAAATTAAATACCTGGGTAGGAGGTTAACTGAAGTTGCTGGTGGTTCAGCTCTTCTGAAATTTGGTTTATTATTACTATAAAGCCAAAGGTCCCAGTTTTGAAGACTCTAGACTAATCCCAGTTACTTTCTTATTTTTGTCAATCAAAAAGTGGCTGAGATCCTGATTTTGGCTGACCAGATGGAATCAAACCAAAAACTCTAGAAAAAGAAGTTTGTCCCCTACATGTCTGGTATGAACACAGAACTCACAAAAACCATAATATACTGTGATTCAGTGAGCACAGAAAACAGAAGATTTTTTTTCTATAATTATGACATTTTTTTGCCAATTGAAAATTCTTTATTCACAATAACTCATTTCCTCAGATTTTGATTCTTAGCATAATCCAATTTTCAGCCCTAAAATATGCCACATTGGCCATTTTGTTAAGCTTGATGGCAAAATTTTGACTATTTTATTTTGTATTTACACCTTTGTCCTTAAATATAAACTGCCAGTCATGCTGTCCTCCTTAAATTGCACAGAAACAAAATTTGACTCCCATCAGGTAATAGTTTGAAATATGTGGTCCCTCCATTGCTGAGATACACTGAATAAAGTCCTAATTACAGGTTTTCATGGAACTTGCTGTCTTTCTGAGCAAATTTTTTTATTTCTTAACCAAAATTTCAACTCTAACATCAATGTGAATCCAGGATAAGTTCAGTGTAGTAACTCTAGATCTAAATTAGTACAAGTGAAAACAGAACAGCCCTAGGATATGATACTTCAATTAAAATATTACTGGTTGAAATAGACTGTAGAAGCCATGTCAAAAAATTTCTGGTTTTGTTGCTTTAATATATTTTGTGGGATATTCAAAAGGACTTCAAAAAAGAGGTCACCAATTCAGAACAAGAACTATGTTAAAAATCAGCTTATATCTTCCCAGGACTCAGGCTTTCTGTACCCTTTCCTGCTTCCCTGTCAAGGCAGTGCTTCCAGGAACACCCTAAGAAACTCTGAAAATATCAATATAAAGCCTGCGCTGTGGAGAAAATATCATTAGAAGAAACTAATGCAAAAGAGCATCTTTTTGCAAATTCAAAACGCACAACTGGAATATCTCCTGTACATAAAATTCCTGCTTTATGAAAGTGGTATATGAGGAAAATCTAAAAGCTCATTGAAGAGTTTTAGGAAGTGATTTGCATTCAGAACATCTCATAATTAATACCACATCATTTACCCAAGGCTGAAGAATAATGGGATTCTGGCTCACATGCCTTCATCCTGACTTATCTTCCCTCCTTCTCCTGTCCCAGGCCTCTCTTCTAATTCACCTAGTCAGCTTGGTAGATACCAGACACTTAGGAACCAGGCTGGAATAAATTAGCCCTCTGAAACCAACTTAAATTTTAGCCAGACGAGGTAACAACCGCGTGACTCGTGTTGTGCAACAACTCACTATTCAGTTATCTCCAGCCTTCTCCACACATCCCTATCTCCCCTCTCACAAACACCTTGAGAGATTTGCAGGCTCTGACACCTTACCTGCCATGCCTATCACACACCAAAGCGCCCCTGGATGAACACATACACAGCTAGATATACCACAGTTCCTGCTGGTACCCCACCTGCTCAGCAGTTCCAGCTGTCCCTGTGAAAACTTATGGAATGTGAGGTTAAAACTGCCAGAAAGCCTTCCTATAGGCACTTAAAACAAAGTCTTAATTTCCCACATTGTTTCAAAAGGGTGCATATCATCAGCTCATTCCTTGCTGGTTTATATATACATCTCAGATTTGTAATTCAGGCTGAAGCTCTCATGAAGTCACACAGGTTCTTTCTTTAGAAGTTTCTACAGTTAGCTTTCTCCACATTTTTACTACTGAAATTTTGAACCCGAGGTTGGCCACCCCTAGACTCAATGATTAAAATCCCTTTGCCCCTGGATTCCTTACATTTTTTTTCTGACCTCTTCCAGAAGAGCTCCAAAGCAGCTGCTACCCCCCTTTCCCCCACGTGACTCCTTCATATTTCCTGCATCCCTCTGCTATGTCCCACTTCCCCATCTCCACAGCACACACATGGGTCTGTCAGTAACTCCAGATGTCCTGGGGAGTCATCCTACCCTAATGTCTCTCTTTTCATACCCTGGCCTTCCCTTCCCTCCTCTCACTTGTAAAACTTCTTATGCACAAGGGAATCTCTCCATTTCTCAAGAGCCAAGCAGCACCTGGTCCTCATGCAAAGAGCCCCAGACCTGCTCCATCACGTTCTTCTCCTTCTGACTCCCCTGCAGAAATCCCTGGTGGCTTTAGGATTCAGTGACTGCACATGAGTCTGCCACCTGGCTGCCTGATGGGTCAGCTTATGTCCTTACAGCCCTGTCCTTAACCTGGAAGTGATTTTGGACAGGAACTGCACTGAATATGTTACTGTTTGAATGGTGTGACCTAAAATGTATTACAAATGACTTGGTAGTACAATATTTATAGCTACTTTGCCTGAAGTCTGGCAGTGAGGGCTGTTGATACACTACAGAACAAAGTTTGCAAAAAACCCACCCCTCTAAACTTCCTCCTCTCTCAATCCCCCCAAAAAGCAGGAGATACAGTTAATCCACCCATTTTCATGGCAATACCACTTCAACAAAGGTTCAGAGGAGTATCTGCCTTCCCCACATAACATTGTGTCATGTAAGGAAGCTGTGACAGAAATGGATGTTGACTGTATACCAAAAGGAGGCTACCACCATGCTGATTCACTTGTTATCTGAAGGCTGCAGCTGTCAGAAGTTTTGTGCAGACTGCAAGCCCACCTGGCCATTGAATGAGGACACATCAAAGAGGCGCAAAGCCAAAAACAGCCTGACATGAAGCCCATATTCAGCACCACATCCTTGCAAATGGCAATATAATCTCCAGAAAGATGCATGAGGATATGGAGAATATGTGTGTATGGCATAAAATATCTGGCAATTGTAGTGCATTCACCAGTCTGTGGATCATGGCTGAAAACCCCACCAGAGGACACAAACTTTGGAAAACACAGAGGGGTCAGAACTACAAAGCAGCTGTGAGGCAATTGGATTTGCTCATCCAATACTGTCTTCTTTTAATATATTGCAAACTAAATATATAAGGCAAGAGCCCAGTCATGTAGGAGGGATAGGTGACTGTGTTTTAGCAAGCAGGGAAGGCAGTGTGGGTCACCACCAGAGCCTGACAGTAGGAAACCCTGTAACTGAGGAGAGAGTAAATGAGGAGAGAGAAAATGCAATGGCTAAGTCTGTAAGCAAAATTAGAGATGTGGTATAACTGTGTCTGGTCATGGTACTGGAATAGTTTATGCTGTTTCTGCATCCATTTATTGAGCAACTGAAACGTAATAAAGAATTGGACAGTACAGATGAAAGGATGATAAAAACTTTTCTTAAAATGAGGGGTTAAAGAAAATATAATTTTACTGAGTTTATCAAAGATGAGACTAAGCTGACTTATTCTTGTTTTGTTCATAAATGAAACCCTTTCTGACAATGCATGGCTTTCAAAGAAACAAACCATGATAAAAGCCAATGTAGTGGACAGTGAAGTTAAATATATTCCAAGTAGACACAAGCTGATAATTCTTGTAAGAGATGATGATTAACAAAGGGAAACAATGAAAAATACATAAAAGGGATTTTGTGCTGCATGAAATGTTAAAATTAGGTCTCATGTCTTTTATTAAGATATGCTTTAGCTACAGGAAAAAAGAATGATGGGAATTGTTCAGCAATTCTGCTGTCTTGTATTTTGTAAAAAGGTCAGGTTTCATTATCATGATGGTCCCCTCTAATTGTAAAGCTCTGAGCCTATGCATTTTTAAAGCATTCTAGGCTCTTGAAAACCATTAATTGCACCAAACTATATGACCATAAAAAGGAGTTTTGATGGACAGGCTGAAGAAGGTAGCTCACAACAGCCAGTAACTGTGCTCGTGCTCATGGAAACCAACTCAACAGCAAAGAGCAAATATACAGATGCCCTATGGATAACTTCCTGAATACACAGAGGCTGCCCAAGATCCTATGCTGGGATATTCTTTCTGTAGAAGACCAGAAAGGAAAGCAGTAATAATATGCCATGCTTGTTCCCTTACTGCATTTGAAGAGATGTTTATCTGAATTCAGTTTTCCCGTTGCACCAGGAAAGTCACCCCATGTACCTCTCTCTTGCTTGTAGTACCTGTGCTTCAGCTGGAACGTGTGCCTGTGAAATGAGGGGTGTCAGGCCAGCTATGCCCAAACTGTGCCCCACAGTGCCTGAAGACCTGGCTCCTTCCAGCCTCAGACAAGGGCTGAGCTGCCACACAGGCATGTGCATCCCCAGGGGGCAGCTTCAGCCTGGGAGCTCACATCACAGGAGGAACAAGTGCATTTCTGTTGGGAAATCTGGGACACAGCAGAAACTGAAGAGGCACCAGACAGGTATAGCAACTGATGAGCCCCAGTATGCTTTGGAGAACTCTTTTCATTTCTCTCCCTCTCTGTCTGGCCCCTCAAGGAAGGATAGGGAGAAACTTTTCCTCTTCTACTGCTGTTTCAGGGAAAAAAAAAGGGGGTTTAAAGTACTGTGAGCCATTTAAAAGCAAACTCCTAAACATACCAAAAAATTGTTTTTAAAAAAATCCATCCCCACAACTATTCCAACATGTTTCAAAGAAGTCACTGTGGATTAATGATGTCTGCAAACACTTTTCTAACTAAATAGTTCACTCTCTCCTTGAACACTGAAACAGCTTTGATCTCACCTTTCAGTTTGCTGTGAACTCTTGTAATTAAGGAAAGAATATTGACATGGTCTTTGGCTCTTTAAATAATGCCAAGAGATGCAGTTTCTTTACATTACTTCACTTGTGCAGAATTACCAAAACTCCAAACCTCCCTGAGAAAGAATGGAGAACCTGACTGGGGACACTGACAGATTTCCTTTGATGCCTCACAAATGCACCGTCCTAGTGCTCGTGTATCACTGCTGGTGATGTGAAACACAGGGCTGGGAGCCCCAAGTTAGCACTGAGCCTCTCCCTGCACTCCCAGCCTGCACCTGTCCCACTGAGTACAGGCACATCAGCTCAGCACCTTTGTTTTGTGTCCTCCTGTCTGGTATGACGAAATACATCCTTCAACAATTGGGCACCCTCAAATAAAAACCAAACCAAACAAAAAAAAAGACTAATCCATATGCAAGTTTTGAAAAAGCTTTCAGAAAGGCACTGGCAAAATGTAAAATAGATTTTGAAATTATACAACATTCCTAATCCTGAAAGGTGAGGTGCCACTTTTATCTTTGGGTTTAAATTCAGAGAAAGCTTTGTCTACAGTTATTCCACTAGCCTTGACAAGATCTGGTTTAAAACAGCACTACCTTCATCAGATACAACTGAGTTCCTCCTCTGAGGAACAAAAAAAGGCTTTAATGATGTTCAAATATCAGGCTTTCTAAGGTCCATAAGCCAAAATCTACTTGACTTTCCCCCTCAGCCTCCCTGTCTTGAAAAGCAAACTTCACATCTGCTTGTTATCAGTAGTTATCTCACAGCATGCCTCTGAATCATTTAGAAAACTCAAAGCACATGTTTATCCCTGCTGAGGAACCAGTCATTATGATGCTATTTACAGGCCCTTGGTGACCCAAGCTCACTACATGGTGTAGAAAACTGCCAAAGATTTTGTCTCAGGGGTTCTCACTGCTGCTAGGTTTAATTACTTACCATCAGCTTTCAGCCAGGAGGCTGCACTCCCTCCTTTCAAGCTGCATTGAGGCATGCCTGTGTGAGGACATGTGGGAAAGCTGAGATAAATCAATTAGACATATGAAGCACGTTGCATGTGACTTAAAGCACGTTAAGTCCTCATGTGGTTACTCTTACTCAGAAGAATAAAAAGGCTTTCACTTTCCTGTGCAGGCAACTTCAAAGCTGCATCATTTTACAATTGTGGAGTGAAGTTAAAAGCAATGAGGGGCTAGAAAGAGATGCCAACAGTCTTGGGCAAGTGCATTTAAATCTAAAAATGAAAACACTGATTGTTTAGTAATGTGGAAGGATGATATGTCCTTCTGAGACAAAATGTGCTTCTCCCAAGACATTGTGCACACAAACCTCTCCAGAGCCTTTCTGTTTAGATGGCCAGGCAAACCTTACATTTGTCTTAGCACAAGGGTAAATAACTATGTCACTACAAGATACTCAAAATAAGCCAACTTTTTTTGTGGGACATGAAGGTTCATGCAAGTCTGCACTTCCTCTGACTGTTGAGAGTCAGCAGTTTTGCTCAGTATTTTCAATATTCAAGAAAACCATTTAAAGGTCTGTTCCTACAGCCAGTGTCCAGTTTGCAAGTTCTCCTTACTACACCACAGGGAAAATCTGCAACATCAAACCCAGACCTTTGCCACCCTGGTACAAAAGGCTAAGAATATTGGTTCCTCCTTGTGCAAAGAGCAGAAATCTCTTCATACAATTCTTCTTAACCCTCTTGAAAATCTGGACAGGGCTAGCCCCACATGTAATTTTTCATGATTTTGAATCAAAACAGAGCCCTATGTTTTTTTGCTTTTCATTGAGTAATTTCAGCAGTGAGCCATATTTTTAATTTTTTTTGGGCTAGAACTGTTTCAATAAGTTAAAAAAGTTCTTTCTAAAGCCTTCGCAGCACTTCAGAAACGTAAGAATCCCAAGACCGCCTCGTCATGTCATTTTGCTAAAGAATCTTTTGGAAAGATAACAACATCAGACAGGGATGCTGCAGCTTTGGCTGCTTTCAGAGAATGTCTCTGTGAGGGGACATACACAGAAGTGACCTACAATGCCAAAGTCCAAATCTTACATGTGAAAACTTGCCTGAAGCTACTTGCTGTGGTAAATCTGTGTGAAGTACCAAGTACAGACAGAGCCATCCATTATAAATTCCGTGCAGAAGTTGTATGGTGTCTGTCATCTTCTTAATTAAACTAAACCCAAAACCAATAATAAAATACCCCAACCCCAAACAAAAATACTTCAGCAGACCAAAACCAGCTGAATGTCACCAGTATTTCCATTCCTGCATGTGGGTAAGTATCTGCAGCTGACAACTTCAACCGCACGTTCTGCAGGCTGCCTTGTTCCACGCTGTTGGGGGGATGTTTATATATCCACTCACATGCCTTATGCTCTTTAATCACATAATATACAGAACTGGGAAAATTTAAAGAGAAAGCACTTGGCTACAGCTAGGTCCAAACCAAAGCTATGTCTAACCTAACTATGCCTCTATTCCTTGTGTTGCTGTCACCAAACCAGTATAAAATTTGACTAGACTTAACATTTCTGGCTTTATCTTGAGAAAACCATGGAAACTTGGGGTTGAAAAAAAAAAAAAGCTTCAAATGCATTGCAATGTGACTCTGGAAAAAAAATAAAAAATATGTAAGTGTATACAACATATCTGTTCTGCCCTCTAAATAGATATTAAAAGTTTAGTTAATATTTCATAGTGGTTTGACAGAATCTTTGAAGAAATCAAACCAGAAATGAAAACTATTTATGCCATTTATTTTGAACATCCTAGTGCCATAGGTCCAATTCGCGAAGTGTGAGGAGCTTGCTACATTACTCAGAGGTGAAATGTGTATTTCAAATCTGCCCTCATTTAAGCAGTGCAGTTCAGTTTCCTCTGTTTCTCCAGTTTCTGGCTCACATTTGGACTGGACCTGACTCTTTTTGCTGAAGCATAGCTTGACTTAGGATTCAACTCCAGATGTCTACATCACTGACACACAGGAGGGAAAGACAGAGATACACTGGAAGGAGTTGTTTCTTCTGTTGCTGAAGGCTGCCATTCTCTTCTCATGCAAGAAGCTCATGATTTTGAGGTGACACTAATCTCCTGGTTAGGTCCCAACACAGTATTTGCTTCACTGAAGGCTTTAGAACCTTTTGTTCAGGCCTGGCACAGTTAGCCAAAGCTTTCCACTTCCATTTATTTTTTCTTCAAGATGTAATTACTGCAATGCACTCAGCCTTGGAGCTACCCTTAAAGATCAGTCAGAGGCAACAGCTGCCACACACTGTGGCTTCCCACTTGCTAGGAATTGCTCACCACAGGCGACATGTCACAACAACTCTTTCAACACACTGTACAGATTTGCATTTCTCATGTTCAAAGTTGCATTCATCTGGATTAGCAGAGACATGGGGAAGCTGGCACCACTGTGCTAGCTTGCTGAGGCTGGGAAACCAAGGGCTTGGCTCACACAAAGATTAGGGTCCAATATATTTCCAGGCCTTTTAAAGATGGACCTCACTGCTTTTGTCCAGTCCTTTGCTGGTTCTTTACTCCAGGATCATCTTGGTGTCACCTCATCAGCAATCTCCTCTGGTACCCCTCTGCCTTGCCCCTGTGTGCTTTGCTGTATCCCTGCCACACCAGGAGGAGCTACAAGCCAATGCCCCTGCAGAGCTGGCTATCTGTCCAGTGCTCTGCTTGGTCCTGTGTCTCCTTGGACTGGGCAGGAGCTGGCACCCTGTAACCCAGGCTGGGTATGTTACTCACCTTGGGAAATTGGGATACAGCTCGGACAAGGCACTGGACTGAGCAGTGCCTCAGGTATTCAGTTACCACCTCAAGAGCTGGGATGTGGTTATCTGTAAGGTGCTGTGCCAGAACCAGAGAGCCAAAGCAGAGCCACAGCTTCTCAGGGCTGCACTCTAACCTCCAGGTCACCTTAACTGCAGCTCCTAATAGGAAACACCATAATGGAAAGCCTGGCATAGCCACGCAGGGGTAGGGTCATTCTGACTACAAACCAACCTCTTTTGCATAAGAATGCAACCATAACTGAATTTAGCTAGCCCTTGTTTTGATCAGGACACAGCCTGTTTATACTGCTTAATTGTAGTAATTCCTGTGGCTTTGTTTATTTGTTTACAGCAGTACTCCAAAGTTTGGGAAAATGTTGCAAAAGTTTCAAATAGCAAACATGGCAGTCATTCTTTAATCTAATGTTTATAGTTTCTAGGAGGACTTCAACATGCATTATAATATTGCAAAACCCCAGCATGTCTTTGCATAGTTTGTCAGTACAAATCTGGGGACAATTTATGCAGTGCTGAGAAACAGCTACTTCTGGTACAGCTGTAAGTTTTTGCAGACAGACAAGATAAATCACCTACTCAAAGATGATGGAAACACTCCCAGGAGTTTCAAACAAGTTCACAATTAATTAATATCTACCATAATCAAAAATCCATAAAAACAATTCTGAAAAAAAAAAAGGAAAAATAAAACCAGGATGTGACACCACCCTCCTGTTATGTCCCCACATAGTATTTGCATGAATAAAGGACTTACAGCAGCATTACATTCTCTTTTTTTCCCCAACACAAATGGGTTTTCTGAAAATGTCCTGAGTTGAGTCCATATGTTGTGTTTCTCATGCTTTAGTACATATATTCCAAAAGTGTCCCTTTTCCCAGGATTTGTCAGTCTTACCGATACATCAAGATAAAGAATCTCAACCTTTTCATTGTCTGGTTGGCACTAGACCCATTCACTTGAAGAAGCAAGGGTCTGGCACCTAATTTAGCAAGAATCAGTAGGACAGTTTAGGAACAGGGAGTTTGAGGAGCTCTATGAGAGTCAGGAACTCCAGTCCAGCAGAATTTGAAGAGGGTATTTTGCTTCTACATTCACTAGATACATAAATTTGAAAATTTTCCTTTCCTTCTGATGCAGGGCCCTAAAATATATAATTCTGGTACTATGAAACTGGGACAATTCTTCAAGTGGGACATGTTTCTTTTAACAGTAGATAAGTGCTCTGAGACATACCAAACCACAGGATTTTTCTAAATAACTTTGTGAATTCTTTCAGGTGAGATGCTCCCTCCATACACTTTGATCCAGCCTAAATTTTATATTTACACAACACAGACAACTTTTTGCTGTTTCACTGATGACATTAACTTAGTGTGCATGGTGTATTTTCTAAAATGCATGAATATTTAATTTATTATATCTGTTCTCTATTGCCTGAACCTGGAAATTTAACTCAGAATTGCACAGGGTTTGGCCTTGCCTCCTTCTGCCCTTTATTTTGTGGAGCCTCAGTGTGCTGAGATTTGCAACTTCGTGCTCCCCTTCAGTATCGAGGATTTCACTGGCTTGTGGGGAAATATCCATCCTATACTTTCTTTCCTCTCTGTTCACATCTGGAGTGAGGCATGATGTCATCAGTATAATATGTCATCTGCCTCATCTCCCCTGGTAAAAATGAGAAAATTTGCTTGATTTTCAAGCATTCATTGATGAGTCCGAAGCTGCTTGGAGTGGCCTACCCGTTCTTGCCAGTCTGATTAATCTGCACCATCCCACAGCTCTCTGGGAGCATCTGAACAGCCATTGCCTTGTTCTGAGGAAAAAAATAACTCACAAATTCTTATTCCTCTCTGCCCTTCCCCTAGCCTCAAATCCCATTTCTGTGCCTTTAAAGGTGAATTATTTTTTTGTTTCCCTTTCATTCCAGCAGAAAGATGGCCCCTTTTCTGTTTCAATGGGACCCGGGCCTTCCTGCCGCAGCTGCTCCCTCCTGGCCAGCGGCCGACTGCCTCATCTGAGCTCAATCTTAATGTAGTTTATTTTTCTCTGTCTTAGTTGTTTTGTTCTTTGCCTTTTCTTCGGGTTGGACCTCTCTTAATCAATCTCAGTCTTAGCCCTTTTCCCTTTCAATTCAGCCTTTCTTGCTCTGCTGGGTTTGGGGTAAAAGAAACAAGGCTTCCTTAGAGTGATTTGCTTACTCTCTTTTTTCCCGATTTCCTTACCCTTCTCTTCCTCTGCCAGGGAGGTCAGGTGGGCTCTGACCTTGGGTAACAGCGCAAACTGGAACATTTGTGATTGCAACAGAAACACTTTTTAAATCAATTAAACAATCCAGCAGTTGCAGAAGGAAGCCAGCAGGGTTCTCCTGCCTGCTGGGACCTGCTTCACGATGTCTTACATCGCCTTCCACGCTGAAGTTCACTCTCATGGAATGAAGTCATGACTCTGATACATCCCTCCTTGTCAGTCAGCAGCAATACAAGTCAAACATCTTTATTTATGTATATTTGTTTTTACCTCTAAAAAAAATTCACTAAAATTACCACTTAAAACTCAAGTTGTGTCATTGTGAACCCTTACTTTGCTTCATGTGGCTTTTGTTTATACAGCTGAAGAGTCACAAAGTTGATGAACTTGATATATCTGAAGAATTCTGTAAGAAGTTATTATATGAAATCCTAATTGGAAAGAAGTAGTGTGTTTGCTTGCTGCTATGGATGGCAGCAGGGCATGTACCATTGAGTCCCACAAAACAGAATGCAGCCCTACAGTTTCCAACTGGAATGTTTAAAACCATATAGGCCTGAACGGGGTCTGAAAATTTCTCTCATGAATAAGAGAAGGAAATTGTCTTTAGGAGGCTTTTTCATCTGTTTAACAGATGTTCATAGAGATCAAGCCATGCTTTCTAGGAGGGTCGGGGCTGCTGAACCAAGTAAATGTGGGGATATGGGGAAAATACAGGACAATGTCAAAACACCATTTCATTATGGTGGAGGGTTATCTCACCAGCTCTCAAGCATCTAAGCCAAAATTTTCAACAATGCCAGCTGACATAAAATTTAGCGCTGAACATTCTGATATAAAAACATATTGACTGGAAATTGTAAATAATCGATGGAGAAATCCATGGTCCTTAACTCATAATCACATTGCTTTAGATCCTCAAGTTTGCCATGTGGTGTTCGGTAGTCTCCTTTTATGAGTAGCCACACTTCATCATGCCATCTGCAGAAGAAAATAACTGCATTTAACAGAAGCCTCTCTTTATTTAGAGCTGCAGGGGGAACTAATTAAAGGTAACTGAAACCACAGCTGCTAAAATAATTATATGGCATGTAAACTATTTTGGAAAGCTCTCATTGTTTCTCAGTGTGACAAAGCGGAGTACGATTGAAAACCTACCATCACCTTAAGCAATACATTTGTGGTAAATGATGTACCTAGAACTCAGTAGGATACTCCCTAAAGTAAGCATGTGTAACAGCCATGCATGTTTTAAGTGTATGTATACACAAACACACACACATATTCTATAAATGGACCTTTTTTAGTACTCTTACTAGCTGCATATAGTCTTCGAGACTTAGGAAAGAAACAGGTACTGGCATTATAGAACAGTAATAAAGAGATGCCCACATTATTTTGGAAAGAAAAGCATTTTATAATCACACATGGAACTGATTGTTGGGAATTAAATACACTAAACATTATTCAACCAGTCATCAGTGAAAAAAACATTTCTTTCAATCATTTTCATGTAAGAAAAAGACTTGAACTTCATATATATACACATACACACACACACACAGAAGGGCAGTACTGAAGCTTGGATAAAGAGTTTCAGATGAGGTTTGAATTGTTCCAAACTCAGGGCTCAGTGGGGAGCTCAGATTTTACATTTGCGCAGGGATGCAGCTGTCAAAAAGAAGTAAAATCAATTGACAAAAAGCACCAGCAAATGAATCTGATTGATTGTGTAATTTGGAACTTATTCATAAGAAGTTCTTTAAAATGAAGAAGAGGAAGGATGTGCATTTGAACTCCCTTCTACTTTAATTTGTTTCTCTCCAAATGATGTTCATCATCACAGCATTTCAGCCTCTTTTGAAACTGATTAATACAAGCGAGCCTGAAAAAGGCAGGCATTATCATAGAGTGACTCAAAGCTGGACCTGGCTTTAATTTTACGAGCACACTCTTCTAACACCCTTTCCAATGTTTATTACAGATCATACTAAATGTTTTGGGACAACAGTGTTTCCCCAAAAAAGCCACGACAAAGTGCAAAGCAGGGCGCGCTCCCCGGATAGTGCACACAGTCCCTCGCCCCGCTAAAACCCAGATCCTTGGCTCTTTCTAGAGCAAAATCCCTGTATCCATCTCCATTTGTTGACTTGTACTCAGTTTCGAGGAAAGAGAAATGTGGTGGTCTACCATAAAGTTACCACAAAGTTTATCACCAGTTAAGCTGAGTTTGCTGATAGTCTTTTTCTTTTAAGTGACAGCCCAGCCAGTATGCAAGTGAAGCATTCAGCTTCACAAAACCAAAGTACTAATAGTCTGTCATGAAAAAACCCCAACAAAGTAAAGTTATCCTCAGTGACATTTTAGTGCCAATACTGCTTGGAAATAAGCATGAATACCAGATATTAAATAATTTCCATACCTTGGAAACAACATATTATCCCCCTGGAGATGCAGAAAAGGAGATGATGCCAACTTCTTTGACAGGATATCAGTTCACAGGGCAACAGCCACATTTACCATCTCAAATAATATTTGGTCAGCAAACATCTATTACTAAAAGACCACAGTACAAATCTCCAACTCAGACATTATTTTTGTCATCATATGTGGATGTGCAAGATGGAAATCAAAATCATAGGCAGACTCTGAATGATTTAAAGAAAAATGCTTCAAAAAATACTAGGCACTAAATGGATTTCAAGGATAATATATAACAAGATAAAGCAGAGCATCCAACAACTGGTTATGTCTTGAGTGAACTAGAAAAAGCCCCTTATGAACAATGACAGGACAATGGTGAGGAAATATGTAAAGAATGAAGCTGATTTGTTTGCCATAACAGACATTGCATAGGTCAGTGGGTAAACCCTCAGAAGGCCTGACTGAAAGAATTCCTGCCTTCAAGTCTGCTGAAGGAAGGGGATTGCACTTAGGAACATGCTGAGCATGAAAGCAGGAATTTCAGTTATTCAGGGGTTGACACGACTCTTAAGTGCCCTGAGAAAAGTTGGGTGGCTTAAGGAAAGATTGAGACCCAGGTGTGACAATTTTCACAAATTCATTTGCCTCATTAATTTTTTTCATAGAAAGTTTAAGTTGTCCCACTGACCTCTTGTACCTTACCTATCTTCCTTGACATAGTCAAGGAAAAAGAGTCCAGGAGCCAGGATGTTGGCCTGGAATGGACAATGTCCTTTCATTGGCTGTTTCTGGGGCTCAGAGCAAGTCATGCAGGCATAGGCTACTTTAGGGCACAATATCATCTAAAGATGCAGGTGCAAACCTCCTGTGACTTTAAAAAGGGCCTTAGCAACTAAATCTTGTTGAACTCAAAGAGGGACTAAAGGGCAAACAAAACCCACCACCCTGTGACTCTGAAAGCAAGCATGAATTAAAAATGAAAAATTTCTTCAGAGTCCTGTAGTCAAATAGTCTGTCAAAGCAAAATGTATTCTGCACATTTTCTTTATTTTTCCCCAAACTTCTCTCTTGTTGCTATTCTAATGGACCCTGTGTGAAAGCAGGAAGCACACAGGCCTAAAAGTATATGGAAGTTATAGATAAACTGCATGAGGCTGCTCTCAATTACAGCCAAGCTGAAAAGAGCACAAATGAAAACCAGACTGACAGTCTGGCTATTTTATGTCTCAATGAGACCTGAAAATTTAGATAGTTTCAAGAATATCCCATAAGAAGAATATCATATATTTGATTGATAAACAGCTCAGAGACTGAATGGTCCCAGCTTGTAGTCATCTTCATTTTGACCTGATTGAAAACATCCTTCCCTGTCTTGGATGGTATGTGGGTCACATCAGTGGAAGGATATTAAGTTCACCCTGTTGGTGCCCTTTCACATCTAATGTGTTAAGAATGACCCTGACATGCCAGAAGTGTTGACTGACAGTCGTTTTTGTGCAGATGCTGGAGAGGTTATGCAAATCATGGTGTTTATGAGCTGCTACACAAGACCCGAGCCAAGTTTGGTAGAAACCACCCCTTCATTTTGCTGGCTCATGAGCCCACCCAGAATAGCTGAAAACCTCAGACAGTGTTCCTTTCTTATGGAATGAGAAAATGCCGCACTGAACTGAGAAACTAAGATTGACTTGGGCTTCTGCGCCAAGATCTTTATGTTTGTTTCAATTCTTTTTTAATGGAACAGCAGATAGTTTCCATTTTCCTCAAGGCCATTTGCAAACAGGAGAAAGGGTCTGAAGAGTGAGTTACAGCCTGTGCCAACAGAGAAGATTAAAGTTGTCAAGATAGTATGATAAAAATTATGTTACTTTTACACTAGGATTTGGGATTGAAAGTATTAAAAGAAGGCAGAGAAACTTGGGGCCTACCCTCATTTTTCCTGCTACACACTGTTCATAGCTGCCCCCCTTTGTAATACAATAATTATTACAATAGAGAAGCTGTTGGTTTTAGTTTGGAAACCAAACAAATATCAACAAAATACCAAGAAGATATAGTAGAATACATTCTCTAAAGTCCTAAATGTGGAGAAAAATTTCCAGTAAAAGTGATAACACTGAAATGAATGTATACCACTTGTGCAGAGGTAAGGACTGGCACTGCTCAGAAAATGTCTGGCAGAGGACACATGTTTGTTATACAAAATATTTCATCTTTCAGCTCTGTGCTCTCTACATCTCATTTAATCTCATCTCATCTGATCATCTCATCCATCTTTGCTTGTATTTCAGCTACAGCCATACCAATGATGATCACTGTAAATTCTCACTTCAAGTGATAGAGTGATAGCAAACAGTCCTATTTATGTGTCACTACGTGAGACTGACATGGAACTGTCTGGGCATTCTCCATGCTACATTAGCCATGCCCACAGCCTAATGGACAAACAAACTGGAACAGACTCGGTCTCAAAAAAACTCAGACCCTATGAATTACAGTAGCCGAGAACGATGCTTCTAAACTATCTAAATGACAAAACAATTTTGAAGTCATTAGAAAATTGTCTACCAACAAAAAAAAATATTTTCCTGATGAATATCAAACTATGAAGCTAGGATCCTGCATGTGTGGGTAAATTAATAAAACAATCAAAAGGAACTGAACAATTCAATTATGGAGTCAATCATACAGGTTGAGTAACAAATGCCTTCAGAGAGAAATATTTCTGAATAAGGAGTAAAAATATTGTCAACATTTCTGAGTAGAGAATCTCTAATTACTAACTTAACCTGTAAATTAGTTCAATTTAAAAAAGACTTAGATAAGCTTGGAAGTCAAAGGAAGTAAAAGAAGGACGCAGAAGTTTGGTATTTAAGCAGATTCATAAGTGGAAGACATGTGGCCTTAGATGAACAACAAACTCCCTTAACATGCTGGTTTTCTAAAGAGAAAATAGCTGCAAGTATTTTAGATGATTTCAGAACAGGCTGCTATGGTTAGGGTCCTTATCTTTGCAAAGTATAAAAAAAAGAGCAAGATATTGAACATAAACACGGCATTTTGCAGATAAAGCAGATTAAGGAGTGAAAATTCCTCTTGCTATTAAAACTATTAGTGTCTTGAACACCAAGGAGAACATAATAATCAAAAAGCATAACCTCCCTGCAATGCAAAAGGTGCAAAACAGCTGGCAGGATGTGCCAGGCTTATTTGCCCCCCGTGGGCTCCCCACCCCACGCCCTGACCCTCAGGCCAGAAGCACCAATCAGCCAAATCCTGGGCCCCTCATGATGGCATCACCTCGCAGCCAGCCTTGCACTGATGACTTCCAGGCTGGCCCTTCCCAGTGCTGGGTCTGTAGCCATGGGCTTGTTGGAGGGCACCGTCAGTACCTGCATGTGTGCTGAGCCTCAGGGGCCCAAGGAACCCAGCCAGATGAGCAGTAGGGCTAGAATGGGAATCTTGAAAACTTGGCCCTTCCCAGCCTAAATAAGAGAGCTAATAAAGAAAGCAACAGTGGCTCTAATGTATGGTAATAATTAAGACATATTCAAATGGTGGCAAATGAAAAGGGTTGCTGAAGACTAAAGAAGTAAAGTTGTAATTGTAAGTAGCTGAGCTTCCACTTCATGCAAAAACAAGAGAGACACTATGAAGGATGCCATATTGCACTTGGATCCCATCCTAAAATAATTCCACATTATAAATATTTGACACAGCACTTAAGACTATTGCCTCTACAGGATTTAATGCAGTATAATGTAACACATCTGTTAGCTACCCACATGGCATGAAAAGAGTGAATGGGGAAGATAGGAACAAAAAGTTCAAAAACATATTGTAGATTATTACTTCTGTGTTGGTGCTGATCATGCTGCATTCATTACCTATTGAACTAGGATGACAGAAATGTTTCACAATACCTAAACAGCACAATCTCAAAAAATTGGTTTTTTGATCTGTGAGACTATATCAACCCAGTTCCTGACTTAACTCTCTGTACCTGGAAAGTACCATAAGAAGTCATGGTATGGGGTATGGATACTAGATATAATGTATGGATACTAGATATAATGTGAAAAATTGGAGTGCCTGTATGAAAATGCAGCAGCATAAGCCAGTACTTGTAAGGTCAAGTAACCTGGGGAAATGCACCTGCTTTTTATGTCTTCAATTTATGTACTAAAAATCTATTGTCATCAGTTTACCCTACCTAAAAATTGGTAAATTGAAGAGATGTGTTAACCAAGTTAATAAATCTTTTTGTCAACCACATGGTAGCTAAGTAACACTTTCTTGCTCTACTTTGAAGAGTTGCAGAATTGCCATTTGACAGTTATCTCCTGTCTGAGTTTCTCTGCTCAGCATCCTTCCTGCTTGCAGGGAAACTTTTCTTAAGGGTACCTTTCTCAGGAGAAACTCACAGAGTATCTTTCTTAAACTGTAAGTGCTGTAGTCAAAGAAAAATGTTAAAAGCCACAGGTCATATTAACAAGCAAACAAAATAATGTGCAAACAACACTTAAGGGTTGGCACGCAGTTTCATCACTGCAGGTCTGTCAGACTGCTGGTAACAAACTCCACACCAGCTTTTTGTTCTCCTGAGAGCAGCTTAGATTGATTTTGGAGGGACCATGCACTGGAACAGATTGCCTTAAAAGGCTGTGGAGTCTCCCTGACTGGACATATTCAAGAATCGTATGGATGCAATGTGCTCTAGGATGGCCCTGCCTGAGCAGAGAGGCTAGACCAGATGTGGTCCTCTCCAACATTACCCATCCTGTAATTCTGTGAAAAGAAAGCTACACTGAAAAAGTAATTACAGAACAAACCTTTGGTTTTCTCATGGTTCCATAACAGAAGTGCCAATCTCTGCTCTGTTCCCAAATTTAACAGTTAAAAAACAAAACAGAACAAAACAAGCAGAACAAAACAAACGAAAAGCCCTAACAAACAAACAAAAAACCCAAAGAAAGTCTTACTGTGGGATAGAGTTTAAAATCTTTCCAGAGGATGGAGTCTTGTCTTTTTTCAGGTTTTACCTTCATCAAAGCATTTTCATGTGGTAGTAGACCCAACCAGGATTTTCAAAGCTGCAAACCAGCTTAGCTGTCCTTTGTTCATTTGAGAAGGTCAGCGATGAGTTGCAGAGAGCCTGGGCACTGCTTTATGTGCCTGTGGCCCAGCACTACCTGCTGGGAGCAGCCAGAAGGCAGGAGGTGGCCAGGAGATGGTTCAGCCAGGAACTACAATTGTGCCAGGCTCCCAGGTGCCACCAACACTGAGTGACCTCTTTCTGAGGGCTCTGAGAACTCATAGTGGGTGCACTTTGGTAAGCTCAGTATCTCTGTGATACTCTCTGATCTCTTATTCCCATGTCTAAACCACAACATTTTGTTTTCTCTGAAAGCTGCTGATGAAGCAAACATTAGCTTTTTTTGGGAAATTGCTTTGGCGTTTGTCAGACTATCAAAATGAGTAAATCATTTAGCAGAGAAAAACAAATCTAGGCACAACTTTGCATACCATTATCCTGACTCCTCCACTGTATAACTTTTCATAACTGTGCCTCATCTGGGAAAAGTCACAAATCTGTTGCTTGTGGGAAGCTAGATAATTAGACACTCTAAATGACAACTTACAAACTATAGCTGAAAGCTAACCAGCCTGGTAAACAGGAAACGCAAGACTGATTTTTGCTTCTTTACTCAGAGATTCACACAGATTAAATAAATGCTTAATTCAGCCCTTCTCTAGCAGCAGTTCACAAACCAGGGGTGGTTTGTGAAACCACAGAGCTTGCTTGTGGAGCCATGTTAAATTTGTAACACTTCCCAGTTTTGATTGCCTGCAACAGTCATCCCTCCCAGAAACTTGCTACGTGCTGGTTCATTCATCCACAGCTTGGAGATCCATAGGTTTCAGTCAGGTCTAATGACTAGAAATTTAGCCAGTTATTCATAAACAATTTCCCACTCAAAAGCACAAGAGCCTGACTAGGCAGCCCCTTGAGATAACAGCAAACCTCCTAAAAGAGCTAAGAAATCAAGGTAACAGCATCTTGAATAAAGTATTAAATTTTTTTACACTGGTAAATGTTCACATTTTCCCTAACAAATAACCCATGCATATGTACTTGGCTATGAATTTCTGATTTCACAAACCCTGTGGGCAAACCCTGTGGTCAGAGGTTGCTAGGAGCATAAATGTGTATAGCTGTTTGTCATCATGTCCTCCTACCTCTGCAGAGGACAAAATTAAGAGTATATCATTCATCTCTTTTGTTTGAATTAAGGAAGGACCTGGCTGAGAGCAGCAGGAATGAACTCAAAACTTAGGTCACAAATGTAAATGATTAGAAGAAGGATCTCAGCTAGCATATTTGATCTCCTGAGCTTGGAGGACAATTAGAGCAAAACTGAACAGCTTAAGTTTTTCTTTAATTAGCCTCCAGTCTGTAGTGTATGGAGATTCAGAGCTTAAATAAATTCTTACATAACTCAAGGTCCTCTTTTCTTTTTCCATCAATATTACTATTTCCATTGAAAAATATTTAGGTTTTAGAAGGAGGGAAATGTGATAGTCATTTATTGCCCCCACACTGCTAAGAAATTCCATGCTTTTATGTGCAGGAAGCATTGTGTTGATGTTGGCTTCCCCATGAGTTAAAAATTTTGTTTAAATGTTGCAGAATCTAAATGCTCTTTGAGGTTTTTCTGTGTTGTTTTATGGAAAGGCTTCTGCCTGATTATTTACAGATGCTGTCTCTGAGAAAGCCAAAAATAGTTATTTACTAATTCAAATTTTAAACTAGCATTTTTATTATTTTATTGTGTAACCAAGGAACTCTGCTCCGGGGTCCTGAGTTCAAAGAGGAGAACGAGCCCTTGGGCTCTGCGTTGGCATCACAGACAGCGACATTCCTGCTCAGCCAACAGCAGCGCCAAGCCCTGGCAGACCACAGGGTCCTCTCCAGCAGAAATGCAGCCTCCAGAACATTTTGCAGCAGAGACTCCCTAGGTAACATGACCACAAGGGACTCACATTATTTCGAAAGTTGCTTCTCCCACAGTAGCACAGGGTGTTTAAAGCAATTTTAGGAATTACGACAGCCCTTCAAGCCATGCTGCTTTTCCATGGCCACCTTGGCTGAGCATCAGTAAGGGATTTTTTTTCAATAGTTCATGAAGTGCTAAGATGTATCTTGAGCTTAACAAGCATGAAATATTGCTCAGCCAGCTCAGCAAGCAAGCATTTCGTCAGATGGAACACTCATTTAAAGTTTGTCTTCACTTCTCCAAGGCTAAGGAGAATTGTGAACACCAAAAATAGGGGGAGTACCCCTTGTTAAAGAGAAGCCAAGGAGCTTGGATCTCATCCTTGTCAGTCTAAAGACAGATTTTTACTCTATATTCTCTCAGCAACCAGGGCCAGAAGAGTTGCACTTCCCTTGCTGCCTGAAGCTATGGATTTTTAATCCTAAATCCTGTATATACCTTCTTGGTGGGTGGTTTCATTGATCTGGAGTGCTAGACTACTCCCATCCTACGGGTATGGCAGTCTCAGCAATCCTGGGAAGGGACTGGGGATCAGCACAAACTAGCAAAATGAGAGAGGGGTGGGCTACCAGACATTATTTCTGCTTCACCAAGAGCATGGTTCAAAATAGCTTTCCTGACCCATGTGAACTCAGCTTCTCCAAATCCATGAATTGTGATATGGTTAGGAGGGAGAGTGATGTATCAAAAACTCAGCATTGCAGTAAACAAGTATTACAGCATATTACTGTTTTCATTACAAAAGGTTCTACATAAAATATTGTTGATAAAACATTTGCAAATGTAATTTTCTCCCTGTCAGCAGGTACTCATACCAGCTGAAAGCTGCCCCTAACTCAGTTTGCACAAACACTTGCCTACTACAATGTGGCTTTGAAACAAAACAGGAGCTGTTTGTGAGCCACTACTTGTCTCAACCCCCAAGAAAAGTACCACACAGATACAGGACAAATCTGTGGGCTTCCATGGTAGATTTGTCTTCTAACAGACTGGCCTTCAATTTGGATACCTCTCAAACACATGGCTTGGGAGGCTTGTGTTTATTTCCTATAGTTTAACTTCTTATCTAAAAATAGCATTATAGATTTTGTGAAAACAACAGCAAACACCCCTTGGGTGATTTCTTTACAGACTTCTGTAGTTGGTGTAGCATTTGTATTTAGTTGTTCTGCAGTTTCCTAAAAAAAAAAAAAAGAAAAGCAAAAGAAGACCCAGCTACATTTACTTCCTCCAGTAGAAAATCTCCTTCATTTCAGAGCTACCAGAGGAGATTGGAAAACTTGACATTGTGACAAATAAATTAGGTTCTTATTTACATGCTCCAAAATATTCTCATTTACTTTGAATGGAAGAAACCTCCTGACCACAATTTCCATTTTAAGGTGTTAACTTTTTACAAACTATAGATTTCTCCCAGACATGAAACCACTTGAGAACCAAGATCACATAGTCAAATTTGACCTAAAATTGAATTCTCATCTTTCTTTCCTGAAACATATTGGAGCTTGCATTCCTACTGGTTCTGGCTGGATGCAACTCATCTCTGGCACTGATAACAACTGGCATCTGCTCTTTCTAAATGTGGAATTCTTCTACAGGGAAGGCTGTATGATTTGTTTAGTTATGTCAAGTTTCTTAGCCATACCACAACCTGGCCACATAGTTACTTCTCTCATTCCTTACACCTACACGTGGAAAGAGAATTTATATGACTGATAATTTGCACTTGCAACTGAGTTTGCGTGGCCTTGCTACTTTTTATCCAATAATTTTAGGTGCTCTAGAAATGTCTATAAATTTTCCTAACAGTGCCACTTCCTACCATTGCTGCAATTTAAGAATCTCCCACAGTAACACTAAACTTTTAAGAAGTGTCAAAAATTTTTTGGCACGTACCTCTTCAGTTATAAATCACTTGTTCAATGTATCTTGCATTTTATATCCATGCTGGGATCGTGGATCTGAAATGCAGTTGAGTAAAGTGACCTGGGTGCCCCTCACCAGCCTTGCTTTGTCTCCAGCTGCCTCGCTTTCTCTTGATGTCCATGCTCTGCTGTTCTCAGAGGCAAAGAACCACACCATCTGTAAAGCATGTTTTCTCCTTCTCCATCTCCATTTTTCAAATGGAGTTGATGTGAATTTTCCAGCACAACACAGGCATTTGCACTAGAGCTGGAAGACCACTAGGACTTTCCTCCTGTCTTGTATCAGAGCACAAATTAATTGCTAATTGCTCTACATGTTCCTCAGAAATGCTGATCTGCATGACCACAAGCAAATTTCTTACCTTGGTTTCAGTCTCACCTCCTGTACCAGAAGGATGGTGACACATCTTTCCCTTATTGAAAAGATCAGTGATGACTGAGAAGTGACCAGTGAATTCCTACTGTTGTTAAGGAAAATACTTTCATAAAAACTCTTCACATCTCCTCACTTTGTTGATGAATATGCAGCTTATCCATGACATGATACACAAGAAACCAACATAATTGTGCTGAAGAGAGTGTGATTTCTCTTTTTCTAATAAAAAAGAGAAGTGACTAGCAAAATTTTTCTTTGGCCTCAGATGTCTTTAGTAAATCGAATGGATGTACAAGATGTAACTGAACATCTTCCTCTGGTGAGAATTTTCTGAAATATGGTTGGTTAAAGAAAATTCCTTAATCAGCTTTGAAATCCGGTTCCAAAAGAAAAATTGTAGGATAATGGCCTCTGATGAAACAGTAATAACAAAAATAATAATAATCCATGTATTTCCCTAATTCTACCAGTATTATTTCCATCATTGCATTCAGTACTTGTGCCTGTTGGACTTAATTCCTACAACATTTTGCTGTGTTGGAACACATGAGGTATAAACTAAAGTCCACAGCTGTTTCTTGCTTATTGTGCTGGTTTGCAATGGGGTAGAGTTAATTTTCTTCCTAGTAGCTGATATGGGGCTATGCTGTGGGTTTGTGCTGGAGACAGTGCTGATAACACAGGGACATTTTCCTTATTGCTGAACAGCTCTTATGCAGAGTCGAGGCCTTTTCTGCTCCTCACGTCCCCTCACCAGTGAGCAGACTGGGGGTGCACAAGGAACTGGGAGAGAACACAGCCAGGAGAGCTGATCCCAACAGACCACTGGGATATTCCATAAAATATGGCATCATGCTCAGCATACAGAGCTGGGGGAAGATGGGGACATTTAGAGTGATGGTGCTTGTCTCCCCAAGTCACTGATGTGATGGAGCTCACCTTTTCTGGAGATGATTGAATACTTGCCTGACCAGGGGAAATAAATTATCTCCCAGATATTTCACAGAATATTCCAAGTTGGAAGGCACCTGCAAGGATCATTGAGTCCAACTCTCAAGTGAATGGCCTGGATAGTGATCAAACATGCAACGTTGGTGTTATTAGCACCATGCTGTAACCTACTGACCTAGTATCAGGTGGTGCATGAATTCTTCGTTTTGCTTTGCTTGTGCACAGCTTCTGCTTTCCCTATTAAACTGTCTTCATCTCCACCCACAAGTCTTCTCACTTTTACTTTTCTGATTCTCTACCTGATCCTGCTAGTGGGGAAGTGAATGAGTGCCTGTGTGGGGCTTAGCTACCACCTGGGGTTAAGCCACAACACTTACTAAAAAGAACAGGAAGCTTCTTTTAACAACCATATCAACAAGGAAAGCTCACACAATTGACTGAAAGAAACCTGAAAACTGCATCCTTTTCATCATTTTTATGGTGGAATAAAACTTGTACATTTCACCCAGTGCATTGCACTGATATCAAGAACATTAAAAGTGCCAAATGTAGTGCTGAGTTTCTGAGGTATTTTCTCTCTCTGCATTTCAGCTTACACATTTATAGGTTTCCAGGTGCTAAGAGGAAATCTGTCTAAAATTAAGTACTTGAGCATGGTTACGTTGGCAAGACTCACACCTAGCTAGAGCCTAAAAACTGATCCCTGAGCACCTCAGCAGACTAAATTTATTAGCAATCTGAGCCAGAGTGCAAGCCACACACTGGATGCAAGTCAGTCAGAACATGGGCTTGGTGCTTGGTAGGGTTGGGGATTGGGATTACCCAGCCTGCCTTGGACTCTGCTGCAGAAACTGAGCATCTCTCCCCTGGATGCTGATGGTACTGTTTACTATGTATTGTGTGTCTCTGCACTGCATCACAGTTACACAAGCAGACTTGTAGTGCAGCATCAGCCACCTGCAGGGCAAGGAGATCCTACTGGGGTCTGCTAATAGCGGTCTTTCTGGATCCTATTGTTTTGTTACACAGGGTCAGCAGATTCCCCAGGACTTCACATCCATTCCTGTGACAAAGCAGAAGCACCATCCTGAAATATTTTCTGTCTTCTCTTATATTGGGCATGTGCTCACTATAGACTACAAAAATCTCCTGTTCTTCCGTGCCAGGCCAGGTTTTATTTGTCATTAGTCAACGCCTGCATAACCTCAGCACTTCCCTCTCATATCTGGAGAATGTTAAGCCAGAATTAATGACACATGGCTAACAGGCATTGTGGCTAATATGTCACTAAGGCTATATCTCCCAGAGCAGCAGTCTCTGCTGAGCATCACTCCTTGCCTTCGTGACTCTGCTGTACTCCTCCATGTAGTTTACTAATTCAGATTACGTGGAACATCTTTTGTTATTCAACACTAATAGGATTCAGTTGAACAATGCTTAATTACATCCAGGTCTCCTTCAATGGATGGCTTGTTTCCCCTGTCAATGATCCAATAAGTACTGAGACATACCACAAAATGCAGAATGAGTAATGCACACGGAGGTGATTATTATGCTGTGGTGCTCATGATAACAGCTGGAACAGATCACTGGATTACTGAAGCTACATGGACTTTGGGATAGCCCCTGCAAAACATTTTCAAGAATCTAGAGTTTCTCTCAGTGCCCAGGTTAACATACCCATCCAGGCTGCTCTATCCTTCTTTCCAAATGACTGTTTCCTTTACACCATTTACTGCATCCTGATTTATTCTCATCATGGATTTATCCTCATGAAAACTGGGGAAGACATGAAGAAGTTTGCAGCTCACGGTCATTCTTGAGTAATAGTTAATGGTAGATCCAGGACACCAAATTCTCTTCCATCAATACCGACTTAGTTTGGTTAGCCATGACAGACGTTGTCAATAGGCATAAAAAGTGTGATACCTTTTAGATTGGTGAGATGGATCAAGTGAAAATTCCTCAGTTTGACAGAGCTGTGGTGAAATGTGGGGGCAGCCCCAAAAGCACAGCTTCAAAGCCACTGCTGTTGAACCCAGGCATGGGAGACAGCAGTCTGCTGCCCACCCTGTCACCACACTGTCCTGAGCAGAGGACAGTGGGCCATAGGTCAGGATGCCTGAGGTATACACAGTGTAAGTGTCTGAAGTGCTGTGACCACCCAAAAATGCTCTGGATAGAAAAGGAAATGGTGCATGCCACCCACTCAAACCCAATTAGGTGTCAACAAGGGCTTAATTAACACAGAATTGGACCATGGGCTACATAACTCAGTATCACCCCTTGGCGTGCACAGCCAAGGACAGCTTCGCTTCATTAGTGCTTAGCAGTGAGCACACACTAAACTCCACTATCCTTCCTTATGATTCAACCCCTGATCCCCTTGGTGATTCCCTAGCTCCTCTAAGTCATCCAAAAGATTTTGGAGAGGAGCACAACAAGTCAGCCAGACTCTTTCCACACTCGACCAGAAAAAGCAAAACACTCATCCTGTTTACATCACATGTTTTGGGAGCTGGGGTGCACACCACCTCAGCCAGAACAATGCAGCTTATGGACAGTTTGCAGCCAATTCCTGGACCATTTTCTAATGTGGAGCCCTCAATGCTGAGAGAAAGTGAACGCATTCAGCTTCCACCTGAAAACACCCAACAGGGTGGGCTGCAATTCTCAAAAAGCTTTCTGAATAACAGTATGAAAAATTCTGCATCATACAGAAGCATGATCTGTCCAGTGGGTTTTCTTACATACCTCCATGTCACATTCAACCTAACTCAGACAAAAAACACCCCAAACTAGGCAGAGCTGATGGATTCAGCTGCTTGAATAATCCAAGGGAAAACTTTCATCAGATTGAGCAGGCAGCCTGACTTTCTCCACAGTGACAAGACAAACATTTGATTGCTTATCATGGATTTCTGTCAGGAAAATCTCACTTGCTTCTTCAGTTTGCTTATTTCTGCTGAAAACAGTCTAATTACATGAGACTTGGTACATGTACTACAGTAATAAAAAATGGTCTGTGCTATCATTTCAGATGACAAACAGAATAAGTTAAATATCAGAAAACACTATAACTTCAAGGTTGTTTTTCATCAAAAATACATTTTCAGCAGATTCCATCTTCCTTGCCTTTAGAGTGTTTCAGGAAGAAACAGTATCCTTCTGTTCTGGACACGTCACACTCCTGTTTTGTCACAGCTGTGAGCACTGGTTCCACCCCTGGAATTTGTACAACCTGAACTGGTCTGTTTATATTTGCTTACAAGGAACTGAGTTAACTCTCACAAATGCTGATGTGGAAGCCCAGTGTTACCACAGAAGCCTCAAACTTACCTAACTCCTGCCAGAGACATGTTGAATTAGCTGTAATACCTTCCGTGATGCTGCTGCTGCAAGGAGTCTGTCAACAAGTCCTTTTTCAGCATAGAACACTCCAGGCAAATAGAGCCCTGATCTGAGTGGGACACTGAGCAGTTTTATAGCCGCAACACATCACTTGATGATAAACCTCTGCCGAACTGAGCAGAAGAATGGGAGTGCTACATCCCTCCCATCCTTCATCTCTGTGCCCTATTCTGCAAGTTTTAGAGAGGTTTTTATTCTCTAAAGCATAATCTGGATGCATCTAGAAATCGTAATTTGAGCTCTACTACATATTCTCTTGGTGATTTTATTAGACTGTGTTCATTAAACTCACATTGCATTCTGATACTCAAAGTGAAAAAAAACCCAAAACCAACTGGAAATCCCTTAGTAAAATGTCCCTGTGGTAGTTCCAGATTAAGAAGTTGAAATGAGATAAAGATGATTGACATATAAAGACTCTCCCTGCCCTGTACCAAAAGATCCAGAGGTGTTAAGATGAAATGACTTTTAAAAGTAAAAAAACCCAAACATTTATGAATTGGAGAATAGTTCAGCCTCATGTTTACTAGCTGGTTATAAACAGGGCTAGAAACCTTTGCCTGTTCTCAATAATTTTTGTGGAAGGCAATATAGATGAAAATATGCTTTTATATGACAGCTAACAGATGAACTAATTTATTTATTGCTCATAAAGACTTGAGGACTTAGTCATCCAGTGGGGAAGGTTCTCTTGGAATCACGGATGCTCCTAAAATGCTACTACAGTCTATTATTTTTACTCTTTGGATCTCAAGCCTAGAAGCCAACACAGCAGATGTGTGAATTCCTGTTGTCACATCCTTCCCTTAGCCTGCAGCTTATTACCCACTCTTTCTTCATCTCACCTGCTGAGACCACAAGATCTTGCACGATTCTTACTATGAATTTTTTGTTGATGAATTTCAGATGCTATGAAATAAGCACCATGAGTAACAGCAGCAGCCCATCATTTAGACCCTGGAAAGGGAGCAGTTGTTCACTGCAAGCACGAAACATTTTAGTCAGATCTTCTCAGATTTTCTGCAGATAATAAATACATAGTTTCTATAGTTTCTATAAAAGGAGGAGTAGTTTGCAATATATTTTTGAGTCGGGCACTGATGAAGAAACCACAGTGAAAAATCTGACACTTTTTTTTGGGAAATTAAACCCAGTAGAAGTTTTTAGTAGAATAATGCGTCTATGGAAGAAGGCAGTTCCATTTGAAAGATTTAGTATTTACAAAAACTTTCAGATTTTTCTTTAATGAAAGCTAAAATAAGCTGTGGGTAATGTTTAGATTCTGGACAAAGCATAATGAACAAGCCTCAAAACATTCTGCAAAAGTGAAAAATTGCACTACTCAATTGAAATGTGTTTATTTTGAGGTAGCAAAAAGGAAACACTGGACAGTATTCCTAAATAAACCACTGTGACACCCGATGCATTTCTAGATTGGAAGCCCAGCCTCCTAGTGAAAACTGAGACTAATTCATCTGATCTATTTTGCCCATAAAACAGAAGAACAAAATTTAAAATCACACCAGAATAAAGTAGAATACTTCAGTTGCTCAGAATTCTGAAGCTGCTCTTCAGCTGAAGACCTCAAAATAAAGCTGTATAAGCTTTTCCAAGATGATCCTTTCTGCAACTGTCCTGTGTTGGTGGGGGAAGGTGGGTGGGAATCATATGGTGCCTTTATTCAGAACAAGAAAATAAAAAAATGAAATGCCAGCACTTTTTTTCTGGGACAAAAGAGTCGAAAGTTTTTGACAAGCTCTAATATTAGAGCAATACATCAGCACTGCACTAATTCTGAACAGAGGTATTTCCGTACAAAAACAAACTTATATACTTGGAATTTAACACCAAATTCAGCCTCATGCAATGCAGTCCTACTTGCAGTATGTAATCCCACATGTGAAATCTATAAGAAAGAAGCATTTCATGTTTTGAAACTTCCATATCACAAATAGATGGGCCATGAATCATGGTGACAACAGGCAGAAAAAATACTTTTCTTCCCAGTCTTTCAATAAACTCCTAATTCACTGCTAGATATCATTACCAACCAGTCAGCCTCCCCTCCATGCCTGGTAAGAACTGATCATCCTGGAAGTTACATTGAAAAATATGGAAGAGAGGGAGGTGATTAGAGACAACCAGCATGCCTTCACCAAGGGCAAATCACGCCTGATAATCTGGTGGAATTCTATGATGGAATGACTGCATTGGTGGTCCCTCATCATAGCGAAGGGACACCATCCAGAGGGACCATGACAAAGACTAAGGAACAGACCCACGTGAACTTCATGAACTTCAGTAAGACCAAGTGCAACATCCTCCATGTAGGTCTGGGCAATCCCCAGTATCCGTACAGACTGGGAGGCGAATGGATAGGTGAGCAGCCCTGCAGAGAAGGATTTGGGGATACCGGTGCATGAAAAATTTGGCATGAACCAGCAAGAACCACACCCTGGGCTGCATTAAAGACACATGGCCAGCAGGTCACTCTGCCAGCTCTGTCACCGTCATATTTTCTGGAAAAATCCCCTTGCCCAGGATTCTTCCCTTGGGAAGCTGTGAGAAGTCTCAGAGAAAAAGGAAAACAATATGATCTCGTTTGCTTCTCCTGTGTTTTGCTGCTTTGGAATGTGGTTTGGAGACTGTTTATTCAATAGGTGATTGTTCTTTGGTTTCATGTGAGTTGTTTTGACTCAATGACCAATCACCGTCCAGCTGTGTTGGGACTCTGGAAAGTTTTCATTATTATCTTTTAGCCTTCTGTAAGTATCCTTTCTCTATTCTTTAGTATAGCTTAGTATAGTATTCTTTATAATATAGTGTCTTAAAATAATAAATTAGCCTTCTAAGAACATGGAGTCAGATGCATCATTCCTTCCTGACATGGGGCACCCCACAAATACAAGACTCCTTTCTCATGAAACCCCATCTGGAATACTGCATCCGGTTCTGTATGTCCATCCAGTTTCCACAGTACAAAAAGACATGGACCTGTTGGGGCAGATCCAGAGGAGGGCTAAAAAAATGGTCAGAGGACTGAAGCACCTCTCCTATGAAGGCAGACTGAGAGAGCTGGAGTTGTTCAGGAGAGAAGGCTCTGGGGACTCATTATAGAAGCATTCTAGTACTTACAAAGGGCTTATAAGAAAGATGAAATGAGACTTTTTAGCAGGGCCTATAGTGACAGGACAAGGGGAAACAGTTTTAAACTGTCAGAGGGTAGATTTAGATTGGATACCAGGAAGAAATTTTTTATTATGAGGGTGGTGAGACATTGGGACAGGTTTCCCAGAGACAACATAAATTTCTCATTATGGGATGTGTTCAAAGTCAGGTTGGACAGGGCTTTGAGCAACCTGATCTAGTGAAAGATGTCCCTGCCCAGGGCATGGGGGTTGAACTAAATGATCTTTAATGCATCTTCCAACCCAAAACATTCTTTGATTCTGTTTCTATGATTTTAGACATCCAAAAAGAAATCCAAGCACTGAGAGAGTGAGGATCCAGAGGGATTTTCATTACTTGGATATTTTGTGCCATCATGGCCGCAGACTTAGCTTTTGGGTGCAAACTTCTTTCAGACCATCAATCACTATCTACAGTTTTCTTCATGTATTTGATTGGTCAGTCAAGAAGAATCTCTGATTTTCCCAGCTTTACAGGAAGCCACAAGATTGTTTCAGTCAGGCTTTGGAAAAACAAGATCCAAGCATGTAATGAACAAAGATGAGGGTTACTGCACAGATGACAGGAATAATGCACATTAACATCTTTGTAAGGCAAGGGGTATGTGAGAAGGAGGAACGTGACATTTTATTATTTAAATGTGAAAACTGCATTTGTGAAAATATTTTCAAAGTAGAAGCTAACCAGAAGTAAAGACCTCTGATTCTGTCTGCTTTCTCTAGAACATGTCATAAATATATGCATTTTGTTTACAGATAGCCTGAGAGCATACAGACCCTCCAAAACAAGACCTGCGTTGCCTGAAGGGTGTCTGATGAAGACATCAGCCTATATGCCTTTATTTTTGAAGCCCTGATGACAAGAAAGTGAAAAATGCAAATCTCCTTGGAGAAACTGTGGTAAACTGAAAGAATTTATCAGCAGTTGCCTCTGAAAAGCTTATGCATTTACAAGCACAGGTTTCCCATTTGTTACAGCACTCTCTACCACAGTTGGCTGACCCCAAGTTATGCTCAAATGGCCCGATTGTAAAAAATGTGTGGTATTTACGAGAAAAATTTGGTGGAAGATTCACCCTTTTAGTTGCATGCTATGAATAGAGGCTATTGAGGACCCCAATTTGTAGGCATGCATGGAGATGTCTTCCCACAGGTATGGTGTGGCAAGGGCATCCACAGAGCCGTGGGCATGCGGATGAATGGGCATCCTGCTGTGCAGGCAGCAGGATGAGCACCGAATCTTCTTTGCTCCTTCTCACCAACCATTTGCAGTTCTTGCTCTGGGGTCCTGAATTTAGGCCAAAACAAATGGGGAGAAAAAAAAACTAATCCACATTTTGGGATGGGGGATAAGGGAGATAAACTTTCCCTAGACATTTTCTCTTTTCATTGGCAGGCACTGGACACTGCTCACAAGTTTGGTATGTCAGACATGGTCCCAGCAGAGACTGCCCAGCCGGAGGCTGCAGGTGAGGCAGCTGTTTCAGCCAGGGCTGTTACCGCTACAAACATGCTGCTCTTTTGCAATCCATTTGGTACTCGTCCTCATCTCACCAAACACCGGAAATATTACAAAAAAAACCCCAAACAAAATCATATCATTATCATTATATTTTCCAAACCCAGTGATTTATTGTGACAAAGATTCTATTTGGCCAGTCCTGTTTTCATAGTTTCTTTAATTGCAGTATCACTAGAGGAAAGCACATCACTTCCTATATTCTTCTTACATAATAGAGGAAAACAAGCTCAGGCTCAAAATAGACCAAGAACCCCATACCAGGGGGGAAGAAACGAACAGAAAAATTAACATTCCACATGTTTCAAGAATGTAAACAGCGTCATCACACAGACATGCAGAAAACTGGTGTTACTCAAACCAGGCACTGCCAATTCTCCACCTAATGAGTTGTTGAATCCTGAGACAATCAGAAACTGCTCATGAGAGCTTAGTGAAAAACAACATTTGTTTCCCCTTCTAATTTCTCCTTATTAAAAGCTACAGAGAAAGCACTGGGCTAGAAAGACTACCTCAATTACTCTTAATTGCTGTCCATAATGATTAGTTCAGGCCACAGTGATGCTGCAGCAGCCAGCATAGGATACAAAGCAGGTGCTTTGTCTCCTCCTGGTCACTCCCTCTGCCTGGAGTGGAAATGCCATTGAGGGAATGAGTATGAGCTTGCCCTCCACAGAGGCTGGTGATACCCATGACTGAATTTCGTGATAAAAGGAAGGCTTGGCCTTCCTCTTTTGCTCAACTGTTTTTTTTTTTAATTTTTTTTTTTTTTGGTCTCTGTGTTTTAGGCATTGTTCCAAGTAATCTCATGAATGAAACCCCACCTCTCAGAGCAAGAGGGCTGCTTCTGCTTGGATGGGAGGGTTGAACATAGCTGTGGCAGGCAGCTCATCTACAGAGCAGGGACATGTGTACGGCCCAGTGGGCCAGATACATAAAAACAGCAAGAAACACTTTTCCAGAATCAAGATGAGGACAGAGGACTGCCTCAAGGGAACTGAGGAACATTGAAGCTTTTTTGAACAAAACAGAGGAAGTAAGATATTGCTTATTCCTGGTCCTTGCTATTTCTCCTTTGGCATAAATCTGCGGGACAGTTGGGGCATGGCCCTGAGTTTTCAATCTGCTTCTGACAACGTTTTCCCCATTAAAAGAGAAGAAAATATCAGAATCATAGATACTGGAATAATATATATTCTATACATGGAGGAGATGGTCATGGCTTCAGAACATAAATTATCATAAAATCAAATTTAGCTATTAGCTGTTTTATCACCCAGTCATCTAGGACAATATTTACTAAATATTAAGAATACAGCAATGACAATGTTGGAATCTCAAATCAGCCTGTAGTAAAGACCAACTTACCAGTTAAGTAGAAGGAAAGTAAGAGTCTCTTAATACTATCAGTTAGTGAGGAGACCCAGTATTGAACAAAGTGTTATTTTTATAAATCCCATACCAACCTTATGCAAAACTTCATGGCAGAACTAACTTTACTACTGCAAAACTTTAAGAACTTCACAGTGAGATGCAATAATTCTTTGATGTTAACAAACTTCTTTATGCTCCTCTGACAAGCGTTAAAGGACTGCATGGTGCAAGCAACTACAGAGGAAACTAGTCTTGCTCACTGAGTTCCTGGCTCTAATTCACTAAATACAATGAAAATAAATGATGGATTTTATTGTGATTTAAAGCAACATACTTATTTAGGCCTTTCAGCTGCCTGCACAAGTATTGTTTAACTCTCTGTCTTTTAACAGTGGGATGACACAAATCTACCCAAATCATTTCACACTTCAACACTGTCAGGGACAACACTGCTTTAATCAGTGGAGCTGTACTTATTTGCAAAAGAATTGTCTGTGACCTAAGAATGTAACTCCTGAGAGATAGTCACAAAATTCTCCACTCCCCTCAGATTTCTAAAAGACATTTAAAATCATTATGAGAAAATTATGTTACAGATAGCTTCCATGAATTTCAAAAAGAGCCTGAAGCAAGAAATCCCCGAAAAAATGCACAATGTTTTGCTTACTGTACTACAGCTGAAATGAATAATCAGAATTTTAAGGCCTGGGAAATCAGCACAGAAAATCACAAATCCTTGTAACAAACCATAACCTGACGAGAAAGATGGTCTGCTGTGAGTATCTCATCTGCACCAGGCAAAGCTGCAGACAAATTACAGATCATCCTCCTCCCAGCTCTGTCTTTCACCTAAGCTTTCCTCATGCCACTGTTCAAATATTTCAAATAAGCTACTTTGACTTAAATGTCTAATTTACTGGAAATCTGCTGGCAACATCTTAGGAGTTGGCTGAAAAACAAGCAAAGTAATCTGCAAAGCTTTAAAACCAGCACAGTTTTAAAAGGGGATGTTTGCTGACTGCTTTTTCTGTCTCTCAGTAGTGGTCAGCTCTGGCAGCGAAATGCTTCAAAAAACATACAGCCCATGATAGAAAAAGATCAAAAGCAGATCAGATGTCAGCTCCAGCTCATGCCAGTCATGCAAGAAAGAGGAAAAAACAAAGTGAGAAGATGATTTTTTCTTGCGACGCATCACTCTAGGTTCCCCATCTGCACACAAGGGCTCCTGGGCACAGCGCAGCATTTCTGCCAGGAGACCTGGACCCACAGCATGACTGGGATTGTGCTGTCCAGCACTGCCCCACTCCTCTCCCCAAAGAACTGATCAGCCTTTAACCTGGCAGCACCAGGACTTTCCTCCCAGTGCTCCTCCTCACTGGGCTGGCAGTCCTGGAGAAGGTAAGAATCCTGGGTGCTGGTTTGATTTGACATTGAACAGTGAAAGGGTTCAGGGTGACGACAGCCCTGCTCACAGGCAGGCAGTGGTTGCCCTCACAGGGCCTGGCTCTCTCTGGGAGTGGGAGGTGAAACTCCCTGGATTTGTGAGCAGTGCCAGATCATGGCACCATCTCCTTCCCTGCCCTCGCTACACTACGTCCCATTTTACCTGTTTGCATTTGCAAGATTACACACACTGTGCTGGGCTAAAAATGTGCAGATAATGCTCTATTTTCTTTAAGAACATAAAGTCTTTTAAACATTTTGGAGGTTGACATGAAAGAAGAGTCCCCACCCAAGAGTCTTAAATGCCATACCCATTTTCTGTGGGATTTTCCTAAAGGGCTGTGTTGAGACCCATATAAGAGCAGAGGGTTGGGTTCATAGCCCTGGATATCCCTTCTAGACAGGCACACAATGGCAGCTGACTGGGGAGCACACCCTGTACCCTGCCCACCTCCTCTCTGCTCTGTTTGATGCTTGGGGGTGAAGGTGGTGAGCACCCACCTATTTTGGGGCAGGATTAACCTGAAAACCTGCCAGGGATTTTGGAGGCTGGCTGTGCTGACGTGAGGTGAGCAGCAGCAGCCCATGCCCTGCTGACTCAGCTGGCCGGGCTCACTCAGGCTGGTTGGTGGGCGAGATTGGGTTACATGGCAGAAATCATAACAAAGGCAGGAAACAGATCAGTACTCCCTGGGTTTAACTCCCTCTCTGGGGACCCTGCTGGTTTCCAGACTGCAGATTGTTTTAACACTGTCTGAAACGCGCCTGTGTGGCATGCTCTGCTCTGGTGAAGTCAAGCCTGGTACATAAAATAAAAGCAAATCAAGGCAGCAGAGGAATGGCCCCAACAGGCATCAGTCAGAGAGGTTAAAAGGTCTTTACACTGCTTTTTATGAATGGGCACAGAAATATGAACCCTGCTGAGCAGTGGTCAAATCAGAGTAACCAGACTGCAATAACAGAGTCCCTTGGCAGAGTTTTGGGATGACCCCCCTCCCTGCTGATCCCTGCCAGCTCTGTGTGGCTTTGCCTCCCCACAGTCGCAGAGCATCTCTGTCATCTTGAGCCTAGCTCTCCTGCTCTTGCTCTCAGCACTGCACTGCCAGCACAGGACAGGAGGAAAACCCCATCTGACTTCATGCAGCTTTAGTAATTCCAGTACAAAAAAAATAGTTGTGCCCTCAACTTCATAGTTTTGGTGGCTGAGTTGATGCA
This sequence comes from Molothrus ater, assembly GCF_012460135.2. Classification (NCBI taxonomy): domain Eukaryota; kingdom Metazoa; phylum Chordata; class Aves; order Passeriformes; family Icteridae; genus Molothrus; species Molothrus ater. The sequence goes on along the minus strand of NC_050478.2, from coordinate 105,298,336 downwards.
ATGTGTCCATCAGAAAGGGGATGTCTTTCATAAAACCAGTCAACTCTGCAGGGCTGTATTTTATTTTAAAAATCTCAAAGGAAATTATATGAACACATTACCTATTCTCTCAAGTACTGATCTGATTTCAGGTGGTGTTTTTTTCACTTTGAGGGAGGATGCTTAGGAACCTGTGATGTGAAGTGCTGCTCAGAGCAGAGGAGCAGGGGAACAAGCTTTGCAATCTCCAAACTGAAGGTGTTTGGGGGAAAAGAAGACATTTCTCATGAGATCATAATGACCACAGCACTACCTTTGGTTCCCTCTGGGAACTCTGATGTTCTAGAAACAGCAGTCTTGAAAGGTGAAACATGGTCACCTGGAGGCTACGAAACCTTTTCATATACAGATCTGATAGCAAAAGGAGAGAGAAGTGACCACCAAAAAAACCTTGCTGGGAATTTGCCTGAGAGAAGGTTGCAGGACTAGGGTGGTATCATGGCTTCCCTCCATCAGGACTTCAAAGAGGGTAATGGCCCCATAACTCATCGTCCTGCAAAGCTCCCAAAACTGGTGGAATAAGGAAGAGTTTCTCAATTTAATTTCCCCTGTATTAAAAGCTTATGAAAACTATTAAAAAAACCCCAAAACACATAGGGGTAGAGTAATACAAAAACCCAAACAAACCTCAAAACACTCCCACCCTGGAAATGTCTCCCATTCACAGCTTCACCAAGTATTTTCTTTTAACTCACCACAAGACTTCCCAGAAGAACAACTGAAAAGACATTAGACATTATTTATTTTTCTTTTAAAAATATTGTTTTAGAAACCTCCCAGAAGGGAGAAAAATAAAGTAAATTATTATAGTGCCACATCAGCACAATCGTCAAGCTCAAAATGAAGAAGGCTACAGTGATCTAAGTATTCCTTTGACGTAAAATGCTTTTTAATTTCACAGTCAGCTGTTCTGCTTCCTTTTACAAAGACACTTCCACTTAATGTCTTCTAAGTCACCTTGAATACCCACATATACAAATTCTTGGTAGCTCTTTTGCTTATTTGGTGGGTTTGTTTTGGTAATCTGGTTTCATGCATGGGAAAGTTCATTCTTTGTAGTAAATGAATGGCTTTCATAAGGGGTCTTCTTTCCATTTGAGACATGATTAGAGGCCAATTGCTATTCAAACCAGCTGTAATAAAAAGGGCTTGTTGTGAAGAACACAGCTCTATTTCTTTTTATTAAAGCACAGAACTACTCACAGTAACCTTTTGCAGGACAACTGAGAATAAAAACAGCTTCACCATGTTGTATTTCACACAGCAGCTTGCCAAGAGCACGAGTTTCTCAGGAGTCAGAGCTGCAGCAGAGGAGCAGATGTGGCTATTGCTGCAGAGGTGGGCCCCTGCCAGCACCCTCCCGTCCTGTGGGTCAGCACGCACGGTGGTCACACGCTGGGCAAAGGGGCTCAAACTCATGCTGAGTCTCATCTGCTCCTGGCCCAGAGTCAAGGCCTGCTGAAGCAAGAGGCAGCTGTGAAGTTTATGGGGTTTATGGGGTGCCAATCGCCCTCTGACAAGGGCAGGCATTTCCTGCAGCTACCAAACTTCCCTCCTGCATCCTCTTGATGGGCTGAGTACTGAAATGAGCTTTCTACCTTCTGCTGGACCACTCCAGACCTAACTGATATGGGCAGGGGGAATAAAGGACAGAGTTGCAGCTAAACATGGAAAGGACAGGAGCCACATATGCCGTGCTCCTATCACCTCTAAAAAAGCCAAAGCAGACCACGGCACCACAAACCATCATCTCCACAGAGCCTGCAGTTTTCTGAAGCATGATGAACTTGAGCTGTGACCACCACACAAAGCACAGAGATCTTTCACAGATGTGGCTTCATGTGCTGCTTTGGACCTTTGCAGAATGGATGGTTCTGATCTGAGACCAGCAGAGATGGTCTCCGAGGGTTGAATGACAGGTCTCTGAAAAATGATCTTTACTTTGGTTCTCTTTGATGAGGCAAGAGAAAGACAATGAAGACATGTTTAATCTTCTTCTTCCTCCTGCAGTATTTCAGCTGATTCCGACCCTTATGCATACCAAACTCATTACTTTGAACCCCCCAAGTTTGCTCCTAATTTTAGCTACCCTTGATTAACTATTTAAATCCGTATTAGTATTAAAATTGTCAATATTCTGGAAAGTTTTTTTAGCTCCTGTGTAATGAGCAGAAGAACATGATGTGGGTTTATTTGCCTTCCCTTAAAACTAAGCTATGCTGCTGCTTTCTGCAAGGCACCCTGAGTAAAGAAATTTTGTAAAAATCTGAAATCTGCACATGGTTATTTTTATAAATTTGCTAAAGAAGTTTAACATGTAGCATCATTAAATGAGAAAAAGCCTGTTTTCTTAAGGAGACAAGTCACTTTGTTTGAGGCAGCCAGAATACTCCTGAATGGGGCCTTGGAATACAGTGAGCACAAGCACCTCTCAGATTTTTGGCTTTCCAGATCTAGGAAACAATATTTGGAGCATAAATTTCCAGATGGAACCTACATGCAATCTGGTCCTACAGGTCTGTTTCTGAAGTTGTGCTGTTAGGTAGTCCTACACACTGAGCCAAATCCAGCTTGGATGTATTCACACAAAGCACACAGGTTTAAATATAAACATCTGTGCATGCAAGAAGGGACGTGTGGCAACTTCTGGGGACAAGTGAGTTTAGCTGTGCACAGCTGCTGTGCTGAAACCTGGACAGTGTGTGTCTGGATTAATTGGCTTCAGACTGTGCAGTCTTAATTAAAGACAAGATCTCTCCCACTCCCAAATCAAGACTCACAGGTCAAATCTAAAATGAAATAAATGTGGGGCATTATAAAACAGATTTCCACCTGAAGCAAATAACCTCTGGAAACAAATGAAGAAGGAAAAAAAATATTTTTTGGCTCTATGTATTATTATTTCTTGGAACCAGACTGTCTCCTATCATATGATAAAGCAGAAATATATGTAAAGAATCTTTCAGTCAGTGGTTGTCACTACATACACAGATGGTCTGAAATCATACCTTCACCCACTAAGAAAACACAAAAGGGAAGGTTTTTTCCTGCCATTGAGCACTACCAAATGTAGGGTATATTGATCATAACAAGCCTGGGAGGTAAAAGCTTCCATGTCCATTCCTGGACTAATTAAAAATTTAAAAATGGGTAGAGTTCTCAATCTTCCCTGACCAAGACCTTGAAAAACAAGCTCACAGACACAGGCTATGTAATGCAAATCAAGATGCATTTTCCAAATATTTAAAATGTTAGGTTTTGAAAAATATGCAGTGAAGCCCTGTTAAGCAGACCCTGATGCCCAGATATCCTTAAGGGAAAACAATTCTGCTCTGCCTCTTTGTGGCATTATGAAACAGCTGCCAGAGAAGACATAAAGTCCTGCTATGCTAGGCCTGAATGTCTGCACACAACCTTAAATACAAAATCTCCTTACAAGCCTCAGTTGGGCTGAAGCAAAGTGGATCCCTGGGTCTCACCCTCCCTCTACTACAGAAAGTTCAGCTGTTTCTATTAAGAGTCACAAGCTGAATCACAAAAACACATTCACATCTTATTTATTTAAGGCATCAATCTCTCTCTCTGGCTGAGTGGGTGGATTTTCCAGATGCAGTCCTGACCAAGCTGAAGAGTGTCTGCAGGACACAAAGCTCTCCACACACCCACTGCACAACTCTCGTCCGTGCCAGGTTTGGGCACCAAGCAAGACTCCTTCCCACTCACACCTCTCTCCCAACCTCTCTCCACTCTCCAGAATCTCAGCCCACTCACTTAGCCCAGGCTGGAACAGGAGAAATGGAAATTTTTTGGCTCTTGGCTGCTTCACCTAAGATTTACCCATAGAAGGCTAATTGAGACTGGGTAAAATTTTAATCCAAGCTTTATTTTGGCTAATATTCTGTAGTGCAGAACAGTGGAATTTGGATTGGTTTTGACTTAGCAAAGCAGAATCCTGCTTCCTTGTTAGTGTTTGCAACAGGACAAATCATCCTAAAACACTTAGCCTGTTCTTCATTTGTGCTATCCCTTATACTGTTCTCTCTCACAGGCTTCTTTAGGCTTTCCCCAGCTTTTATATAAGACATATTACAGAGATCTGGAGTTGACAGTATTATTTATGTAGTAACTCAAAATGATCAGGATGGTGATGCTCTTGCTCAGCATGGAAGTCCTTTCTGGCAGCACTGGCCTTTCCTTGCTATTGCTATTTTAAGGACAGGTGTCTTCAAAGAGGCAGTTTCCACAGATCCCTAAAAGTAGATGACATAACTCCTACCCTAAATCCTATATTCAGATTTTATATGGAAGTCAACCTTCAGGCAGAAAATTTTCTCTCTGAAAATTATCAAGAAATTTGCCAAGTACAGCAACGTGATGTAGCTGCATTCAGAGTGTTACCTTGCCAGGACACTAGCCAGGCTCGGGGCTGCTGAGTGTGATGGCAGAGGACAGCAGAGATATTTAGGTCTGGGTCTAGGTCCAGGTCCCACATTCAGGTCTGGGTGAAGCTGGGTAATTGTCACACCTTCTCTGCAGTGGCTCCCCCAGGAGCATGGAAAACCAGGCACCAACCATGCAAAGAGCTACAGTACAGGTTGAAGAAATTCCTAAGAAATAAAAAGAATCCAGGATATCAAAGTAAGCAGCACACACACAGGTATGTGTTTGTGTGTGTTGTTAGGTTCATCCAAAAAAATAGCCTCAAGGGAATACAGCATCCCCTTTCTCATGGAAAGACCAGTGTCCCTGTGTCACTTTCAGATAAAATCATTATGAAGAAGGTACAGAAAAGCCAAAGATCAACTGCAGACATGTGAGCACTTGAAAGCTAAAGTTCAGCTGGCTATAGTAGCAGCTGGCTACAAATGCAGATTTGTATTTGGAATAAAGCTTAAGAGGAGCTCAAGAGTAATGCTGGTGCATTCTACAATCCCACGGCCATGCTGGGAGAGTCCACTAATGTGTATTTTCCATTATTTTTTCCTTCCATCTTGTGATGGCTTCATATCTGAAGTTTTCATTTCTGCCACAGTTTTCCTGTGTTACTCTTCTGCATGGAAACATAATGGTACCAAGCACTGAAAACACAGTGCACAGTTTCCTTCCAAAATAGTAATTTCACAGGTAATTTTGCTACAAAGCTGAACAGTCCAAAATGCAGCCTAGATGTTCTGGCAGCAAGCTGATGTTACCAAACATCATTATTTGTCCAGCTAGTTTACAGGGAAATAAAAACAAAATCCCCAGGTGTTGCTTACAGTGTTGCCAATGTTTTTCATTCCTCTTGTAAATACAACGTGCTGTTCAGCCCACACACCTATTTTATAGCTCTAATGAAAAAGACAGAGCAAAATTCACACATCATGGTGACCACACTGCCTTTCAATTCACCCCTGTAAAAGACAGAGATTGATCAAGCAGGTATTGCTCCAAGCATGCGAATGCAATATATGAAGAAGCATGTCAAGAATTTTAATTGTACTAAATAGGAAAAACCCGTAACTAAGAGAAAATAGATTGCCTACATAACAACACACAGCTGGAATGACTTTAGCCCCACGGCACTGCTAAGAGGCCTCTTTATGGGCTTGGATTAGAAGTGCCTTTAGCCAGGCACAGCAGGACAGGTTGGATAGGGGCAGCCTCAAACCCACAGACCTGAACATCTTGGCTCTTTCAGCTCCTGACTAAGTTAGCACAGGGCACATAGACCTGATAACTTTTTGGATCTTGCTATTACTGCCTGACACTGATGGATTTCTCAGGGTCCACCAACTATTCTCTATCTTTATGAAGACAGGTGGTTTCAAATTTGTTGTTTGGATATCCCATCTATCACATGTGCAATTACATTGCAAAAGGCAGAAGGTACTGACAGAGGAGGGACAGACAATGGTGGCACAGGAGCACCTTGACAGTTCCTGAGCACATTCCTCTGCAGTGGCAATACATGTCAGCATCCTTTATTTATTTATTGAGACTTCAATTCCCTGACAACTGCTCCAGTACTGGGAGTATCTACTGGAAAAGAAAAGCAAGACAAAGAAACCGTACATAGGTGGTCCCTCCTTGTGCAGCCCCTGATGCTGGGATTGAAGCCCCAGCACAAACCCAGGACCCCTGAGGGTGCTGGATTCTCTCAGCTGCTCAGGGCTCACCCTAGGAGAGGGCAGGCTCGATCCCCTCCCACCTTACTGGCCATGGCAATTAAAAGGGTCATTTCAAATGAAATTTCTTGGCCTGAAATGAACAGCCACACGGGCATCGCCATTCAGGGGGGATTTCATACCCCAGGACACACGCAGGCAAAATCCTCATCTGTCAAATATGGCCAGATCAGTGAACTGGAAGCAACAGTGCCTGACTTTCCTCTGCCTTTGTGAGTGTGAGTGACCCTGTGACTTTTTATTAAGCCATATGATTACACACTGCAGGCATACAAGTGAAAGAATGTCCAGGGAGGTATGTGGTTGTGGCACCTGAAATCCCTCACTGGTCGTTTACAAACCATAAAGAAAAGTCGACAAATTCCTAAAGCTTAGAATTTTTTTTTTCATAGGGGCTTAAGGTTTGTGTGGATATAGCATACCACCAGGCTGATGCCAGACATTGTTTTGCTGCTTGTTATTAGAGATATGAACAATGGCCTGGATTTATTCAGAGACAAGGACTAAAATTATTCCATCTGTGCAGTGTTAATGAATAAATGCTGTTCCTGAACTATCACAAAATTCTGAGCCATGAATTTTGATAATGTTTGAACAGTTATTTATAGGCACAAACTACCCTGTATTTTTTAAAATCCTTTTCAGAAAAAGCTTTGTATCTTAAAGTTTTCATTTTTGCTGTAATCCATTCACAACACTTTTATCAGTTGTACACTCCTAAAACTCCCTAGTTATATGTTATCAAAGGTGAAGAAAGAATATATAACTTCTTACTGTACAAAATACTATAAAAAGTGCACAGCAAGAAAACAGTTAAATGGATCTTGTTCAGCTGTTCCAGACCACTCATCAAGAAAAAAAAACCAACCCTGTTTTACAAATATGTTTTTAAACATATTTTTCCCCCTCACCTTTTTTTAGTATAGCAGATTTCATTACTCCATGGCAGGATGATTCATCCATTCCTGGTCCACAAATTCCTAGGTTTTATTCTTACACCTGGAATCATGCTTAGGAGCTAGATGGTTGTAACTGCACGGAAGAGGTATCCTAACCCAGTCAAATCTTACATACCCCACTAAAGATACCTAAAGAAGTACCTGCCTTCCTTGAGGGGGGCCCATGGTAATTTTTATCTCCCCTTCCCTGGCAGCTCTTGACCTAAGGGGTGCAGGGAAGGTTGGAGGATCAGTGGCTTGGTGTGCACTGGACCTCCCCCCTGGGGACATGAGAGACTGTCCCCTACTGACAGCTCAGCAGGAAGAGGAGAGGGGATGGTGAGGAGTATCCTGACCCACCATCTAGAGCATGGAGGTGGCCAAGATGGGTGTTTCTGTGGAGAACAGGCTCACAGTCTGTAATTCTGGCTGTATTTGTCAAGGGCAAAGGGCAATTATCTTGCACAAGCTGTTTAGTCTTCCACTTATCTATAGTGTACTGGTCCTATCTTATGATTCCATGGGAAGCTTCTCTTCATCAGCAGGGCTTTCAGCTCATTTATTTGAAGCCTGTTTTCTAAACACTGCAAGTGTGCTTTGCAACAGGTCAAAGACAATCTTCTCTGCTTTCAGCAATTCCATATTGTACCATTGCTCCGCACTATGCAACCAGTAATTTAACAGGAAATTTCTACTTCAAAGACTCTATTAAAGCAGAGATATTAAGTTCTTAAACATTAAAATAAAATAAAAAAAAGCATAATGAATTCTACATATATTACCTCAGAGTGCCATGAATTAGGAAGATCAGATCTTCTACCTTGGAGTCCATTTCATCCCCTCAATTCCCTTGCCTGTGGAGATGCCCAGAGCCCAAATCTCAGAGGAAAGAGTCAAACCCTCCCAGAAAGAGATCTCATCATTCTGCCTACCATTTAGAAACTAGTCTTAGTTCTAATGCTTGAGATTTAGCATCCCCAAAGTGTATCATATTGGAAAGGAAGTTTTGCCCTTTCCTGATTCATTGTTTCCCAAAGTGAGTTGTGCATGAGGTGGTACAAACCAGTGACACTGATTGATGAAAGAGTTAATATTGGTGGCAATCTGGTAGAGGAAAACCAGTGGAGAGACTTAGCTTGCAATCTGGAGCAGATAACTTTAAAACAGCCTGAGAAATGGGATTGAAGATGAAGTAACTGGAATAAGAAATATGCTTCCTCACTTTTCCAGTGCAGCAATCTGGAGGCATTGCAGCTGAGCAACTTCTGGCAGCATCCCTGCACATCTGTAGCATTCATTGAAAAGAAGTAAACAGCATCAGTGAGCTGGAAAGACTGTTTTCCTTACTGACCCCCTGCAGCAAATCTGTCCCAACCTCAAAGGAGAAAAAAATCTGATGTGTATTTTCCTAGGAGTTGTCTGCATCTGTATTCGTTACTCTTTAATATGTTAGTGTGTTATGCTTAGTATGTTTGGCTTACTATGACCAGTTAATGTTCTATTGACTAAAAAATACAGTAGCTTGACAAATTCTCAGAAATTAACTTATTTGAGAAGGAAGGACAGAATGATTCAGAAAAAGGGGAAGTGGTGCAAGACAGTGCGTATTCAGTCCTCTTTTCAAAAACTTCTTCCCCAAAATGAGAATTGCTGGAGAATGCCTCCCTCTTCCCTCCTTCCCTCCTTCTGCTGATCTCTTCCTTCTTTGAACCAAACTACGTGCTCTGGGAACAAGGCAGCTAATAATAAACTCCTCAGCTGAAGTCTAGGAAAGCAGCTTGGTCAAGGCTTTGCCTGCCAAATGCTGACCAACACATGTTCCCAGCTGCCAGCAGTGACTGACTGCTAGCCACATTTTTTAAACCAGTTATACTTCAGCCTTCTGCCCCTCAGAGCACATTTTGCTCCAAACAAGACCTCCCAATTCCAAATGATGGAGTCAAAGGTACTTGTCTCAAGGTCCACCTACTATGCCTCGTGTCCGTGGAGCATACAGGGACTTCTCCAATCACAATATATTGACACAACTGCTCTTGCACTATGACTCCTCAAACAAAATCCCCACTGCTGTTTTCATCCATGCCTACACCAACAGGCTGTACAGGAACAGTTCTACAGTGCCAGCTAGCAGACAGACAGCACTTCTTTCAAAATTACCTTTTATCAAGGTTTGTGTAATAAAACTTGGTTCTTGCCTTGAGATTCCCCCTTCTTGCCTTCTTTTACCAGGAAGGACACAGGGCCAAGAGGGAACACCAAGACAGCAGGAGTAACATTTCCTACTGGTCAGGCAGGAGCTCAGTTGCATTTTGGCCCCAAGAGCAACCTCTGGTGCTTCACTTGAAATGCTGACCCAGCTGTCCACTGAGTCTGGAGTCTTTAAAAGTCGTGCAGGTCACCTTTCTGTCTGGAGGACCCCAGTGCCAGATGAGGAAGCAGCCAGCACTGCTGAAGGAATGAGGCTCCCACTCTCTCCAGAGGCTGCTCAGAGGCTGCCTGGAAATGCAGCAGAGACTGTAGAGGTGGGAACTCACTGAGTCAGGTTTCCTGAAGAAGGGGAAATAAACCCTTTAAGGGACATAAAAGCATGAGCACCTACAGTCAAACACCATGTATGCTGGTGCAGGGGTGTGTGGAAACCAGGCCAGCCTAGCTCCTCCCTGAGCTGCCCCATGATGCTGGGAAAGATGAGAAGGGTATGGAAGGAAGTTTGGGCTCGAAAATAGTATGGACAAAGGTGGCTTCTTGGATTGGGACCCTACTGAATTACACAGCTCTCACCCGTGTCAATGCTATGGCTTCATCATCCCATTCCCCCTTTAGTCAGGGCTCTTCTGTACTGCAGATATTTGGGATACCTTCCTGACCACAGCAATGTTGTTTTCCTGAGGCATAAGGCACTCAGGGTTGGTTCCTAAGGGTGGTACTACCCTGACTCCTCCTCTTGTGGTGAAATCTCCTCCTACCACTTCCAGATTGTAAGTCCTCTCCTCTCTCCATGCTGCCCCACCAAGCACAACAGCACAAGCATTTCTAGAAATGGTCTGTATTTCTAAGGGGAGAAATAACTCACCTTGGTAGCATCACAATACCCAGGAGAAGGAAAGAAATGACAGCAAGTTAGTAGGCAAAAATCCCATCCCGTCACAACAGTGTACTTACTATTGGGACAGTAAGGATAATGGAGTGCCCACTCCTCCCTAAAATCTTGTTCACTGCAAGAGTGCTGACCAGGGATAGCCAGGTAGAGGATAACACCAAAGGAATCTATTTTTATAGCTGTTAATGAATATCAGTAATTTTTACTTATTTGAAGGTGACAGAAATCAACAGTTAGCATTTCTTCCTATTTCTCAAGATTTTCTTTGCCTTTTTGCTATTCCAGGGCTTAATCCAGAACAACAACAACAAATGGAAACAAACAAAAGGAAAACAACAAACAAAAAAGGAAAAAACCCTGTGTGCAGCCTTATGGAGGACTTTCCAAGCCACAGATGCTGGCTCTGTGGTTGGCTGGTCTATCCAAAATAAAGCTCAGCAGCAGGGAGCAATGGAGTAGTTCAGGGGGTAGAAAAGGTCATGCGAATGTGATCCTCACCTCCCAAACTCCACATCTCCTTACGCTGCCTCCTCCTGCTCCTTTTGGGATGGAAGGAATTTTTTACTTTTCATTTTTATTTTCAGCCTGCCTTTTTTATCCATTTGCCAACTGGGGTCATTGAAAGTGACTCTTGCTGCAGCTACTTTCCCATGACAGAAAAAATGAGGTGAACTATTCTGATGGCTTATAGGTGAAAAGGCACCAGCAGCTTTGATGATGAGCCCCTTTGGCTGTGCTGAGCTGGCAGTGTGGGAGCTCAGAGGCCACCATGTAACCGTCCCCTTGCCACAGGGACAGGCATTCTCCTGCCCTGGGTGAAACTGTTTACTGCAGAGACTGTTTTCCCAACAGAAAGAGATCACAAGAGCCTTGGAAACAGGGGCCATGAAGGCTGCTAACCCTGTGCGTGGTACTACCCTCCTCACAGGAGAAGACCATTTTGGGTGAACAAACATTAAAAAAAAAAAGAGGAAAGAGGAAAAAGGAAAGAAAGTAAGCAACCTCATTTTAATAATTTTTGACATCAGAATGCATTCATACCATATACTTTTCCTCTGAGAGGAGTGCACAGCCTGTGTTGTGGCTCAGCTACTGGTACAACTGAGCCATGTCTAGAGGAGATGCCATGAAACCACTCTGGGGAAAACCTACAAACGCTGCTGCACATCAGCAGATGGGGGCTGAAGCAGTGCCCAGCTGGGCAGAGGACATGTAAGAGGCATGGCCCCTTTTTTTCACAGCCAGCACATTCATTCCTCTTCAGGTGTGGGCTTCAGTTTCCTAATGAAAGAACTACTTCGGAAGCCTTATGTTTGCCAAGAAAATAAACCAAGTCTAAACATCACACCTTCCTCTGGGAGGATATTGGATGTGGATGATGGGACTGTACCTGTATGTTTCGATGCTGCCAGCAAGAAAGTTTTTCATAGCAAGTGTTTGATTTACCCTAAGCACTATGCAAAAGCAAGCTGAAAGACTGCTGTCACTTACCAAACCTCTTGTAGCCGAAGGACTGCACCTCCTCCTCCTCTGCAAAGTCGTCTGGAGAAAGAAAGACACAGCAGCAGATTATTACAACTACCACTGGAAAAAGATGAGAAGAAGTTTTTACAGGTGCATGTTCAAATAATGTAAGTTTACTTGGTTTGTTAGGCATGCTACTGCTCTTCCCCTCTGCTGCTCCTATCCCACCTTTGTCTCCAAGTGCAGAAGGCAGTTCAGAACCTTTCCCCCAGTGAGAATCCCCAGCAGAACTCTGGATTACAAACTGTGCAGATTTGTCACTGGCAGCCATCCTGAGGCCTGCTTGGCCAGCTAAGTGCAGAGCAGAGCAGATATATGTTCCTCATCACAATGACAGCCACAATTGTCACCAGTGTGCCACCTGATCAAGCTTGCCCGGGCCACAGGAGTCTGAGGGGATGGTTGTCCATCCATCCATCCATCCATCCATCCATCCATCCATCCATCCATCCATCCATCCATCCATCCATCTATCCATCCATCCATCCATCCAATCACCTCCCATGCACACTAGCTTGGCCTGAAAATGTCACATCCCATAAAACATGGGAAACAGAGCAGAGACACTCAGAGAAGAAAAATAAAAACGGAGATGGTGAAGATTGTGAAAGGTCTAGAGGGGAATGGCTGAGGTCAATTGGTTGGTTCAGCCTGGAGAAGAGGAGACCGTGGGCACACCTCACAACAATCTACAACTTCCTCGTGAGGGGAAGTGGAGGGGCAAACACTGATGATAGGACCCGAGGGAAGGGAAGTTGTGGGGAGGTTTAGGTTGGCTGTTAGGAGAATATCAGGCTCCTCAGGGAAGGGGTCACAGCATCAGCCTGCCTGAGTTCTAGAAGTGTTAGGACAATGGTTTCACACACACAGTGTGATTCTTGGGGCTGGCCTGTGCAGGGACAGGAGTTGGATTTGATGATCCTTGAGTGTCCCTTCCAACTCAGGATATTCTATCATTTGATGATTCCATCATGCCTTTTGTTCTCATCTTTACAGTAAGCAAGCAGTAATATGCTAATAATCACAAGGTTATTTTGTCAGAAGCGGAATTTCTCTCCATTTCCTTCCGTCAGCAAAGGAAAAGGCTGGCATCAGCAAAAAAGAAATACACCCATGACTCTTTATTAAAAAAAGAATATGTTTGTGTTCATGTGTTCAGCCTGCTTCCACCAAAACAACCTCTCATTCTGCTGAGCCAGGAAAGGCAAAAGCTCTGCCTTGTCACCAGCCCCAGCCTCTGCATCAACTGCTGGGAGGGCAGCATAACCCAGGCTGTTCTTCTCCCACCTCTATATTTCCCAGAGGGAACATTTAATGACTGGTGGAGGAAAAGCAAGCTCAAAGCAGATAAACACGTGTGATGGTGTGAGAAGTCTGTGTTTAGTTAGATCTTTTTTGCCCACAGACTTGCTGCACATGATTGGGCTGCTTGGCATCATGAAACTGGGCTAACTGGTGCCACAGCTAACTTGGGACAGCACAGAGCCTTGGGGGGATGAATTCAAAGGCAAAGATACAGTCTGCATCCAGGCTCAACAAAGCCTAAACAATTTGTGTGCATGTCTCCAGCAGGAAATCTGACTTGTTCTTCCTTCTGACCTGTGAGGTGCCACAGACAGAAGTCTCAGGACACTTTGCCTGAAGCAGAAGCAGAGTCCATGAAATGCATCATTTTGCAGAACATCACCCTTTACTCAGACAGAACAATTGATTAAACAGCTAAAAACATATTCTTCACCAGGTAAGACATTTTGCTTATTGCCAGCAGTGCTCCTGTCCATATCTTTAGCTAGACCCTCAACTCAGATATGCATTTAAGAAGTGGAAGAGTCAGTGGAAGCTCCTTAGGCAAAACAAACACATCCTGGTTTTGAAGACAGAAAGAAACCTTTAAAAAAACCAAGCCAAACAAACCCTCACAATTGTCCCAAATGTTATCTGAAGACAAGGCCCCCCAGCTAAACATGACAAGTACTAATAAACCATAAACAGTCAGCAACCAACTTCTCATCCCAGTAGTGAGCTACACAGGAAAGATCTTCCCCTTTTGCACGAAAGATAAAATGCTGCACAAAATAAGATAACAGCTCCAGAGACCTTAGCTTCCTGCCCTCTCCTGCTATCAGGCTGCAACACAATTGCCTCCTTTGTTTTTCAGGAGTGTAACCTGGCTTATCTGACCCGCAGCTGATCTATACAGCCAGGCCACCTTTAAATCCTGCAGCTTCATCCCACACCACATCTCCAAGTCCTTCCTCCTGGGCTGACAGCCCCTTCTTGTTTTCTTGTTTTTCATGCTTAGACCAATAACATTGGCTTTTGCAACATTTTTGTTTCTTTGGCCATTTTGGTATATGCAACATGTTTATATATGTACATATGATACATTTCTATACACACATATACTTTTAAGTATCTATATATATATATGCTTTTCAGTATTTGCAATGCTGCATGTTATTCTTTCTAGGGATGGGCTTTTTCCTTAAGCTTTGGATACATTATAATTAATCATTCATGTCCTAATTTTGAAGAGCACTTGTGATATTTGAAACAAAGAAGTGGAGATGGGCAAGGGCAGTTATGTCAAGTGGTGACTCGTTTCCCTGATCAGTAAAATCTCAAACATCATCTCTGTGAGCTGATCTTGCAATAGGCAATCAATGTAATTTTAGGAGAAATCTTTAAAAATTATTTAACAGACAAAGCTCAATGTTCTTTCAGTCACAACTGCAACTTTGCTGAAATCATGTGCAAATATAGTACTTTAAAATATTAACTGTAGTGTAACAAGTTTAAGGAAAAAAAAAAGATGGAGGAAATTAATAAAGCAAGCTTAGACTAAACATTCAGAAATTACAGCACTTTGGAAAAAGAGACTAAGATGGGTTGAAAGTCCTACCTCAGAAGAAGTCTATGTTTGAAATATTAAAAATGCAGTTGACAAACAAGCCTATAAATTTAAGTCCCAAGGCAAAGCCCTACACCCAGCCTGCTCCTCCCATGTCTGTTGGGCAGTATTGTCCTCACTGGAGGCAGCAGAAACTTGATCCTCAGCTCCCTGTTTCAGTGCTGAAAATATTAAAATTTTGTCACAAGTTCTACAAAAATCTCAAAGTTTCCTGATATCTTCAAATCAGCAAAATACAGGAGAACCTAAGTTTTCATTTAAAAGGTAACAGCTTTTCTAGTGAAAACTATGAAAATGTGATCTGTTATGAATTACAGAGGTTAAGAAAATATACACCAAGTAAGAAGTCAAATACTATGAACACCTCCAGTATATTTTAATGACTTATGGTTTTAAAGGTAATATCAGAAATTGTTGTGGCAGAAATTCATGAGCTTTGAGCACCAGTGACTGATCTTAGAAATGGAAATTCTGCATTTTCACATCAGCGGTGCCCACACTTGAGTGAGGCTGCAGCTGGTGTAGGAGGAGTTTGCTGGACACTGTGGAAGCCTTAAGTTAGAAATATTTTACTTTAGTTTAAATCCAGTCCTCAGTTACAAAGAGAACTGGAATGAACACAGTATTTCTGTTACATACACATGCATTAATATGCAGGCAAGGCTTATTTTCATAGGTGAAAAATATGAAGGGCAGACTCCTCCTTGAAGCAGACAATCAAGTAGAATTTGTTGTTATGTCCTGGTCACAAGAATTAACTCTTTAGTAGGGGGAAGACCAGCCCTAACTCAGTTATAAGACACCCAACTGAGCTCTCAGCTGTGAACTGCAAATCCAGAATAAGAAAGATGAAGAAACATGAAAAGTTGGTCTCTTATTCCACTGACTTGTACAGAACTCTGGCAGCAGGAAGGTCCATAAAAAAGGTGAACTTTGGGCAGAACAGAAACATATGTGAACAACCAATTGTATTTAACCATGTAAGGGAAGGGCCATCAGAGATCTCCTGTTTTATTGGGTTTACAAGAGACTCCTTGGATGCTAGAACAGATTGTCATGGGGAGATTACAGCAGACTGCTACAAATCACTGTCTCACTGAGGCTGAACAGCAATACATCAAATATTCTAGGAAGTCAGTGCAAAGTAAGAGTTCTGGTCCAAAAAAGTAAAAAAACAAACCCTTTGAGAGATTTTGGCAATATCCATGCCCAATTGAGTACCAATGCCAAATTCCACTTGCCCTCCAGTTATAAGCTATTACTGCAACACCTCTAGTAATTTCAGTTGTAGAGTTAAATAAGTTACAGTACAACGCTTCAAGGGAGTGGGAGTTATGAAAAGGCAGTTCAGCTGGGGATTAGCACAGCGAACAGAGGGAATTCATTTAATCTAAAACAAATTAGACTCTCATTTGATTAATTTGCTAGTGGCAAAGCAAATCTGTGGAGTAGAACTGTTTAATTTCTTGTTCTTAAACCTTAAATAAATTAATCATGGATCACTTATGAGTCACTCTGAGGTCAAGAAAGAGCTGGCCTGGAGCCAAAATGGATGCTAAATCTGCCCCTGAGACAATACAGGGCATAAAACCACAGCACCAGATCTGAGGAGCCTTTGGTGCAAGGTGATTTTAGGGAAGTTGTTTCCATTTTAGCCCCTTCCTTTCATGGGTGTCATTGTTGGCATATGGAAGGTGTTAAAGAAACCTGCTAATGTACATGTCCAGCTGTCTCCTTTTAACAGTACACCTTGCTCAGCCATTTAAACCTAATTAACTAGCGAGGCAAACAAGACCTCAGAACCATTAGAGATGCTGGGTCATATGGTGGCTGCAGACATGTGGTATCCAATAATTTCAAGAGCACTTGTGTGCTGCAAACATGGATACAAAATCCTTCTTTAAAGACCTCGTCTGAAGTCTTAAATAAAGAAAACAAACCAATATTCTACATTGCATTTCAAAATCTGGGAAAATCTATTCCGGGAGAGAATGAGGCATCTGGGCTGAAAATTGTCATGCCAAGTTTCACCCCAGATTTTAGAAGTTCCTTTATAACCCCCTGAAAACTCAAATTACAGTACATTAGAACTTACCCCTAAGTACCAGGCTGGGAAGTCAGGCTGTAAGATTAATTTGTAGTAAAAATGACGTCCAGTGCATGAGTTTCCTCTAAAATAAATCTCTCTTTCAAAGGGCTTTAATGGTTAGAGCCCTGCCTTTCCTGCTGACTTAATGGGAACTATAGAGCTACATCTCAGTGCAACTCTGTAAAGCTCATTCTAATATTATCAAGGAGAGATTTTTACTTGTACCTTTTGGAAAGAAGCTGTGCCCATTAGTTGAAAATCACAGTATTCCACTCTTTAACCCATCAGCATGGATGAAGAACTCTACTCAGAACTGTCTAACAAGTGCCTCTCCTTCATGAGAGACTGCTTGCAGTGTCAAAAAGCTGCTTCTGCCTGCTCTCTCCCTCTCAGCACTTTCACTGAAAGGCAAAACTCGTCCACTTGTGAGGTTTCTGTAATATTAACAACTGTTCAGGCAGACAAGAACAGCGAGACCAATATCTTTCTCATATCACATTTCAAAAGCTTTTTGAGCTGCCACCAGATTTATATGCATTTCTGCTCACTATTAACTGGGTCTACATTCAAACTGCTGACCTAGAGGTGAAATGGAGCCAGCAGAAGCACAGCAAGCAGCTGTGGCCTTCAGATGTTGATGACTTCATCAGTCTAATTGGTTTCCACTGGTTTTCATAGCTTTTATTTTGGACAGTCTCCTGCTTGTGCTAATGGGCTGCTCATTCCCAGCTCTCTTCACAGATGCTTTATTTACTTGTCCTCTTGTTCTGCCTTTCTCCACTACTTTTCCATTATAGGCCCCTTTCATAGTCAAGTCTCTCTCTCAGCCTCTATTTTGATAAGCTCTCCCTCACAAAATCCTACCCCACACTTGAAGCACTTCCTGACTGGGAGGATCCCAAGCTGACACGTCACACTAACAGTCACTGCTGTTGGCTGAGTGTTGCCATATTATCCAACCCTTCCTTTGTCTGGCTTGTCAGGCAGCAGACTCTCTTGGACAGGGATGGCATGGATTCTGCACTTGCAGAGTACCTGGTCTTTAGGGCAGCCATGGCAGAAGTTCAGCTGAGGCTGTCCTGGAAGAGAGACCACCTCCCTACATCCCAAAACATCCTTTGGGATGTTGTTTGAGCTTGGATTTTGGCAGCAAAACTGAGGCTTTTCCTCAGCTCTGTCCAACCGAGACTGATGATCTGGGAATTTTTCTGCTTATCTTAGTGACTGAAAGAGGCAATGTCCTAGATCAGAGATCCTCCCTTGGTACTATCCTATGACTTGAATAGTGTCTCCCATCACTTAACACATGCATAAAACAAACAAAACCAGTAATCGTGACAAATGGGTGCACTTTAATGTCTTGGCCTTCATCTATTCCCCTACTGCTGTGCCCAAAAAATGTGAGCACTTACATTAGGAACACACACAAAAAGACAGAAGATTGTGAAATTTAGAGGTATAAAAACAATCACTCTGGTTTTGCTTTTTAGCCACAAGATGAAGACAGTAAATAGGGAGTTTTGAACAAGACTTGTTAGCCCATAAGTGCCACAGAATGTCATTACCTTACCGGGGTCAGGAGCAGCTGCATGGTGTGGAGGATCAACCTTAGAAGTTAAAAGTTTAAATCATATCGTATTTCAGAATAATGATTTAAGAGCAAACAGATATGTTCTCATTAGTGCACTGAAAAATTGTGCCTCCCTGTCTGTATGTCAGAGGAGGCAATTAACAGCTGTATTAAAATGGCATACACATTCCTAACAACACGTCTCTATTACCTCCCATAACTCATTCACTTTGTTCCCCAGTGATGTCCCAGTCTGCACCTCAAATTTATGCACCAAAAGGGATTGCAGTTTTAGGAGGAAGCAGTGAAACTCCAAAGACAATTCATCTTAGGTTGCTCCCTCGCTCGCACAGACCACACTCACATTATGAGGAGGATCAGGTTCACTTTCCATGCCTTGTAAAAAGTGTCTTTATTTTGCTTTCCAAGGGGGAGGGCTGGAAGGAGAGATTCTCTGTTCTGACATACAGAACCTCAGGATAAGGAAGGTTTTGTGAAGCTGAAGATAACTGGGTATGCATCTTTTGCAGTACTGAGCTGCTTTCATCCTTGACATTTGTCCCAGCTCTCTTTATTTTACTCTGTTTTATCTCTGCAAGGCCTGATCAGCTCTATCTCTCTGCAAGATTACCTTTCCCCCCTTATCCTAGCAGGCAGAAGTGTCTGTACCTCTGGGCACAACAGTCTTTCAGTGTGGATCTAAGTAAACTGTTTAGTGGTTGTGACAAAAAAAGGGCTCTGTTCAGCCCCCAGCTGTAGCAAAATCAGACTAAAATGAATCTACGTTATCCAAAGAAGAAGAAAAAGTATATTTTAAACAACTCCTTTCTTCATAGGGAGGTTTGTCTGTGCTATTCTTAGTTGCTATTCTTAGTCCTGTGTGGCTGGGAAAAGTAGAATTGAAGCAATAACAAACATTACAAGTTCTTACTGAAAATGCTCCTGTCATAAATCGCTTATATGCTAATTCTGCTCAATATCCTTTGCAGTTGTATAGTAATATTTCTATCTGTACAGGAACAAATTTCTCTTATAATTTCATAGCTCTGTTTTCCTCTGTATTAGTAAGAACATGCTTTGACACACACTTGCATCTTTCTCATCCATATGTTTAAAATCCTCTGTGCTACCAATCAATTCAGGACACACACTGACTGTATAGTAGCATTGCTCAGGATTTGTTCTGTGTTTTATCACACATTTATTATAACTGCTCGTGCCTTTGAACTTCTGCTGTAGGGTCCTGTGACATGTCCAACACACACCACTCAGACCTCCTGCATATGTTTCATGTTCATGTCACTATATTCATATAAGCTCTGTTATAAATGGACTAAGGAAAGGTTACTGGATCACTCCACTTCTAATCCTTGGTTTTCAGATGCTTTCTGGCTTCTGCAAAATGCTCTGGACCAGATTTTTAAAAAAATTCTTGGTTTGAAGTTTCTATCCAGGAAAGACCTATTTGCAGATGACTGTTCATTTGATTTTGTGCACACAAAGGAGAGAGGGAGAGAGAGAGAGAGAGAGTTTTCTGCAGTGTTACAAAATTATAACTTTTATTCCTTTATTCTTTAAAATTAGCAGTGGCATCAAAACTGAGAGAAAGACAAAACCTCTCAAGAAGGTAACCATCACATAAATAGATGATTTAAAATTTTTCAAGGTAGTCAAGAAAGAAGTGATCTTGCATACACAATCAGCTTTTGCTACTGTAAGCATTATTTGCAAATTACATCCCGGCTCTAAGTCCCACAGAAGGGACAATTTTAGCAATACAGGCTGATATGGTAATTAATTGTCTGCTAAAGTGTTCACTGTGTAAGGCAAACTTGGGGCCAGCTGAAGTGGCATGCCCCATGAGATGGGAGCTGGGTGTGCTCTCCTCTCCTGTGCACGGAGCGCACTGAGCGCCTCTGAGGCAGAGGGGCTGAGGATGAGCAGGGCAGGCGTTCAGGCCAGGCTGGTCCCCAGGCACCAAGGGCTTCATTGCTCCAGTGCAACACAACCAAGGCCACACCTGCTTCTCCCCCGTGCATCCTTTTGTGTAGAATGAGAGCAACAGCACAAGACAGAATATTTGGTCCACAGGATCCCAGATGATTTGTCCTCCAGCACCATTATACAAGCGGTACACAGCAAGGTGCTTGTCATGGCAGAGAGGGAGGAGGAGAAGGAATGAAAAGAAGCAGCTAAGCTACTTTAAGCATCATTAATTAAGAGCTTCTCTGGCATCCTGGAGCAACAGTCCCAAAATGACCACTTTGGCTTTGTCATTGCCTGATTTTGGGCATTAGTATTAGGTGGTTATCCAAACAGTATCCATATTTCAGAGGAAAATACTTATCACCAGCACTGCCATGACAGTTGTGATTACAGGTAGAGTTTAAAGTAGCAATTACACAATATATTGCAGCTATATGGGAAGAAGCTCTCAGTTGTAACAATGCTTGTCCCTGTCTTAAATTAGGGCCAATGGTTTTGAACATGTGGTGGTGTTTGACTGTGAGGAAGCTGTTTTCATTTGTTTCCCAGGCAACGAGTGCTCTTTCATACCCCAATAAATAACTATAACTTAGAAGTATCATTTGATAAAGATATATCTGACCTTAGAGCAGACAAATCCCTATATAAATCATATGAATTATTGCTAAAAAATATGACAAAGTTTGTGAGCTCAGTGTTGTTTTCTGGAAATAAAACTGCCAGCATATTGAACATAAACTTCAATTTGTTTTACTGATTTAAAACATAACACATTACAAATACTAGCAATGGAAATATAATTTATTCCTTACAGATATTTAGTGATGTAATTATTTAGATATTCCTCCATTCTCTAGAGAGGGTAGATACAGAGACAGCTGCAATCAACAGATCTTTTTGTTTTTATTGAGAACAAAAACAAATACAAAACTATACAAAGTTCTACAGTCCTACAATTATCACTACCATCAAGTTTATAGAGAAAACATGAAAATCCAACTCCATACCCAGAAAAGGAAATGACCGAGTCAAAATTTGGTTTGACTCTCTGACTTCTCTTACACTGGCAGAAGCACTTGATGTGATGATTTGTTTGATTCTTTTCTTTTGCTATTAGCACAGTCATTCAAATGTTCTTCTTTGCATGTTTTGTGACTGATTTCTGTAACTCTCTGGGGGAAAGAAATAAGTTGGCTGTGATCACTCTTAGGGAAGCCAAATGGTAAGGACTAGCACTCCCTCTTGATGGAGTGTGGGGCAGCAGGGAGTGCTCCCAGGAGCAGGAATTACATCCTCCCTTTGAACGCCACTGCTCTGCTTTGCAAAGAGTGGTGGAAGCAGAATGGAAGGAGACACAAGTTGCATTATATGTTATTCCTATCCTTGTTCCTTTGCATCCCACCTCTCCCCAAAACCCCAAAGAATGCAGTGTAAGGCTTTCAGTGGTAACAGGTTTGTTCTATCTACTATCAGATCCCCATTATTTTGGTTTGTTCCTGCCCTTACACTTATGCTGATAATGACAAGCTGATGACAAAATTTTTGGCATGAGC
The DNA here is from genome assembly GCF_012460135.2 of Molothrus ater. NCBI lineage: Eukaryota > Metazoa > Chordata > Aves > Passeriformes > Icteridae > Molothrus > Molothrus ater. Next base: position 105,276,459 of record NC_050478.2, on the reverse strand, counting down.
AGCCTATAAAAAAAGAACATTGTAAATACATTATTTGTCATATGTTGCACAGCCCTGGAGAGGCACCATGCCACAGTGTCAGAAGTCACTTAAATAGTGTGTGTGTGGGCTTGCAAAATAAATGCCCCCCAAAAGTTTTTCCTCCCTTCAGGCAGCTACTCTGGCAAGTGAATAAATAATCACATCATTTGGTATCTTAGACTTTGGAAACTCAGTGTAACTATCATGATGTTTACGGGCCTCCTGGCATCTGGAATAAAACTCTACAGTCCAAGAACAGGCACAGTGGTGCCCAAAAGCAATTTTCATATATGTATGTCTTTTCCTTAAGCTTATTTTTGCCTCTGAAGAAAAACTGAATTAAACTCTCACAACGTCCCAACCAACTCCTAAACTTTCCATAATGTCCTTTGATGTTTTCATTGTATGTATTCCCCAGTGTGTAAAGCCTCTGCCTTTTGCAGTAAGGCTATCAATTTTCATAAACAGAAGGCTTTCTTGCACCTCCCATACATCTTTACTAGGTTACAGAGTAGCAATTTGGCAATCTGCTTCTTTATTTCATTTTAAAGATTGTGATGCCTCTCAGTCACAGCTATGTAGGACAGGGACATTCCACTCATTTAAAACAAAAAGAGAAGGAAGGGAGGAAAAGAGAGAAAAAGGAAAAGAAACAAAGTTTCAGTTTGAACAGATGCAAAGTAAAGACCAAAAATTTTCCAGGCGGTGGATGCAGAGGAGAAATACGCCAAATACATTTCACAAGCCAGTTAAGCTTCTACTGGCACCTAATCACTGCCAGATGTTTAGAAGCAACACCAAGAACATCGCAAAACGCTGGCAAAAAATAAACAAATCAACCAGGGAGAAACACAACTCTTCTTCTCGGGGCACCGGCCAGGGGGAAGACAAAAGTTGGGTGCCGAGGGAAACCGTGCCGGGGGGAGAGCACACATGCCGCTCACTCACACACTCGCGCAGGGACAGCCCGCTCCCGGACCGGGACTGACGGACACGCTCCGAGCCGCGGCGGCGGCGCAGACCCCGCACCCCGGCGTCGCGGTCAGACCCCGCTCTGCCTCTCCCGGCACCGGCAGCCCGTGCCCGCCACCTGCCCGCACCGTGTCCCGCGGGCACGGTCCCCAAGACCGCCGTGCCCGCAGTGTCCCCTTGCTGAGACTGTCCGCGCTCCCGCCCCGTTCCCGCACGGCATTCCCGCACGGCATTCCCGCACGGCATTCCCGCACGCCGCCGGTCCATCCGCGCTGCCCGGTGCCCGGTGCACGTGTGCGGGCTCCCCGCTCCGTCCCTACCTTTCATCTTGGCGCCGGGGCGGCTCGCATAGGACGGTCGGGGCGCGGCGGGGCTGCCGCCGGGAGCGGCGGGCGGCGGGGCGCTCCCTGCCTACTGCCGGGCCATGACCGCCGCTCGCCTCGCTGCTCAGCAGCCGCCGGCACCCAGCCCTCGCCGCCAGCCCCGCGGAGCCCGGCCCGGCCCCGCCTCCCTCCCTCCGCCCCGGGGAAGGGGCCGCGGCCGGGGCCGGGCGGCGGGGGCGGGCTCGGGGTCCCGCCGGAGGATGGGGCTGCGGGTGTCGCGCCCCGGGGGTGTCACGCCCCGTCCGCCGCGTCCTGCGGGACCGCGGGGCTCCCGGGGTGCGGGGCCGTGGGCAGCCCGGGGTGCCCGTGGGGAGCAGCCCCGGACGGGAGTTACAGGGCACCCGTCAGGGAACGCGGGAGCTCAGGCGGGATGTGGTGCTCCCGGCAGGAGAACGGTCCCGGCTCTGCACTCCCCACGGCCGTGCAGGCACCCGGGGGATTCCTCGCCAGTGTGATGTCTCCAGGCTCCCCACAGCAGCGCGCCTCACTCGCGGCACGCCGATGGAGGGACCCTGGAGCGGGGGTGCATAGCTGACTGCTGCAGGATGTGCCAAATTCACCCTGGTGCTGAATGAAGGGCCACGAATTGTCCTGTTGGATTCAATGGGACTGCGTGCACTACAGGCACTGGAGAGTGTGTGTAAATATTTGTGGGATTAGGGATATAACGGCCAGTCATCTTTTATTTTTCTAGTTCTGGATGTTGCCAGGAATAAGGGATCGTTTCCAGGCTCCTGTTTTCATGAAAGGCATAGTTTGTTTTTCTGCAAAGCTACCAGTTTTTAGGCAATCGAAGATGGTGATAAATGTTTATGATCCAGCTTTGAGTGTTAACATCAGTGCTGATGAGGCAGGGCAGGTGCAGTGTGCCCCAGTTCGGTCTGGGGAGGAATGAAGTAGTGGAGGCAGGGAGTAGTGGAGGCACCAGAGACCCTCCTGATTCAGTGAGAAGATGCACACGATTTTGCCTTTGCAATTAGAGGTACCACAGCCTGTTGAATGTAGGGATGCCCAAAGAAATGATTATACTGCTTGGTCTTTCCAGAGGGTCTATACCTCCATTAAGGACCGGAGTGTACCAGAAAGGTCATGGCTCAGGGTCACTGCATTAATTTAACACCAGGTCAAAAAACATTGGAAACCTATCAAGTAGGATCTCATATCAGCAAGGAATGGAGGATTAAATCCACTAAAAGTAGTCATTCTGGAGCAAAAATGAAAGAACAGATTCAGACATCTGAAGTCCTTCAGTTGTTCTGATTACTTGAGTTGACATCAGCTTGAGCATGTTTCACTGACTTGGAGGCAGTACCTTTAGTTTGGGACTGATGAAAATATTGGAATACCAGCTGCAGCAGCCATTTGCTGCTTTAAAGCAGGGCTCAGATATCAAAGAGACTTGATTCAGCTTTTAGTTTACACTCTAGCAGTTGGAATATCATGAGTAAAACACTTAAATCTGAATACAGTCATCAGGTAATTGCGGGGTCCCTGTAGTGCTGTGTTGGATTAGGACTGCAATGTTTATGAGACACGCTCATGCTTCCTTGGTGGTGTGAGGTTCCAAAGTTAATTTACAATTTTTATTTTAAAGAATCAATAAAATTCTGTTTTCAAAACTGAAAGCCATCGAAACTCTGATCCAAAGCCCATGAGTATGTTTGCAAAAAGAAACCTTTCCACCACTTTTCATTGATTGTATGGAAGCAGTAAATGAAGCCCCATTTCTCCATAGGAGGGTACCTCTGTTTGAAAACACAGTGCAGAAGAAGTGCTTTAAAAAAAGATAGGGAAAGAAGAATATGGCCTTAAACCTGTGTCATCAGGTGACGTGCAAGGAGTAGGACTGTGCAGGAATTTAGAAAATTCCTCAAAAGCAGTAAAGATAACACTTTTCTAATTTTTTATACAGTAACCTTAATGAACTGAAGAGTAGCAACCAAAGCTGCAGAGCCTGATGAGTTAATTTCTGCATCTGAGGAAAATATGTTCCTTATTAATTGAAAGAAAAATTATTCATATTTTGAATTCATACAGAGCTTATGATTGATTTAGTAGGCCTGGGGTCTACCTTCATTCTTGTGGCTTGAAAATATTTATTAATTTGTGAACACAGTGGGACACTTCATATTTCTGGAATAAGCTTCCATATGGGCTTTTAATCATGTAAGTTGTATTCCATACTGGATTTCCTATACGTATGTTAGGAATGTGTGAGAAAGTATAGGTAAAAATATGTTAATTTAAATGGCTGATGAGCTTCTGCTAACACTGCTATAAAAATCTAGTGTTAGTAAAGAAATGCAGGAAACTCATGAACTGTTTCACACGTCAAATCTTTCCTTTAAACCCAAGTATTTTATGTTTTAGCTTCTAAAGTGAGCATTCTTTTTTCCTTCCCACAAATCCATGTCTGTCCACCAGAGGAGGGTGTAGGTGTTAGACACCATCACCACCCTTAGCAATCCTGGGATTAACAAAGGGGAGGACAGATTGTTGATGGATCATGGAGATGGGGTAATTGATCAAGCACACTTGACAAACATAAGTGGATAATTGATATTATGGAGCATATACATTATTGTATATGTTCAGCTGAATACATACATATTTAGGGTGCAGTACACTATATAATACAGGTTTGTATTATGCTAGGAAACATAATACTGTGTTGCTCAGTCACAGGCCTTCACAAACTTTAGCTTTTTATACACTCTTTCATATTTTTCAAGTTTCATTTAAATCTATGGTGAAATTTGCCAAACATGGTTACTTTGCTTTTCCGCAGAAAACCACTGATCTTCTCAGAAAAAGTTTCAAGTGTATTTTCATATTCTTTTATTTTTAGGAAACTTTAGACCATGTTCTAGGGAAACTAATTTCACAGAAATGCTTCATTTTAGGGGCTTCTTTGTTACCCTAGTTCAGGCCATAAATTATGAAGCCTGTTTTTTCATCCAACAATAACAATATAACAGCAGCTTACTACCACAACGGGCTGCCTGTCACAAAGCCATCCCATGTTGCAGCCAGATTCAGACTCAGAGAAGGGCTAAAGGATCTAAACAAATCATCCTTCTTCAGAAATGTTTACATATTGCCTTAATATGGCTTGTTTATATGGAACTATTACAATTTATTCATCAAATGCTGAAATAAGGTGCCCATGTGAGTGCTTTGCAGTTGCTGTGGCACGGTGTGACTTTAAGCACTTACCAACCACATGCACATTGTTTATTTTTTTTTCTTGTTACAGTCTCCTCTTGAATATAAAGGAAGTTTGTTTATAACGAGTCTCACTCACTTTTGCTCTGCAAAATGTGTTGAAATTCAGCAGTAATCCAAAAGAGAAAGATGTCAGTGTTTAATCTCCCCGTGTGCACTTTAGAATAAATTGTGCAGGCTGTGCTAAAGTGATTTAAACCCAAGGTAATGGGCTCAGTTCTTGTTCACTTTGATTCCACTTCAAAACGGACCATTACCCTCACCTGGCTCATTCCCAGAGCCTAACCTACAAAATTTGTGCTCTTTGGCAAGTCTTGGAGATCCTGGAAGCCTTGCTCCTTGCACATGGAGTCATGTGTGGCATTCTCTTTTGATCGGCAGCTTTCTCATAGCCTGAACTCCCATACAATACAAAGGGCAGCAATTGAATTTAAAAAAGTCTCAAAAAAAAAAATTGCATGCATCATTGAGGAGAACTGCATGTGACACGGGAACCATATGTGGAGGATCATTTGTCTGAAGTAAGTACCATTTGGGTTCCATACAAAATGTTCATTTGAAAAGTAAGAGTTGAGTATTATAACATATTTTAATGATAAATCTTTTTCTGCACAACAATTTCATATTGTTGTTAATGACCATTTTGGAGCTCTGCCCAGAGTGAAGACATTATCCTTGGATCTGGGTAATGAGTTTGTAAATGATCCTGAACAAATGGTGAAGCTATTTGCTAAAATTTTTTGTTAAATCTACAGATGAGCCTTTTCTTAATCTGGGTAATTAGCATCATAATTTGAAAGTATTTAGTTATCTAGACTTGTCCCTGGCAAGTGAGGTTGATTTTTGTTTTTCCTTTCCTATTTTTTGATTAACTGTGAGACTGAGGGGGATTCTGAAAGTAGCAAAACACCTGGTTGTCTTTTCAGGTATGCCAGAATTACTCAGAGATACAAACTTGTTCTAGCCATGGTTTGGATGTTGATCCTGCAAAGGCTCATGTGCCAGTTCTCTTGTCTTTCAATTGCTGTGAACTTTTTATCTTGGAAGGAAAAAAAGGAAGATAGCTCTAGAATAGGCTGGACAGTCACATTGCACTAAATTTAAATAAAAGCAAAATGCTGGAATGCAAGTAAAAGTACAGCTATTACGATCATCTGCGGGTGAGATTGAGGGACCACTGTTTAATATTTTTGATATTTGGTAAAACACATCATTGTGGTGTTTTTTCATATTTTGAATGAAGAGAGATTGTTTACAGTTCAGAAAGTTTGTGAAATTTTATTCTGGCAATTTACAGACCAATTTCCTTGCACAGTTTTTTGTCAAAGTTGTCTAAAACAATTGTAGCCATTGTATCTGCTGAATATCCAAACCAATGAAATATTTGACATTTGCACTCCAAAATTTCCATAATGAAAAGTAATTCCATTACTGCTAGAGTGCTAAAATGCTGAAGACACTAAAACCAAGACCAAATAATTTGTGCCAATTTAATTAGGATCCTTGCAGAAGCAGATTTTTATACATTACTTATGACATTTTGTTTGCTCATAGAATGTGTTTCTTTCAACACACAGAAAAATAATTCTGATTGCCTCAGGAATAGATTCTTATTGCCTGAGGTCTAACCAGGTCAGCTCTCTCTTCAGCTGGAGTATATAAAAATGATACTGGCCAGAGTTTGATTTATGTGGATAGAAAGCAGCAAAGGTCTCTCCACGTTTTGAGACTGTCCAAATGCCAATGACATTCAGTTTATGGCTATCTTTAGTGGGAGCAAGCCAGCAGGAACCCAGAATTGGGCTGTGTCAGCCCAGAGAAGCATCAGTCTGCTGTCATTTACGTGCCACACATCTGGGCATGAGCTGGGTGTGTTCTGCACGCCCCAGCCTGGCTGTGCAACTTCTCCCAGAGGCAAAGTGGTGCACAGAGCTGTCTCTGTAGGCGCACCTGGCACTAGAGGGAGTGGAAGCTGGTGTAGGCTACTCACAGACACCAACACAGCAGCGTAGTTCAGCTGTGTCCACTCCCCAGATTTGCTGGTTATGTCAATAGAGATTCACATGGTAAGTCCAAATGCATGACACAATCATACAATCATATAATGGCCTGGGTTGGAAGAACTTCCAAGATCATCTAGTTCCACCTCCCTCCTGTGCATAAGGACATCTTCCACTGGACCAGGTTGCTCAGAGCTCTATCCTACATGGCCTTATACACCTCCAGGGATGGGACATCCACCACTTCTCTGGGAAATGTTGCAGTGCCTCACCACCCTCACAGTAAAGAATTATTTCCTATTATCTAATCTAAATCTATTGTCTTTCAGTTTGAACCCCCCTTCCTCCTTGTCCTGTCACTGTGAGCTCCTGTGAAAAGTCCCTCTCCATCTTTCTTGTAGGATCTCTTCAGGTACTGGAATACCATATGTGGTCTTCTTGACCCCTTGCCTGGCAGTGCAGATCTCAGAGTCAAACAGGGACTGAGTGTGGTTGTATATTGCTTGGTCACAGGAGAGGATCCCAGCAAGAAAAGCAAATAAAAATACAGTGAATCCTCCCTATATTAAGTTAACATTATTGCAATGTATTTTGGCTCCTCAGCCTGTGAGTTCCACCCATTAGGACTCCCTGATGCTTCAACAAGTGGGTGTAAGTAGGTCCAGGGGAATATTAAATTACAACCCTTCAGCTCTGACTTTGGCCCAAAGAGAGAAAAAAACCCTTTGAAAATCAGGGAACATCATGACTGCAATTGTAAAGTATTTTGCACGCTATGTAGAACACATCTGTAAATTATGTAAATTAATATTTATGGAGAGTGTTGAACCTTTGAAGTTTTGCTTTTTGGAACATACTGAAAATAAAAGATGGCCACTCTGATTAGTATTTTTAGTAGAATTTACCAGGTTTACATAGATATTTTTTTTACAGCAAATGGACTTCAAAAGGAGCAAATGTACCAAAAGATAGGAAGTGATTTCTTCTGAGACCTATTATCAACAGTTGCTTCTGGTGCAACTGGTGTTCTGCTTCTGTCTTCTTTCAGGTAGATTACAGAGCATGAGATACTCACTGGGAATATTAATGAAGGCTATAAAGAGATACTGTGGCTTTTTCATTTTGTTAGGCATGCGCAAATAGTTGTGGTCAAAAAACATTATTGAGGTGGTGAAATTGAGCACTCACAATAGGAAATGCCAGGAGAAAGATTTCCCATGGGACTTCAGCTCACTTGCCTATGTTTGGAATTATTGACAAGACATACATTCCTACTGACAAAAGGTATCAATATGAATACTAGTTCATAATGGTGTGTTAATTTTTTTCTCTCATAATTCCATTTATCTGGTACAGAGGAGGGCTGAACTCATTTAGGGAGCACCCCTTCAATATTTTATCTTTTCTTCATTGTTCCTATAGGTCCCATTCACTGCAATGTTCGTGCTCCTCACTGAAGGTAAAATTATTGATTTCCTCTATGTCTGTCATCAGGGTAGCATTTCACAAATCTTAATTCAACTTTGCAAGCAATAAGTAGTATTAATACCTCTGTTTTATAGGGCTGAAAGACAGTAAGATTAAAGCTATTCTCTCCTAAGAAGTGAGTCCCTTGAAGTGCAATGATTTCTTGAGCTACCCAGTGTTGTTGTTGATGTTTACACTATACACCTGAGGGCACCTTCCACTTTCTACTTTCCAAGCCTGGCTGAAAGTCCCAGTGACAGCCCCACAAGGCTCAGCTACACACAGTGCTGCCTCTGACCTTTCTCTCCCATCTTTCCATGCGTGTGAAACCTGCAAAGAGCAGCCCTGGCAAGCTCTGAGTGAAACCCCACGAGTGTCTCACTGGGACATGAGGGGTACTGCTGATTGCAGAGGACCAGCAATCCAGCTACAGTCATGCCCAGTGTTTCCAAGCTTGAAGGCTACATCCCACTGACTTCCAAGTCAGGGGGCAGTGCTCAGCCCTTCTGTAAATGAAGCCATAGGGTTCCTGTCAGGATTGTTGAGAAAAACATGGGTAGTGACAGACAGGGATGAGCTGGATGTTGGTGAGTTGCTGGGATGGGTTGAGGCCAGCTGGTGGCAGCTCAGCCCCCACCCAGTTGCTCACTCACTTTCCCCCAGAGAGACGGGGGAGAGAGTTGGAAAGCCAAAAGTGAGAGAAACTCATGGGTGAAGATGAAAGCAGTTTAATAAGTGAATGGGGAAAAGAGATCCCAACTGATGCAAAGGCAATCACTCATCACCTCCCACCAGCAGTCCTATGTCCAGTCAGTCTTCAAGCAGCAGCTGAGCACAAAAAGTTGCAGTTTCATTGATGAGCATGCTGTATCTAGTGTGAAACATCCCTGGGCAGTTTGGGTCAGCTGCCCCCTCCCAGCCTTTTGCCTACTCCCAGCCTATTCAAACTGGAAACAGAGAAGGCCTTGGTGCTGTGAAAGCACTGCTCAGCAACAGCAAAAACATGGATGTGTTATCTGCACTCTTTTGGTCACAAATCTAAACCACAGCACTGTGCTGGCCACTTGAAGAAAGTCACCTCCACCCCACCCAGACCCAGTGTAGCTGCTCCAATCACATGGGCACTGCCTGGCAGAGTCAGAGTCTTGTTCTCTAGTTTCAGCTTTGAAAATCAGAAATTTCTTTTTCCCTGCCTCTTCTCTGACCTTTACAATAAGTGAGGTAGAACTCTTAAAAGACTTAAAGTTTTCCTCACTGTACAAACCTGGGGTTGACATCTTGCTTCTATGCTGTGCAGACTCCCACTGGGAAAGAGAAAATGTTATTCCAGGCACAAAGATCACCTATCCTCCAGATTTCAGGATTTTGATGCAAAGCCTGGGAAATGAGAGTTTTTAAAGGAAAACATCTACAGGATTTTGACATAGACGACAATATATACATTTTCCCTTAAGTTCTTTCTTGGAAATGACTGAAAATTTTCCAAAAAAATTATCAAAAGAAGTCCAAACAAAATCAGCCAGAGGCATCCGGCCAGCAGGAGAAATTACAGCTAGGATGACTGAATTCTGGCAAGGCTGTAAGGTCCTTATAATGGAAAGTATTGGGTAACTTTAAAGAAAGGCCAAAACCAGTTCAGGAATGAAGAAAGAATGACCATGGTGGCCAGAGATTTTAATCTTTCATCTACCATGCAACCCTATAAAGGGAAGACATAACCCAAAATGTGTTTGGAGGTATCTGTGGAGAGGACGCAGGGGAACAAGCTGATTTTGATCTTTCTTGTGTCAGTCCAGGCTGTCAGGTCTTTTGAAAGCTCTACAAAGCTTTCTCCCACATTAGAAAAGTCAATTTCTCTACTTGAGATATTTGTGAGGAATGAAACACATGCATCCATGCCTCTTACAGATCCACATAAAACTACCTACAAGCCCAGCTGAGCAATGAGTTACAGCCCTTGGCTTCCAGACTCAGCATCAGCCACTCATACACCCTCAGGTAGAGTCTAGACCTCTTTTCTCTACTTTAAAGATGGCTGCTCAGCATGCAGCTGGCTTCAGAGTATTGTGTAAAGGGTATTCCAAACATTTCAGGTTAAAGTTCAGGAAAGAAGTGCTGTTATTAGCCCATTTCAGTGCAGGTGCTAGAGCAGAGTATTGAGATTGGAAAAAACTCCCTCCTGCTCTGGCAGAGGCATATCTGCTGTGGCTGACAGAGCTCAGTGAGGTCTCCAGCTCTGCCTCCCAGAAAGGGAGCAGCACAGAGATCAGGAGCAAAGCTCCACATTATTCACCAGCTTTGTTGTTCCTGCAGGACACTTGGGATGGAGAGGAAAGAGTTCTGTCACACACTTATAAAATAACCCTTTGAAGTGCAGAGTTTTTCATGCTGTCATTTGTCATGCTGTTTTCTTCATGGAAAGAGACCAGGCGTGCCTGTTGACAGTCAAAATCTGTCAAACTCAGCATGAACTGCAGAACAAGTATGTACATACACCTGTTTGTTCAAACTTTTCCCTTAGGACCTGGAGATCTCTGGGGTTTCTTGGGCAATGGATAACTGCAAGGGCAGGGAGAACTGTGAAGCATGGAGCAGCACTGTGTTCAGTCCATGAGCCACATGTAATACATGCAAAAAAAAATCTTCATGAGGAATGAAAATGAAGCAAGGCACCAGAGGCACCACCTGACCATTGTTCCTGGGGGATGTTCATAAGTTTAAGTATGGAAGAGTTTGCTTCTTCTGTTACCATGTATTTTTCTGAGTTTTGGAGTGTTACTGGTTTTGCTTTGTATTAGATTTCAGAAAATAGACTTCAAAATTGGTAACAGGCAGCTAGTCTGCTCACAATGTTCCTTTTTTTCCCCCTTGAGATACTTGCCTGTGTAATAAATTCCATTTTTTAATTTATTAAATGAACATAGTCAAGGTACTTGCAAAGAAAGGAATATCCAAATATATGCAGAAGCATCAGAGAACAAAATTCACTGGAATAGCAAAATTGCAACACAGAGTCATTTACACTGGAAGGAACCATGAGGAGATCTCTGGTCCAGCCTCCTGTTCCAAGTAGGGTCAGCTGTGAGACCAGACCAGGTTGCTTAGTACTTTTCCCATTTGGATCTTGGAAGCTCCAAAGGCAGAGACTGCACAGCCTCTCTGGGCAACCTGCACCCCTGCCTGGGTGGGACTGATCACTCAGGCTGAACAAGTTTCTTCTTGTATCTTGTCTGAATCTCCCTTGTTTCAATGCATGCTTGTCTCTCATCCTCCCAGCGTGGAGCACAGTGTAGAGCCCAGCTCCATCTCCTCCCCAGCCTCCCAGCAGGAGCTGCTGTCACCTGCTGGGGTGCACCTCTGGTTCATGTTCAGCTTGCTGTCCCCCACAGCCCCACAGCCCTTCCTGTGGAGCTGCTCCCCATGCTCCCAGTCTCCAGCCTGTCCCATTCCAGTAAGTTGGTCCATCCCAGGAGCAGAAAATTGAACTTGCTCTTCAATTCAAAACATTTCTGTTGGCCCAGTCCTCCAGCCTGCCTAGATATAGGGCTGCTTTCTAGCCCAGTGAATGCACTCCCCAATTTTGTTTCATCTGTAGATTTAATAAAGTGCACCCCATCCCCTCCTTCAGATCAGAAATATAGGTATAAGACAGGACAGATCTTGCTTGTAACTGGTCACCAGACAAGGTGGCAGGAATCATTAACCACTATCCTTTGAACCTTTTGGAGCCCTTGCACAAACCCTATCTAGTTCCATCGACATAGATCAAAGTTTCCCAAGGAACCTCTGACTCAGTTCTTTTTCCTTTTTTTTTTTTTTTTTTTAGTTTCTCTCTCTCCCTGACCATCACTTCTAGGCATAAAGGTCTGAGACACCTTGTTGCTGAAGACCAAGGCACAGAAGCCATTTCTCAGCCTTGCAGTTGCTGGTGCTGCTGCATTCAGCAGTGGAGGGTACAAGCTGCTCCTGGCAGTGGTCTTCTCCCCCTTGACCTTTCCAGACAAGACTCAAGAAGAACCTGCTGGAGATATGGCCAGGAGTGGGGTGTTTGTGGCAAGCTAGGATGCTTTGAGGCAGTTTGCCTTGGCCCAGCTCATAGGAGCAGTAGTGTATATTGTCCTCAAGGCAGGACATCTGGAGCCACTTTCTGTCCACGCCTGCAAGCCTCTGTAGACCCAACCAAGCAGCCTAACTTTATGTTATCATCTTTCATTTTACATATTGATAATATTTGTGTTTGCAATTAAAGAAACCTGAACTTGTAACCAATTTTCCTGTTCTGTTGGCCCAGATACTACTTTTTTCACAGACTTAAAATGCAGAGTGCAATATTTTGCTGCTGGTTGATGTGGCCCCTCGGTCTCACAGGAAAAGGGAGGGAAAAGTTTTGAGTCATTCAGCAACAACCACAGGGAAATATAGTCCCATCCACATTCATTTCCAGAGAGGAATTTGAGGTTTGGATGACACAGAAGAGGAATTACTGTGGGGAAAGGACTTCTCAGGCTTTGCTGGTAGAAGGACATTCCAAAGTGCAGAGGATTTTTATAGTTTCTGTAATTCTTCTAACTCTGTGTTTCTCATTTTATGAGTGTGAGCTGTCTCCATTTCCCTGCCCTTTCCCGTTGGGCTCGTTCGTCTTTGTGCAGCCCTGATTCAGCAGCAGCAGCTCGGTGCCTCGGGATGAGGGTGAGAACTGGCTGCATTTGCTGGCTACAGGAACAAGCATTACCTTGCCTCAGAGAGACTGGCTGAGCTGCTGCCAGAAAACAGACTGGGTTAGCAGAGCCTTGGGCGTGACTGCAGCCACCTCTCACTTCCCCCTCCTACAGGGAATGAGCTCCTTGTGATTAAGAGTGTTTTCTGGTAACTCTTCCTAACCTCTTTGCGGCCTTGGGGTGAAGAAAGGGGATGTGAAAGTGCAGCCTCCAATTTCAGAAAAAGTGTTCAACATAGAGTCATAGAATCACAGAATGGTCTGGGTTGGAGGTGACATCAAAGATCATCCTGTTCCAACCCCCCAGCCATGGGCAGGGACAACTTCCACTGGACCAGGCTGCCCAAAGCCCCATCCAACCTGGCCTTGAAAACTTCCAGGGATAGGACATGCACAGTTTCTCTGGGCAAGCTGTTCCAGTGCCTCACCACCCTCACCGTAAAGAATTTATTCCTAATATCTAATATAAACTTACCCTCTGTCAGTTTAAAAGCCTTCTCCTTTGTCCTATCACTACATGTGCATGTAGAAAGTCCCTCTCTATTTCTTCTTGCCTAACCCTTGCCCCCTTCAGGCACTGGAAGGCTGCCATAAGGTCTTCCCAGAGCCTTCTCTTCTCCAGGCTGAACAACCCCAGCTCAGCCTGTCTTCATAGGAGAGGTGCTCCAGCTCTGTGGTCTTCCATATCACCCTCCTCTCGTGCCTGTGGTGAATTACTGGGGCTAAGCTAAAGCATAAACATGAATTTTACATAACTTATTTGGGAAACTATGGAGTCTATAACCCTCATTATGTCTTCTCAGAATGTATTCCAGTCCCAATTCAACTTTGAATCAGTGAAATATGAAAGTCCTCCACATTGATAGGAGGTACAATACATGGTCCTATGTTAAATGGCATGGCCATGCTCAAGCTTCTTTCATCCAGTTGGAAGCAGAGTGCTCCTGTGAGCCCTTCATTTGCTGCACTTTGGAGCTTCTTTTCTGACTTTGGTAGTTGCTCCAGAAAAACAACTGCTGTAGAAGGTGATAATGATGGAGATGAATTCATCCACTGCCATAGCTATGTGGGCATCTGGTCACCAAACAAGAAATCTTGGATTGGATTTCTTTTATGGTGGGGTTGAAATGTGAAGAATGAAACCTTGGGACATGATCTGCTCTGCTAACTAAGTAGGCACCAGCATTTTATACCACTGGAAGCTTTTTTCAGGGTGGTGGCAGTCCTTGTAATGGATTGCTCTTACCAAAACTTTGAATTTTAATAGTCTTGTGAAATAAGACTGCAACTAATAATTGCAAAGAATGAGCAAGAAAGATGAAAGCTCAAAACCTGTATGTGTCCAGGTGAGCCCTATTGAGCGGATTGTTTTGTTGCATTTTCAACCCAGGGAACTGGTAGCATCACCATCCTTGAAGATGTTTAAAAGTTGTGTAGATGTGGCTCTTGGGGACATGGATTAGTGGTGGACTTGGCAGTGCTGGGTTAACGGCTGGACTCGATGATCTTGGAGGTCTTTTCCAACCTAAGTGATTCTTTATAAAAGTAAATTCTAAATTATTCATTAGAGTCTCTGTTGCTTGTTTTAGGGCAAGTTCGTTCTAGTCAGGCAAAACACTGTTACAAATGATACATTCAGATGTGTTCACCCAGTTGTAGACGCCTGTATCACCAAGTATTGCAGGTGAAGAGCCTCGTGCATGGCCCGACGCTCTCAGCCTTCTGCAGGAATTAATTGGTCATGCAGACAACACTTCTGTTGATGTTTTTTCTTGGCAAGGGTGAGCTGAAACAGTTTGTATATAATTGCACAGCTTTACATGGATTTCCTGGTTACGCTGATGGGCAGCATTTTTGGCTAATAAGAAAACGATATATAATCTTACAATGTACATGGTGATGATATATGGATTGATATTGGAACAATGACTGAATTCCTTCATGGTTTATGAATAGCACTCCAAATTTAAACAGTTTTGATTAAATGCTCTCTCAGGCTCATGCTGTTCTATAACATGTGGCACTTTTTGGAAAGAGGAATTCTCTTTTAACTTGTTTGTCTAAATATCAGTCCTGATCAAAACATGGGATGTATGTGCTCAGGAAATTTTGCTGTTGAAAATTTGTTTTTATTCTGAATTAAAGGATAAATGACATTTGAACCTATTTTTCCTATACTCCACAGTGCCAAAAAAAAAAAATTAAATGCTATCTATTTGGAAGACTGTAAATTATGGGTTGGAGTTTGAAATTCTGGGTTAAAAATTTTTAAATGTATGCTGTATTTATTTTATGTTTTTACATTTTGATATTACTTTATGCCACTTTCATTGCTTTGAAATCAGTTTATGACTTCAGAGCAGCTATATTTCATTATATTACTTTAAATAATTTTAAAGTCTGGCTTCTGTTTATTGACATTAAAGCATTTTATCTTCTCAATGTAGCTGTCTCCAATTTCTGTTGCATTGAAAGAATTTATCAGACTCTTTAGTTCCAAAACAAACAGGAAATACTTGGATAGGAGTGACATACCAGATCTTCGCAAAAAACAGGAGACACTGTGATCAAGGAAAGAGGTTTCATTCAGTGATAGAAAGCAGCACACAGTAATGATTTTAAAAGATAGTAAAACCCAGGATGAGAATAAAATATTTCAGCTGTGATGATAGTTTTTATTGCATTACGCTGTTGTCATCTGCTAACTGCAGTATTGTATAAATTGCCATGTTATAAAATTTATTTTAAAATTAACTCAAGACAAATAGAAACATAATTTCAGAATGCTGAAATGAAGTTTCATAATGTATGCTGAAATCTATTTTCTTGAAATAGTGCTTTTCTTGAAACATTTGCACTGAAAGACTTTGGAGTGGAGTTGATTTTTATCAACATATTTTAAAATGTTTCAAATTTTGATGAAGTGAGCACTACTGCATTGGCAAGTATTTTGATGAAAAAGTCAGCCTGTGTTTTAGGACCTGTTCTAAGACAGGATGGTAGTTTAATAAAACCTGCATAGGAAGGAAATGAACACATTTCAAGGACATGTGCAGGCGTGGATGTAAATATTGCTGCTTGTTTCCTGAGGGATGGAGCAAGCTGCCATTAACCTAATGGGAAAGATGCTATTTACTTTTCATCTCGTACAGGAGTGGGTATTGTTTAGTTCTTTAAAAGCGATTAAATATCTGCTTGAACTTCAAATGATATTTGGATATGTTCATTTTAGAGTAGTCCTACTGCTTTTGCTCTTTCTGATGGTGCTAACTCTAGACAGTCTGGTAAGGAGGAACCTTTACAGATGTCCTTTGCCTTCAGCTTTCACATTCAACAGCTTGGAAGACCAGAAGCTATCACTGAAAACTTGGCCTTCCTGAAATCAATGGGATATGTGCCACTGGCTTCAGCAGAGTCAGGATTTCCCTGCATGTTGAGAAGATTACCTTTTTCTATTTATTTATTTTCTTGGCAGAAAGGAAAGCCGTGCAAAACCAATCCAGTTAAACAAAGATCTGATGGGTTTGGATGTGTAACTCCTATTTTATGCTATTAGAGGCAAATTGTGCTGGAACCTGCCCATGCTCTCACTGCAAGCAGGCGGCAGAGCAATTGCTGTTTCATAACAGCACACAAAGTTCTTTGAAAGCCAGAATTCCCCATACATCTGTAAGAAATAATGTTGCAACACTACACTACTTTGATTTATCAAAGATCACTTTAGAGAGGGGAAGGTGATTCTATTGGTAAAATGGAGTAAATTTCATTCACACTCTTGTGCCCATATGCTGACAAGCTTCAGGAGGGGTATATACCCAAATAAATGCATTCAGGCATCCAGATATGAGTACCCAGCCAGTCTGCCTGGGACTCCTTGGCAGGTAGGACAAGGGATGCCTCCTGTGAAGTCCTCCCCACAGGTCCTGGTTTCTCCTTGGGTTGGTGGCAGTGATGTGGGTTTGTATGTGCCTCTTTCATACCATCTAGAAATCAGGTCATCAGTTATTCAGCCTGGGCACCTCTGTGTCTCCCAGTCTGGGTGTCCTGGGAAGCTGCACGCAGTCCACGGGTACTTCATGTGCCACCAATTCAGGTATTGTCAGCAGATATTGCACTCATAAACCTTCCCCTGCTGCTTCTTAGGGTGGTTGCCCACCCTGACTTTTCCAGTCCTGCTCTGCTCATAACACTTCTAAGGTTTTTACTGCATTCTCTACATGTTGATGCAAAATTCAACAGACTTTTTTTTTGTTTGCAATTTTTTCAAGGTCTGTACAAAATTGAACTACTTGTGAACAGATACAACCCCCTTTCACTTACTTTACTTTGAAAGTGGCAATGTTCTGATGCTAAGAATAACTTTCCCTTTCAGAGAAAAAATCCATCTTTTAATGGGTCGTTTGTCAAGATTGCAAAACCTCTCTGAATAATTCCTGTGTTTATATATGTTTTTTATATTACATCATATTGAGAGGTCTCAACAAGACATATTTTTGTGAGTTTATGCTAGAAAGAATCATCTCTTTGAGCCTTAATGCTTGGCTTTGTAATCAAGAGACACTCATTTGATGAGGCCCCTGGTGCTAAGCCCTCCAAGATGAGTAAAAGGCATTACTTTTTGTCAAACTGTAAATATTACATACTTTAAAACATATATTGGATAAAGAAACAAGAGAGTAAAGAGGTATCTTATATCTATTGCATGTGAAAAACTGTGTGAAGTTGACCAAATTAAAAACAAAACAGATAGCATTCTATTGCAGGAATGAATGAAGGCTTTAAAATGAAATATAAGAACAACCTTCCACCCACAGAACCCAGTCCAAAAGCAAGATTTTGATTTATTTGATTCTACACATATTTTTGTCATTAAGCTTTGTAGCATATTCTAAACTTTTGCCATGCTGTTATGCATGCTAAAACACTGATTCCCACATGGTGAGCTAATGGCAAAGAAAACACTTGTGTCACCAGGAAAAAGAGAAAGTCTTCAGCCTGGACACAGAAGATTTAAATGCTCTCTCAGACACACTCCCCTACATGAAGATGATACCACACAGGATTTCTGAACTCTTCTCCCCTGTCTTAGGACACCTAAATGATCTCCTTTCAGTCATAACAGAGGACAGATTGTAATGAAACCACCTTAAAAGAAGAAAGGAGGGGAAAAAAAGGAAAAGCCAGCTAAGATCTTTAATTTTAGATAGCTGGGCAGACTTAGCTGCACAGTTTTGGAATAATCAAGTCAAAACCACACATGGTCATGAAAAAGAAGAAGAAGAGCTGTTGATAGTATCAGCAGAGTTGCCTTAGCTGAGCATGTGTGTGTGTGCATGCAAAGATCTGGACTTCCAGGAAAAGAGCCCATACCCTATTGCAGAGCCCGTTCACATCTGCTGGAGTCCCACCACTGCTGGTGGTGCCCAAGCTCCTCTCTTGGAAGGCAAGAGGCTCCTTGGACTTCTTTTTTTTAGAAACAGAAAAAACATAATGCAATTTCTAATGAATATGCCAAACTGTTGTCATCTTTTGAGAGGCTCAAATGATAATTTTTGGGTGCTATATAAAAATTAGGAGTTAATTATATCAACATTTAATTAACTAATTTATTCATTTACCTTGGCCATCCTATGGATTTGCTTACTCAGTTGTGCTTGTCCTGGGCCTGAAGAGGTGCAGCGACCAAGACAGCTGCCCTGCAGGAGCTCTTTTGAGTTTTCTTCTATCTGGCACCTGCAGTTTTGGTCAGTGGTGGGAGAGGAGGGACAAAGAGATCTGCAACAGCACAGGTCCTTGGCCATTGCTCATCTCTTCTGTGCCCCCAAGAGGGAGAGTTCATTGTACAATATACCAGAAAGGTACCAGCTTCTGGAGGAGAATCCAAGAGAGATGCAATTCCCTCCTTACCTAAATAAGTTGCAGCTACAGAGGCATCCATCTTCACTTCCAAGCAGAGCTATCTCATCAAGTCTGTCCTACTTCCTTATGGTGGAAGGGCCAGAGCCGTTGTGTTGGCCTATGGCTTTAGAGAAAGGAGGATTAAAATAAAGACTCCAAACTGACACGCTTGTCCATACAAATTCTGTGTCTATTTGTGATGTTTTTTCTGTGAAGTCCTTTTACTGTGTGAGCACAAACTCCATTCAGTGGTGAAATTTGTGCCTTCACTCAAGGTGTTTGCCAGTGTTATCACTCCTCCTTACTGAAGTACCACCTAATGAGGTGAGGGAAGAAAAAAGAAATCCAAGGATTACCTTACCAAGGTAGTTCTCACTATGGTCAAATACTAAGGTTAGACTCCATACAGGATTTTTATTTAGTTTTATAGTTTTAGTTTTATTTTCTCCTGCTTTTCCTTCTTGCTTGTTTGAATCTCTGGGAATATGTGTGCATGTGTGTGTTTATTAAATTTTTTCGCAATCATTTCACAGTCTCCCTTCTGATGTCTTGGAGACCACACATTAAGGAAGACTGGGAGTAGACTAATTGTAAGACTTTCCTAGTAGCATGAATCTAAGCTTGAAAACCCTTCTACTCTTTTATTTTTCTTCCCAGAAGCAATATGGAAATGCCAACAAGCAGGGAGACATTTCTAATATTTTCATTTTTCATATTTATCTTGCATCATCCAATATACTCACATGCTGGAAGCAAAAACCCATTAGAGCATGGGACAAGCCAATGAGTTACTCTGAAGTAACTTTAAGGCTGTGTGCTGGTGATAACTGCAGTTGCCTTCTATTTTCCCTTTGTGTGGAGTAGTTTATCTGCAGTCCCAGCTGGACAAGCTCCCTTCTGCTGGGCTGCAAGGTAGGAACCCACACCGAAGTGGAACAGCAAGATCATGGCTTTGAGAATTTGTTTCTGATTTTTTAAGGTGCACCACAGTGGAAGCAACATCACTGAAACACAGGCAAAAAAGTAATGAAATGCCATGGGAAATAGAAAAGAAGATGCATGCTTGGTTTAATAAAGGCATCTTTGTGTTGTGCTTCTTCAAAGTGCAGTTAATGAACATGGCACAGAAATAGTGCTTCTTGTTTCCTTTAGATGTGGGATATTTGTTAACATTGTTAGATGGACACAAAGCCAGATGACTTCATTTTGAATTGTTATATAGTGTTCTTTTTCCACTGTGCCTAACAAAAAATCATTTATGAAGCAAAAGCAAAAAAAAAACCAACAAAAAACTCCTTATATTACGTAACTGTTAATTCAGCCTCAAAAAGAAGAAAAGAAAAAAAAAAGAAGCCATTTGGGATCCCAGGGAAATATTATTGGATTGTTGCTGAAAATTTATTGCTTAAGACAAACATTGGATTAAATGACAACTATTATAATGGCACCTTCGTGGCCAGTGCGTGTATTCATGGGAAAGTGGTTAATATTCCTACAAAGCAGTTGAACTTTTCAGAGAGACAAAAAATTGTTTCAGAGGCAGTCGATGTTTTCTGAAAAATCACACTGCTGTATGTACCCAGGAGTTCTGTGAACATCTTCTGCTACCAGAGCTTCCCCAATGGTCCCCAGCACCAAGAGCACAGCCCAGAGTCCATCAGGAACAGCACTGTTGTGTGGGAAATAATGAAAACAAAGCAGAGAGGAGCTGTGCATCATGTAATGTGATGGTGGCAGGGCCGGGAATAAACCTAGACCTCCTGGCTCCCTACCTTGTGATCTCCCTGCTAGACATCTTCCTGTTTTCCTTTGAAAATGTTGACAGCTTACTGGAGAGGAAAATCTACAAACATTACACATTCCACTGTCAAAAAAGGCGCTTTGTTATTTGATATAGGAACTCTTTTAATTATTGAGGTAACTTCACAGCATGAGGTCACAAAGGGCAAATTTGTTAGCAGCATTTATGAGTGATCTGCCCATGAGCAGTCCACAAGTCCAGAAGAACTGGCTTGACATGCTGGAGTTTTTTATGCAGTCCCATTCAAGAACATTTTAAGAACAAGTATCGTAACTTCTTTGACTGGAAATAGTGAAATTGGTACTGATCCAGTAAGAAAACTGACCTGAATTCTCATGCACCACTTGAATCAACACCAAAAACTGTTCCAGCTCCTGATTCATTGGATTTTAGTTTCAGACAGAAACAGATGCACACAAATCCAAAGAGACAGTTTTCTCTGTAGGAGCCAAAAATTTAAACAAAACTTTATATGCTTCCATCACACTGACTGTACTTCAACAGTTTAACTTTTCAGACAAATACAAACTTGTTATTAGCAGGACCTTTTAAACAACTGGATAGCTAATTTGAATGCTTTCATTAGTCACAAAACATTTTTGTTGTTTCTTATGAATATTTCTATTAAATTAGTTCACAATAAGCCAGTTTTGTCTCTTCATTATAATGGGAATATTAAAGGGGTTAGAACTAAAATATGTCCCAGGCTAAAACTCTTTACTCCATGTACACCAAACACATAGTAAAAAGAAAAAGTATTCAGCCATGTAAAAAATAGGATGCGAAAAACTGATTGCTCTTGATCTGTCACCTTTTTGTCTTAAAACACTTAATGGTACAAGGCACATTGAATTCAGCACAGTGACAGACTGGGAGAACCTGGAAAGTGTTCTTCTTAAAAAACCTCAAACAGCAGCCTACACCTAACAAACCAAAGCACACATCATTGGGAATTCTGCATCATGCTCAGAATTTGGTTTTGGCCTCAATAAGGCTCACAGGTTTAATGGGGTATGGTGCTGGGGTAAATCTGGAATCACTGGAACTTGTAAGGAGCTCTGCACCCCTTTTCGAGCAGTTATACAGTGACTGTGATATTACAGTGGCTGTGCTACAAAAGGATGCATTTTTTCTATACTCATATTAAACAAGGGCTACAGTAAGTAGTGCTAACACAAATGAAAACAGCAACTACAATGATGACATCATAAATATCAGCTCTTAAAGAATTCCACAAAGGGAGATATAGATCTGTATCTTCATACTGGTGATGGAAAAACCCCCAACACACCATGTAGCTTCTTATGTTCAATTGAAGAATGACAGATGGAAATTCAGTCCAGCATCCTTCCCATTTCTGGCCACAATATTCAATATACGTGTGTGGGTATGTAATTCCTGGGGGTGATCCTGCACTTCAGATTTCCCTCATCATCTGCCTTGTCCTGGCAGTTTTTAGCTCTGGGCAAGGCTCCAAGCTGGCAGGGCTGGGGCTCCCAGGCACCACAGGCCATGCAGTCTGCTGTGCCCATGTTGCTGCTGTGGCATCATCATCTGAGACCATGATGAGCTCTTCAGAGCTTGCTCATATGCCAAGTTGCCAGGTCCTGGCTTGTATGGATAGAGAAGGAGAGTTGTGACATCTCAGCCAAGAAAACCCTTCTCTACGGGCACTTGTGGTAGTGCCACTACTACAGCTACCACTATGGCATTGCATTCAAGAGCAGTGAGGCATTGGTGCTCCAGTCCCTGTGTTATCCCAGCCTGCCCTGAAAGGGTCTCAGAAGAGCAGTGGTGGGTGACACTCAAGCTGACCATTCCAGGCTTTTAGACTGTATTTCATGGCTTCATCTTCCCTTGAATATAGAGGATGCTAGGATTTGGCAGCCTCAGGTTGTAGGTGGTCCACAGGACTTGTGAGGCTCTTGAACTTTGACATCACAGTGGCACCAGTGTCCCCCTTTAGCACTTCACAGCAGCTCTGAGCGTGGCCAGCATGTCCCTTCCTAGCAACATGATCTGTAAGGGTATTCCTTTATAATCAACCTTAGACATTCCCAAAGAAGGTATAGGGGGCTGCACATGAGCCTAAGAGGCTGAGCTTGAAATACCTCACCCTTGTAAACCTTCACGGTGCTGGCGGATGTTTGTGCGAACACAATACCGGCGCCTTCAGGAGCAGGGCTTGTTTTCTGCCTTCGCTGACCTGAACCTGTGAAATACTTTGGATCTTCTATATCATATAGCAGGGTCAAGTATTTTAATTTATAGAGGGTCGCAGTTGCTACTCCCCTTAAACAGCAATGGAATTTTTCAATATCCTTGAAGTAAATCCCTTTTGCAAAACAGTAAATGCTAGTATGTCAAACATGGATTTGTTCTGAGATTATTTACTTACAATTAGACAACTGTGCTGGCTTTCAGAGAGACTAGTCAGCAAAATCAACATTATTTGAAAGAGCAGCGGGATGGCCAGTGTTTTAGAATCCGAGGAATGTGGTTTTCATAAATTCCACAGCCTGGTGAGATGCCACAGAACCCGCTAATTTGTTCTTCAAAGTTTTTTTGGGGAGGCTATTTTACACATATCTACATTTTAAAGGGTTTCCATTTTGTGAGGAAAAAAGCTCTCCATTTTAAACCTTGTGAGATGGATATTTTCCCATTTAGAACAAAGTATTTTTCATCCTTCTTTTTTTTTCCTTTGACGTAAGGAAAAAAAAAGAAGGATGAAAAATACCTACACAGCTCTTGGGCAGGGCAGGGCAGGGCAGAACAGGGAATCAGCTGTAACTGAAGCAGCTGCCAGGAGTGAAATTACTGAACACGAAGGGACAGTCTGTTTGCAGCTCCAACCTGCTTCAGGTCACCACCAGTAATTTTGCATCTCTCAGTTCAGACTCTTCTTTGAAACTGCTTTTTCTTAATAAGCATTCCTTGTAAGTCCTAGCTCTGTGGTTTGTTCATTTCTGAGCTGAAAACAGAAAGGTAGAGCCTATAGTTACATGCAGAGAGGCAGCTTTTAAGCAGAAATTCTTCCTGGTGTATGTTTTCAATAAAATTTTAATTATCTTTGCTAAACTGGCATGTTTGTGGACACAGTGTAGTTCAGCACATACTTGTAAAGAAGGGCAGGGACAACAGAGAAGCTGCAAAGCCCACTTGGGAGTTAAAAAATGGGTGTGTGGACATCTTTGACACACACATTGAGGGGCTGGCTTTTGATTTAGCACAACCCAACAGAGCAAAGGCAAAGCAGACGTGGAGAGCTCTCTTCCAGTGCCAGGGAGAGCAGCAGACAGCAAATGGAGAGCTACTGGGGCAGAGCATCTGCATGGGAAAATGACAGTGACTTGGGTGCCTCCCTTGCCTGGGCCACTGCTCAGGACACACAGACTCGCTGCTGCTTCTGCTACAGCCATCAGAGCAGCAGTTTTGGCAGGGCCAACATTCCCAGGGATACCTGGTGAGACCTTTGTCCCTGCCCTCCTCTGCCCTGCTGTCCCCTTGCTCCCCACAGCAGCCCTGCTTCTCCTGCCTCCTCTTTGAGACTATCCTTGGCCTCTCTTTTTTTGTGGCCATCTCACAAATCCCTCAGGGCCTCTGCTTATCTACCCATACCACCACTCTTTAATTTTCTCTGCAGAGTCAGGAGGCTGTATTTGTTGTATGAGAGGCTCCATATATAATCAGTATTCTGGACATTGCCACTATTTTTCAGCTTCATCAAAAATACTCCTTCAAATCCCTCAAGTCTAGTTATAACATCCCAGTAAGTTTTACTTGGTCTTTTCAAAATTTGCCTGATATTTAAAATCTAACTTCAAGATAGCTTCATTATTTCTCATTTACCTCTTAGTGATGAATTCTGTGAGGAACCTCATTCCTTCCCTTTCTATATCCATCACAATCAGTGAGAACTTGGCTCCAAATGGAGGAGAGCAGATAAATGTGTCAGACAGCAATGCTTCACATCAGGTGTGTCAGGTAAGGAAGTGCAAAAGGAAGAAGAAATCAGAATTTTTTCATGTATGTTACAAATCTCTTTTCAAGTTGATCCTGAAGGGTAAAAGGGTGGGTGAAAAAGACAGCAGATTTTCTTACCCATTTACACATTTGTATTCACTTGATAAGCTAGGTACAGTCTTGCTGAAACATTAAAGACATTTTTTGCACTGTGTGTTCGCATAATGATGTGGAAACGCATGCCAGAAATAGTCTCAAGGGAGGAAAAAGAAACAGTGAACTAGGAAACCAGGCTCCTGTTAGGGCAGATAATTAGAATATCTGAAGAGTGACAAGATTCCAATGCCAAAACAGCTTCATTTCACATCACGGAGGAGGTTTTGGGAAGATGGTATACAACAGAGGCCTAAGACAATTCCCCCTAGTTTCTGTTAAGCTTTTTGCAAAGAGCCCATGTGCCATGAACTTTGCTTCACCATCATACTCCCTCCCTTTCTAGTCTTCCCCATTTATGTGGTTTGTGCCTCCAGTACTTTATTATCTATTCTTCAGAATTTGCAAGTACACATTGTCTACCACCTTGAGCATGTGAAATTTCAGGTGCATGCACCAGAACCAAACCACACACAAGAACCAGACCCAGGCCAGCACCAGAGCTGGCTGTAGATGAGAGGGGCTCAACACTGCTGCCTGAGATCCACTCACATGAGCCAGCTCTATTTCACATGAGGAGATCTGGGGGTACAATAACCATCAGGGGTTATTTTCCCTTCAGGAAAGGAAAAGCCTGTTAGTGCAGATCTCTTCTTTACACTTGCTTGTGTGAGGGAAGGGGGAGAAGGAGGCAGTGGGCAGCAAGGAGCTGAAAAGCAGGAAAGTACAGGGGATGTGTTTTGCTCTGCTCCATCAGGTAGCCCTGCCCTGGTCCATTTGTTGTGCAATTTAAAACTGCCTGTCAGCAACATTATTTATGGGACTGCACAGGCTGAGTCTCAGAATCAGGAAGTCAAATCCAGCTTCCCTGATATCATTCTCCACCCAGGCTATTACATTGTTAGCCTTATTTCTTAAGAAAACGATTCCTACGTGACTTTTGCAGCCTGTTTGTACAAGAATCTCTGTGTCAACTCTCAAGACCAGTGTGTCATCTTTCCTTAGAACTTTGCCCTGCAATTCACCCATTTCAATTGGATTTAGCTGAAAGACACAGGCTCAAAGTCGCTTGGCTCCCAAACATTTGATTGAACCATTTGTCCACAAAGGAAAACAAGAGCCAGAGGAGCATCTGTTCCTGATGGGAATGCAGACAGAGCTCAGCCTTTGTTCAGGCTGGAAGTGGCCACCCAACCCATGCCCACGTGCACTTTAGGCTGGCCAGCTGGTATGCAGGCACGTCCCAGCCAGCCACAACTTCTGCTGCCCAGATTATTTAGGGACACTGAAATGTGCTGGAGGGGGTATCCATATTGCAATGGTGGAAGCATGTAGGATGTGAGGGGAATGGAAACATCCTGTTCATGAAGACACAGAGAGGAATTGGGGTGATTCACCAAGAGGCATACAGGCTATGGGATGCAAATCTGAGCTGAGGCCCTTCCAGAGTGCAAATCTGAGGCGAGGCTCCCTACAGAGCACCTCAGTCATTCCATGGCTCCTGGGCTCAGCACGACCTGGCACACATCCAGCTCAAGTGTGAGACAAGTGGTGATACCTCCAGAGTAGAACTGAGCACATTTTTTGCTATTTTGTGCCAAATGGACTCACCAGAGCACTGGCTATAAACCAGATGATGCATAAATTCATGGAGCAAAGTTCAAGAAGATTTAGGAAACAGGACTTTTGATAAAAAAAGGACCCCAAGGAACCTTCAGATTGGAAATAGTAATAGGAAGGGTCCAGAGACATGTTAATAGCAGTAAGGGCTGCATTCTTATAATAAACCAAGGCACTCTGATTTAATCTATGGAATGACCAGACACAAAAGGAATTCAAGAGGAATTTTCTGCCTGCAGAGCAGTGGACAGAGCACGCAGGACAAACAGGGAAAGAAGAAAAAGGTGTAGTATGCAAGCATGGACTGAAAATGGTTGTGGAATTTATCTAGAGACTCAGAAAGGGGCACACTTAATTAGAAAGGACTCCTAGCTTCCTTCTGTCCCAAAATGTCTCTCATTTGCCATTAGCAGCTCAGCAGGCGCTGTATGATACAATTACTCATTAAGTAAAGGAATTTCAAACCTTTGCCCTAAGAGGAGGCTAAACTTGTCACTCAAACTCAATCCTGCATCTTTTGATGAGCCTGAGCAATACTCAAACAAGGATCACAGAGCTGGGCTTTATTTTTGTTTTGCTGCAAGTGCTCAGTGATTGAAATGGAGAGTTTGCTGCTGGTAAGTCTGTGTTACTCTGCAGCTGTCCTGCACACACCATTCTCTTGCCTGCTCCGTGGGCTGAGACAGGCTATTCTTATCTTCTTGAAATCATTTCCCTCATGAAATGCATCAAATACAGACTCCCCTTTTCTAACAAAATCATTAGCTCTGAGTGTAATAGCCACATTTTATATTTGGGCAGAAGGGAGGATGTGGACAATGAGGTTACAGAGGTTTGTGGCCATGTCTGCATAAATGATTCATCTTTTGTATTATCATACTGGTGTTGCTGTAACTTTTGTGGTTTAAGAGTACTGTTTTATTTTATAAGCCTGAAGGACCTAATTAGAAAAATGAGCAGAGCTTTTAGATTTCTCTCCTTTTTCCCCCACTCTGGCAGCTAGGCTAATAAAAGATACTTCCTCCCTCTACAAATCTACGTTTTCTGATTAAATCTCTACAAGCTAAATACTACACTGATTTACAGCGCATTCAACATTATCCCTGTGTGCCACTCTTTTCGATAGCTAATAAATAAAAATACCAAGTTAATGTACAATCCAAGGCATTTAGAATAAAGTCTTGGGATTAAACAGGAACACATGTAGCTCGCATATCTTTATTTGAATAAAGTATATGGAAAAACTAACAAAGGTTACAATTTCAATGGATCTGTTTTCCTCAGAAACCTTTGCTGAGTAAGACACTGAAATGTTAAACTTTGTTTCTCTTTCCACTTCTGTTGCTTAAGGAATTTTCTACAATACTGTGGTGTGTGTGTGTGTTGGGAAAAAAATGCTGCTTTAACATTTCTTTGTAAGACACTCTGATTCTCTTTTGTTATGCCAGAGATTTACTGTTTCTTTTGACATCACAGTGGCTGTTTTTGCAAGGACTGCTTGGGACAGCAGCAAAGCAATCTTTCTCACTTCCATCCCCATGTACAGAACAAAATGCTGAGAGACACCAAGTAGTTTTGACAATTGTTTGGTGAATAACAAGGAATTAGTAAAATCGTACAAAATTGTCAGGAAGGGATTAAAAAAAAAAAAAAAAAAAAAAAAAGAAGGAGCAAAGTTATCCAGGGAAAACACCACTTAGTTTGTGACCAAACCTAAGAGCAGCATCTCAGGTTTCTTTGGGAGGCCACTGCCTGGGATCAGGTGGTCCTACAGGATGTACTCTGCAAGCCAAATTTTCTCCCCAAGGCTTGTCAGTGGGACTGTTTGCTTTCCTCAGTGGAAATACCACCGAAATCATCCAAAAACAGACTGAACTTACCACACCTGATTTTTCCTAGGATCCCTTAGTGGGCAGAAGTACTATCTCCCCTAGCAAAGCAGGTTATCTGTCAGCAGATGAGCCATCACTCTGCAAACACCTGTCCTTTTACAGCAGGGCTACTTTTATGCAACTCCATGGTTTCAGACAAATCCCACAGAAATCTCCATCAGGAGATTCCCCAGACTCTGAACTAATAATGTTCATTGCTCAATGTATTGAAATCCAAGCCTGAGCCTGTAGAATGGGTACTTTCCATCTCTAAATACTCCCTTTTGTACAGCTGGTTACACAGGCACTAGGATTAAGTCCCTGAGACTTCCCTAAGAGGTTGCTCTAGTTAATGATATGTACGCTGAAAAGATGGAAAAGCAGATTCTAGTTTTTGGAAAAGCAGCCCAAAAGCTTTCAGAAAACATATATTAAGCATATATTAAACATGATCTAAATAGATGGAAAGAAAGCACATTCAGAAAACATGATGAGGAAAGCAGTGAAGCAGGTGGCCTTAGACTTGGAGTTATGGAAAATGTAACAACGAGCAGAAATACCTTTATTTCCGGCATGTTAGGCAATGTAAATTTTCCTGTCCTGACTAACTAGTAAGAAGCTAATATTAACTGTGATCTGGGTGTACCAAGCAGTTTTTGCTGTATTAGAGCCAATACTCCAGGGAAAGCAGAGCAGGCCTCATCTCTGCAAATATTCTGGGTTACTTGAAGAAGAAACTAAAGAATACAGTGAATGGCTCTGTTCTTCTCCAGTTTAGCCTTTGTACATCATCAGATAGGAGGAGGCATTTACTTAGAATAGGCACTTCCTGGTGGGGTAAATTCCTCTAGTCTTTTCTCAGATTTGTTATGCTTGGTGTTTTGATGGTGTAGGATTAAATAAAATTGAAATGCAAGATAATGCACCATATACAAAGTGCTCTCAAGGAATAAAAAGCATCTACCTTATTGTGATTGCATTGGCAATATGCAGACATTGACTGCAGCTTGCTATTATCAACACCAAAGAATTTAGAGACAGGATGGTGAACAAAACACACTGTTTTGTGAAAGGAACCCAAAGAGCTAGGCAAGAGGGATAGATTTACCTCATAATGACATGTGGTCAAAACTCTTTACCCTGTGTGAAGACAGAGTACTCCTTCATGGGTGGAGCATGGCAGTCTCTCAGCAGTGGGTAATGTCACTATTGCAGCCCAATGCCATTCACTACCACGCTGCCACCTTGACTCAAAGCATTCTAAGAGGGATAGAAAAGGTATAAAATCCCATGAGCACTTCTCCCAGCCCTAGGATTTCCCCAGGGAAGTCTTCCTCCCTGGGAAGTTCCGTCTTTGCCATACAGACAGGGCCAACACAGCTTCCTTTGGCATGGAGGGGTTAGCTGCAGGTCTTGGGGTGAATAATCCTGCCAGTGAAACTGCAGGATGGTTTATAGAAAACATTCATAAAAAGCTTTTGATTAGGGAGGCTCTGGGGCTATCGTGGAAAACTTGGAGTGAAAAAAGCAGCCACATAACTGGGTTCCTAATATAAATGCCCTCAACTGCATATAGGGTTATCATATAATCACAAAATGGGACCTGTCTAGTAATAATTCTCTTTCATTTTACTGTCAGCTTCTTGGCTACTTGGAACACAATGAATAAGAAATGGCAGAGCAAGATCTTGGAGGATCCAGTGACAAAGTAAGAAATAAAAAATATATGTGCTAAGGACATAGACTTGGTATTTCTAACAAATGTCCTCATTTAAGTGGACTTTTCACATGATATGAATAAATGTTGTGAGTTGACAAAAGTAATTTTTTTCTGTTTTATCCACGACATGAAAAATCCCTTTTCTATTTCTGCAGTAAGTCCAAACACCAAGGATAGCAGATGCTCTTTAACCACAAGAAAGCAATACAATCATTGAGTAAAGCATACTGCTTTGTTTGTTTGGGGTTTCTTTGTGCAAAGAGCAACGACCTTAAGTGCACATAACAGAGTGAATACAACTCCTTGGTTGCTTCCACTTGGAAGACTGTTGCTATTTCTTTCTCTTTAATATTGACTAGTGCTGAAATAAGTAGATCCTAAGGCTTTATTCTCTAAACTGCTTCCTGCTCTGACAACAGGTAAGTCAAGATGTATGAGGGATAAGAGAGCACTTTCCATGACTATTTCAGTCCTTGATAATGTTTGCTGGATTGCCAGAAGAGGATGCTTCTGATGAGGTTACACATGTGAAGATTCTTCTGGCAACCACTCATATTGGTTTCTCACAGCAGAAGTGAAAGCATTCCATTGAAGAAGTTTCAGTTGAAATTTATCTATACTCATGTCTCTGAACAAAAAAAGGAAATATCATGTATTAGCTCTGAAGCTAGAACAGGAAGGAAGCACTTCCTTGAGCTGAAAGGCATGGAAAGAGTACTTCCCCATGTGAAATTACAAGGAGGAAATAAAGACAGTAGCTATCAGCAAAATTAAGCACATATCGTTCATTTGCAAACCCACTTCTGTTCTTGAAGAAAACTGGAAGTGGGTTTTGGACACAATCTGACAATTAAAACAATCACTATTTTCTAACACTGCTGTGTCACAGAACAGGACTTTTTATCATCATTTCTTTGGAAGTTGTTCCATTCTGAATTACATGTGAGTTTGTGCACTTCCCAGGTGACAAAAGGTCCTAAATCTGTTTGTATATATAAGAACTGAAGCCTGACTTAGACACCACAATCCTTGTCATGTGTAGCAAGAACAGAGATTAGCTATGATTGCAGTGGTGTAAGCCCTTTGTTAACTCCATGACCTGTAAGAAAAGTAGGGAGCCCCTGCTACTTACATACATGAGAGCATCTTATTAAACTGCTGTGCCCTTTCTCATGCAGCTCTTTTAACACACACATTTCAGGCAGATGGGGAATTGCAGTGTATTTTTTTTTCTCATTAATGCCCCCATAAATAATGGGACAGATTTGATTTTCTCCAGGTCTCAAGCCACGGCTATGTACACCTGTAAGAAACCATTGCAGTAGAAGATTATACTTCTAATGAGAAAGTATAGATGCCATGAGATGGCAACAAAGGACTGTGGCAACTCAATTAAATGATTTTATTGAAACAGTGAGATCTGACTGCTCTATAGCTCCACAGTATTATGACAATTGTGGAGGAAATAGGGATCATTTGTCCATTTGCTGTTTTCACATTCCTAACATGAGAAAAATATTTCAGTGATATTGTTAATATTTTGGAGGTGTGCAAGCTAAACCATGGGTTTTTCTCTTAGACCCTTGTACTCTGGTTGGCTCACACAGCTCTTATCTAAAATCCAGATACTTGGGACCTTGGGAATGCTTCTCTTAGTTGCTTATCTCTATGGTTCCAGCAGGATACAGATAGCAGCTTTCAGCTGCAGTTTGTTGCTTTGGCTGGTGGCTAAAAGCAATGTCTAAAATGAATGTTAGGCCTTTCCTCTTAGGTAAAGATTTTGTTGCATTTTTGTTTGTTGGGCTAAAGATTCACAGATTGAAATGGTTTCTTAAGAGATCTCAGAGGTAAAAACTTCTGCTAGGGAAGTTTTCATGAATAAGTGCCTGGATTTCTCAGTACTGCTGACTATCACCTAGAGAAACTTTATGCAGAAATATCTAAACTGGCTCCCTCTTGGAGCCATTGATGCCTTGTCAAGGCTGACCTGGTACAGAGGCTAGATGGAGTTAAAGAATAAAGTAGGTATTTATTAGTAGGCCTCAATGGATACACCTTGGGCAGTACAAGAGCCCATCCAGGGCTACATCCAAGATGAACCCAAAATGGTCACAAAATGGACAACCAATCACAAGGTCTCTCGCTTTTATAAGTTCTGGTGCATTAGCAGATTGGAGTTAATTGTCCAATTATAGCTTTAGGTTATGAAGTCCCATCCTTCTTATTTTTCTCTCTTCAGTCCACAATGTTTATGCTCTTGGGGCTGAAATTTGGGTCAGTTGTCCTTGCTCCCAAGCTAGAAAAGGAATTGTTTTGTCTACCTACTCTGCGAAGAGAGCTTACTATCCCCTAATATGAAGCTCACAACTACACATTAAAGCAGTATAGAATTTGAAAAATATAAAAGCTAAAACTTAAGGCATCTCCATAGACAAACATCCAAAAGAGCTGGAGAGGAATTCATCACAAAAAAAGAAAATTATACCAAATGCTGTCAGTGGATGCCTTAAGTGGACTTAGGTTCTTTACACAAGCCACTGTAAGATTAAGAGACTCATGTTATGGCTGTAGGAAATGGTGAATAATGGCAAAGTGTGAGTTCCCATCAATCATGGTTTGGATGAGGTTGATAAATTTGCATTTAGTTAACCTATGTTAATGTAACTCTTTTGCAATTTTATATCCTACCACAGGACTGACAGAAATCAAAAGTGCATCTGTGTTTCCCAGCAATCTTAATTGCATCAGATTGCATTTAATGTCTCCACTGGCAGATAGTTTAACTCCAGTTGGGGCCATATTCCATGAGAATGTCAACATCACTTCAAACTCCACCTAATCAATCCCTAATGAAGTTTTCTGAAAAAGTCTCAATTTCATTGATGCTTACTTTTTTTAGCCAGGCACAATACTCCTCCCCAGACTGAAGAAATAGAGAGTAAATGACCATTACTGTATTTTCATTTTGGAAAGATTAATCTGATTTAATGTCTTCTGTATAGATATATTTACCTGCCCCCAATATTCCAGACAAAATTTAATGGAATAATGATGCCACCTTGGCTATTAATAGAATGAGTTCAGCTGATTAGTCAAGCTTAACCTACTTATTTTGACAAGGTCTTTGAGTTTACTTCCATTTAAACAAGCATAGAAAGCTTCTAACTGATGTTTATTAAGTATAAACCCATATTTTTTCTGTAATAGCAGTGAAAAGAAATAAATAGCTCAAAGGAGTAAAATAAACATTTTAAAGTATACTTTGCAATGGGGGTGACCCCTGTTTGGTTTGTTTCTTCAGATGTTGTGAAAGTATTCAACCCATTTAATGACAGGAGACAATCCAGCATCAAATTCCTTTGTTGCAAGTGAGCAAGAAATACTATTTAATACATTTATAGATAAAAGGATGAGTGTTATTTAGTCTTAAAAATGCAATTTAATGGAAGGAGCTGCATTACTACTAGGAAACGATGAGTTGCAACTCTATATAGTAAACTTAATTAAATTCTAGATAGTAAATTCAATTAAATTGATCTTGAAGAAACTGAAAGTCTAAATGTTAGCCCAGGTCAGATGCACAGAAGACATTTAAGAAATCCAACCCTACTGAATTTACCTACTGAATTAAATGTGCTGGCTAGATACCTTGTTTTCCACCACTTTCCCTAGGACTGTTTCTCTGCTATGTCCCCTTTCCTCGGACAGTGGGACAGTGACAGCCAAGGGGACAATTAAGCCCTTAATGGAGGAATGTCACTGAGGCAGGAGAGGACAGGAGCCCTTTTATTTGGTAATGCATAACAGTGGCTGGCAGAACAACAGTTCCCCTGGAGCTATGGCTCTTAAAAAGCTGCAGATGAGTTCCTGTACAGCTCCTACAGCTGTTCTTCATCTCTCTTGGTCTCATCACCTAATTAGTGAAAGATACATCAAGTCATGCTTCTCCATGTGTGTTTGAGGTTGCACCCATGCATGGATCCTAAAGCCTGTACCTTGGCTGTGTAGGCTGAGTAGACTGTGCAGGGTTGGGTGAACAGAGGAGATACCTGGCTGGTGCACATCAGTGCCTAACATCAATCTGGAAACAGCACAGCCTGGACCCAGAAACTGGAAGTGAAGACAGCTCTGATAACTTACACATTGCCTAAGCGTCCTCATCTGCAATGAAATCATTAGTTATGAGTCTGAAAGACACACAGCTCCTCAATGATCCAGTCCTCTTTAAGCCACAGCTCTGAAATGTCAGACTGAATCTTACCTGTCCTGGCGTGTAATGACAACCAGCCCTGTGAGGCGGCACAGAGGAGCAGGGGTGGCACTGACCTGCTTTCAGATCTGGTGGTACAGGGAGGAGGGCAGAGGAGGAGATGTCTGTGCAATCACCCACAGGCAACCCAGCTCCTGGGAGAAGCTTGCTGGAGGCAGTTTCTAACATCTGGATCTAGAAACAGCTGTGATTTGCTGATCTACATAATTGAGATGCCTCCATGGAACTGTCTCCAGAGGAAACTCAGCATCTGAGCAAATAAGACAACCAGGAAGGATGTGGTATTGAGATATATGGAAGTCAGGTCTCCCATCTCTCTGTCCATGTGCTAAACATCTTTCTCATCTTTCTTGGGTACCCTGCTTCTTCACAGGGGGTTTGTAACAGGCAGTGTGAGTGCTGCAGCCTCGTGGTATCACCATGTGGAAGCTGCTAGCTCATGACCAGTCCTGTGTCTCTGGTTCTGGTATTTGAGCTGATGGACATGCATCCATTTCTCTGTCAGTGCAGTGTTCTTGCCCAGGAAGCATTTCAGATTCGATGTCCAGTCTCTGTCTTCAAACACCAAGCTTGCCCTTTGGACTCTATTCCAGTCTAACAGTGCTGGGATATTATATTTAGGCTATTTTTTTTTTATTTTGACCTCTTTTTGGTCAAGATAACACTGTTGTTGACCACACTGTTCTGTTCTCTCCTTGGCTCTCAGCCCCTGTGGCGATGGTCCAGAATTTCTCTCCACGCTCCTGTATCAAATGCTCAATATCTCCTGCTAAGCCTGTTCTTGAAAAAGCCTGTTCCCCCTTCCTCTAATCAATATCTATTTTCTGTGAAACTGTGTGGGAATGCTTGTGAATTCCTGATAAATGTCTCTCCCCTCTCAAATATTACTTTGAGTGGTGAGGGGGAAAGGAGAGACAGAGGAGTCAGGGATAAGCAGAAAAACAAGAAATGATAATGGAAATATTTTACATTCCTTCAAATGCATGAAACTGTGCCTATCATTTCACAATTAAAAGTGAGATTCAGCTGTCTTTCCTCAGAGTGTTGTGAAATGACAGGCAGCATTTTTGTAGTTTAGAGAATTCTAAGACATTTCTAAAATATATCCTATAACAAAGGCAGCCTTCACTGGATTTTTTTTTTTGCCAAGATAATTTTCATCTGTATGTGCCAAAGTTATAACTTTTCAGGAAAATGCAACAATTACAAATAATAGAATTGAAAACAAATGCAAATAACACATAACTCACAAACAAGCAGAGGAAAAAAATCCCTGTCTTATGAAAATATGTTGTTTTATCAGCCACAAGTAAATTTTCCAGGTTAGTCATCGCTCTCAAACACACACAGTCCTGACCTGCTACCACATTTTTTGCTCACATGTACATAATTAGTGCTTCATGTTTTCTAATGCTTCTCTATCACACCCAGTGTCCAGGAATGTAGTCTCCTCTGCCTGACAGTGCTTGAGGCTGAGCCAGACCTTGGGCTCTCACTTGTGCTCTGCAAGGGGTCTTTGTTATCACGCCTGCCTAACCATCTACCTCCCTAATTTAATATACCCACTTTGAGAAAACACACCCTAATCTTTATACTCTTTAAAATTTTTGGTCTCATGTGGGAATTTTGAATTGCCGAGTAGAACAGGGTTATGTCTCAAATTTCCTTTACCTCATAAAGTCCTGAGCTTTTATATGCCACAGATGGAAGGTGTAGAAGGCAAATCTACCCACAAAGACACAAACCTACCATATGCAAATCTCCCTTACTGTGACTATACATAAAGATAATAATAATGCCAGGCTGAAAAGGTGTGTTATTGTAACTTGCACAAAGTGAAATATTCCTTATTACCCAACTAACATTCCTAAATATCTTATTATATAAGTGAGGTTATTTTAATGGCACAAAAATAACTGCTTTATAAACACCTCTCTTAAGACAATGATGACTTGCATTTATCTGCAAAGATGCATCTATCTCTCAATGGTTCTATATCACTGCATAAAGAAGAACAGGAAAATCACAGCTCAGTATTTAACAAAAAGCCCAACATTTAAACTGGGATCACCCCTCTGCCATGAGAGATGTAGGCATATTTAACTTTGGTATTTAGGGTAAAAGTGCACAGTTAATTGCTCCCAGCACTCTGGCATGTCTTAGGTCTAAAGCTAAGAACTTTCATAGTGAAACCTGCAGAAGCTCTGGCTTAAAACTGCAGAAAAATATTACTGCTATGAACTAGATCCTTAGGGCTATACCAGATGTGCTTCTGGCCTAAAGCACGAGTCTTTTCTAATTTAGAACCCTTTAAATTATGTGGGCTTCCCAAAGTTTCATTTTGGGAAGTGGACAAACAGTGGTGAAACAGCTTTTCTCCAGTGGCTGAATCCTGTAGGGTCCTATAGTCCATCCTAAATTTTTGCCCCATAAGTAACTATAAATACTCTTAACTTCAGCAGGCATTTCATACAGAAAGCTGAGAAGACTATCTCCTGCTGATATCTATTGCTAATTGAGCTTTCACACATTAAATTTCTGTGAGGATGCTGTTACTAGTCCTTTCTGAATAGCTCTGCTTGTGGTCATTTTGGTGTACGTATTTACTGCAAGCTGAGCCACATTCTTTTTGGACCCCTGTTGACTCGGGCATAGTCTGTACATTGAGTTGAAGTCTTGTTCATGCAGAGTGAAGTCAATACAAGTATTTCCAGGGGCTCAGATGGGCTTTGATGGGCCCTAGCCCAGGACAAGAGTTTACAGCATTTGGAGCCAGAAAAAACTGAGTGAGGTCATCTGGTCTGGTCTCTAGCTAACCACAGGATATGCAAGTTTAATCCAGATATGACAGTATTGAAATAACATTTTTTTTTGCCTTAGGAGATTAGAAAGTGTGTGCCATGGAGCTGAGAAAGGGAGGTGCCTCTGTCACAGTGTGGCACCCTGGCTGCTGGGACTTGCTCAGGAGAGAAGCTCCCAGATGACTCCAGCTCCATTGACAGCCACTGAGTCACAGACAACTGTGCAGCACAGTACTCACTTCCTTCCCAAATCCTGAAGGAAGCTCAGGATTGTCAAATGGTGCCAGGAAATTTAATCAATGCTGTTTCCTATCAAACTCATGAACAAAGGGGGTAAGCACAAGTCAGGCTGACATACTATAGGGCCAGGAAAGACTGCAAATACCAGCCAGCTTAATCCTCTCATGATGTGTGTGTATGTACAGGATTGAAAAGAAATATGGTTGTACTAGGTTAAATCAGAAATACATCCAGCCAAGTAGTACTTCCAAAGGAGCAGATGATTACAAGAGATACAAAAAGCAGAGCAATATAAAATCATCTGTCTCATAATCAGTGGTTTAGGAATCTTTTGGGTTGGAGGTTGGATGTGGGCCAGCATGCTGCAATAAACTGGTGGAGGTGTCTCTTCTCCAGGAACTGCGCAATTTAATTTTTTTTAACTCCTTGAGTTTACTCTCAGAATCTGGATTAATCCCCTTCTTCTTTTAATATGTTTAACCCCATCATAAAAACTCTGTGTCAGGGTAAATCCACTCCCTTCTCGTAAGCTGTCTCAATATTCTCCTCACAGCTACGAGGAAATGTCTTATTTCAAGGCTGGATTTTTCCAACTCTAACTTCCTAGTGCTAGATCTTATCATGCCTTTGTCAGGACACTTGAAACTGAGGATGGAAAAGAGATTTTTCTCCTTTCCTTCCTCTGTTGTACTGTATCCATTTTTAAGTAACAGCCATGCAGATTTTTAAAATCCTGATCCACTGGACCACTTAATCGCATGATTTACTTAAGCACAGAAGTAATCCCATTGACTTCCATGGGACTGCTCTCAGGTTAAAAGTTAAATGCATGGTTAAGTGCTTTGCTTGAATAGTATTTAAGTTCTTTCTAATTTCTCCTTTACTTTCTTTCCTTGCTCATGCTACTTGATCTGCACAGTGTTGGAAGCACAGTGTTTCCAGTAAATTATTCAGTATGGGATCACATAGGTTACAACACAGCAATTTCCATTGCAGCTTTTGTCTAGCACTGAAGGAATTCTGACTGATGGATACCAAGGGCTTCTCTTGATGTTATTTTCTCTGAGGATGTAATGCTCTTCATTCCTGCTAATTCCCTCTGCTGCCTAGTTTATTTGTTCAGCAGTGCCCTAAACAAGAAAGGTTCCCTTCAAACAATAGGCTGCTTTGCACTCTGCATGTGTGTGGTTTACTGAATCCAGACCTAGTGAAAATGCGCTGGTCTTCAGCTGGTATGAATCAGAGCTGTCTGCAGAGACAGGGGAGCTTTGCTTATTTACATCAGCTAGCGATCTGACCTGTTGTCTGCTGTTTTAATATATAAATGTGTCTATGTGTGCAGTTAAATATGTAAGACCCAGGCAGAGGAACAGACCTTCAAACATCTGCTCTTGGAATATGAGATATAATATTGGAGGCACGAGGGCAAAGGCTGAAATGAAAGTTCATTTCTTCCTGAGGTCAGGTATGGAAATGCATAATGTGGTATTGTCCCCCAGTACCAATAGCAAAATACTTCTGAATAATATTTGCAACATAATTATACCTGTCCCATGGACATTTGAAAGTTTTCTAGCACCTAAGGTGTTTCAAATGCAACTGAATTATTGATGATTTTTAGTAATAGTCACTGACCATTCTTGTGCCCTACATGCATGTGATCAGGGGTTCTGTCTGCTTTTGCAAACATTGTGAAGCAGCCATTTCAGATCAGTCAGGCTTGCAAATTAAGTATTACCCAGCTCATGGTTTCAATTATTTTCTGAAGATTTCTGTATCGGTTCTGTTGATAAGATTCAGGGCCAAGCCCCTGTTACAAGGTGGTGAGAATATACAATGAGATTACTCCTTAAAATACAGTACTACCCCAATACTCCAGATTTGCATACCCCAAATATCCTTCCAGCAGGTGAAATTTCACAGATTTCTTCATTTGGCGAGAGCATTTTTTACATTGTGCTAAATATTCACAATGAGCCTATCTTCTAGGATTTTTTTAAAACATACTTTGTCTGCAGGAACAAAATAAAAACATAAGGAATAAGGAACAAAGAATCCCTACAAACCACTGTCCATAAAGTAGGATGTGTGATATCGTGCTGGACACTATAATGTAGCTGACCCAAAACCTAAGTGGAAATCTAGCATGACTTTGAAGTGTTAAGAGGCTAATGCTAAGTATATTATTGTGCTCTGTAGGAGTTTGCCTTCATCTTTTATGAGTTTAACACTTTGATTGAAGTTTTCAGAAAGATGATGATGATTTAAATGTGGTAGCTGCCATCTCAGCTGACTGCAAGTTGTGCTAGGAAATTGCAGACAGGATTTTTTACAAGTTGAAATAATTTCTATATTTGTTGTGCCATAAGTATGAATGATCAGACCCTGTCGGCTTCCATGCATGAGAGATGTTGCAAAAATCCATACTCAGCAGGATATCCAAATCTCCCATTTTGACCTGTATCATACATGTCACAGAATCATAGAATCATAGAATGTTTTGGGTTGGAAGGGACCATAAAAAATAATCTAATTGAACCTCCCTGTCACAGGTAGGGGATATCTTCCTATAGATCAGGTTGCTTCCTGCTAGCTGAGGTGCACACACTCCCTGTGCACACACAAATCTGGGCTGGTGAATTCCACAATTATTTTCTTGGTATTTAGCATTTCACTGTACCTGAAAATGTACTGAAGTGTGGGCAAGACCCCCCATCTTTCCCAGAAGGGCTTCATACCAGAGCCAAAGAAAATATGAGGAGCAATAAAAGATTTCAAGAGTTATCTTGTTCTGCCATATGCATGTCTTCATGGGATTCCTACATTATTTTTGTGTGCAATTTTGTGGCTGTTGATAGAGGACATGGATATGAATTCATATACTTCTAGTTGGAAACATTATTCTTGTCTGTGTCTCCCCTGATGTTTTGTACTTCATGGTCTTTCCTATTTCACCTTCCTTTTCCTTTCTGCCTTTTTACTTCACTTACTTCACTCATAATTCTCATTTGTTCTGAACTCAATTTTTCTTTTTTTCTTTTTTTTTTTTTAATTCTCCTCCAATTTCTCAAGTCTCTGTAACTATTGGGGTTTTTTTTCACAGTGCTTTAAAAAGCTTTGAGTATTGAGGCAGATGCACAAGGCAGGGTACCAGTTATGTAAAAGGACAGCTGTAAAAACATGTGCAACGGCAATCAAGAAGAACTCTTAGAAGCATGAGGTCATTAATCGTAATTGCAATAAGGGTCTTCTTAGAAATTGTCCTTAATATTTGAAATGGAGAAAATGTCAGCTTCAGGCAGCATTCCAGCTTTGCTGGAATCCACTTCTGTGCTACTGCAAGCAAGGGGACTGTGTGTGTCTGATTATCAACTACATGGGGAAGCTTTATCAATGATCAGATAGGGTCTGATCATTCAGACATCCTTCTTTGGGCTTGCTGTCCCATAGGCACTGGAGCATGGTCCACTTTAAATGCAGCAGAAAAAGCTACCAGGCAGAGGGTTATTCCCCAACAAAGCAATTTCCAGTTTCTTCATTGAATATTACCAAGGCCCTGTCCGGAGTGCCCCCAATCCCTTTCCAGCAGTTTATGGCAGCTACCATCTTCAGGAGTTGTTCTGCACCTCACAAACTGGTAACTCAGTCCTCCCAATTTCAATAAATTCTGGAGTTGGTTTCAATAATCAGTCACTCTTTTAACTAGGTGATGCAAGCTGAATGACAAAAATATGCTTAAACAAACCAGATGAATACACAGAAGGAACCCTGTTCCTTTCAGTTGCAGGCTGAAAGCTGATATATTACATGTCTGCATGCAATAAAACGTTTTTGTTTTAATGTTCCTAGGGAAGCTTGAAACTAAACCCTTGCAAAACATCTGGTTCAAAACTTCTGAATTTTAATATTAAATGCTTCCTGAAATCTGTTTGTGTAACTGAGCTGTGCAGGTTTGCTTCATAGCTTTCTAATAAATTGTTTCTAGCTCATTTTGTTATCCTTGCACTGACTTTGATACCTCCTGCTGATAATATAACGTCAGTAATAGTGCTTCTCCAAGTTTAATAGTTAGCAGATATCCTCAGCACAGATTCTGAAGACAACTGCAAAGTTTTTAGCTTTCAGCTTCATGTTGTCTTTAATTCAGCCCAAAGGTTTTAACTTTTTGCTTTGTAAAGTGAATTAAATTTTTGTTACAGTTTTGTCTTCCCACACATAATCTTCGGTATCACCCTTCTGCAATGCCTCTGGATAAAGTGTGAAAAAAGCTTTGCATGGCCCTGTGAAACAACAGTTGTCATGTTACTGCTGGGATTGGTATTCAGAACTTTGTGTCAAAGCCCTGAAGGGCCTGGAAAACAAAAAATTTCAGCAGTGAAGTGGAAGACTTTTTCCACACTGATTTATCATCCTTATCATCCATGGATAGATGAGGAAAAGGAAATCAGAAAAGGCATTTTAAAGCATGCTGAGCCTTGTGAAGTTGGTCTTGCTGACCCCAAAAGCTGTAGCTCAATAATTCCAGCTAAAGCCACATTAACTCTCAGTGTGATGCTCTAAGTTTCACAGGCTGATTTCTGCCTTTTGCTGGTTTCTTGTTTGTGCTGAGCACAGCACAGCGTCCTGACCTGGCATTGCCTGACCCT
Source organism: Molothrus ater (assembly GCF_012460135.2). Taxonomy (NCBI): domain Eukaryota; kingdom Metazoa; phylum Chordata; class Aves; order Passeriformes; family Icteridae; genus Molothrus; species Molothrus ater. The sequence continues at coordinate 105,234,688 of NC_050478.2, read as the reverse complement.
CCTCCAGACAGGGTAATTGTGTCAGCCTGACTCTGAGCTTCAGGGCTTGTGAACTTTGGGATCCTGTCATGCTAACACAGCTGTGCTACTCTGGGGGCCTGAGCTGGTATTTTTGCAGGATGTGCAGCTTAGATTGACTGTAGCTATTCAGCTTAATGCAGCCTCAGCTCCTCTGTCTGAGGCCTTCAGCAGGACTGAGAGCACCTCAGGAGCATGCCTCTCCCTCTGGGATAAAGAGGAGCCTTGGTTCCTAACTTCAGGTAACCAAGTATAGCTCAAAGACTGAATACAGAACTTCAGGAGGCCTTTGAGAGCCTTTGAAATACAGGAGAAAGCAGAAGCCACTCAGGGGCTCCTGAAGCACAGGGAAGAATCAAAACAAAACAAAACAAACTCTTACAGCACAAAAGTTCAATTCTATACCCTTAAAATCCTTACCAATTTTTAGCAAAGCTTTGTGCATGCTTTAGATTAGTCATATAATTACACCACAAACCCCCACAAGGATTTAATTTCAATTGAAAGCAGTAGAACTAATAGTGTGCTTACAAATAAAGCTAATTAAGATTTTGTAGAACTAGGGACTATTTCATGCAAATACCAAGAGATTTAATGTCAGTATATAGCACTTTCCATGACTCATAGACTCTTTAAATATGTACAGGTATTTTCAGCCTGATCATTATATGCCTGGCCTAGCTCAGAAAGAGATGCTTAGGAAATGTGTAGCATAGTAGGAAATAACTCTTACAAACAGAAAATAATTGTGTAAATATCTAACTGGAACAAAATCCTGAAGCTGATGTACAACACAGGAAATTCCATTTCAACATATTTCTTGATGCTTAATCCTGCCAGGTGGAATGGATCAAGAAAAAGGGAGAAGTCACAGTACATGGTGAAAAAATGTTACACATTTGTGGACGTCATCCAACAGGACCTAAGAAAAATCCACAAAGCAGCTACAACTCTCATTGCTCAAGTTCAGCTTGGTTCAAGCTCAATGTCTATATATCTTGTTACAATTATTTACTTTTCAATTTATCAGTATCTTGCAAAAAAAAATCTATTTTAACTTAAACTCCTTTTCAAGCTATTTTCCAAAGTTTTTCAATTGATAAATATTATTTCAATTAAAATAGAGTAGTAGTGGAATAACAAGGGTAGGAAGTTGGGGTAGGAAAAGAGACACTTTCTTCAATTAGCTTCCAACAACTCCCAACAGCTTCTTCAGACTGTCTCTAGTATGATTCAGTACTAGAAGAGTACCTTAATTTCAGCAACATTGTATCATCTGCTTGTATAAGAGTGGAATAAATTGAAAATGTCATCACAATGACATGCTACACTATAGCTGGTCAAAGCCCTCAAATTCAGAGGAAAATAAAATATTGAGAGGAAACTGTTGAACATGGCAGCTGAGATGAAAAATGGAGATCTCCATAACAGGTCACTGCAAATCAGATTCAGAATGTTAAAAGAAAAGAGAGTGAATATTTCACATGAAACCTGAAGGTATTATTGATGAGATTTTTGTTTAATTAAATTCAAAACAGAAATGAGAGAGGAAAAACTTTTCAGAGTAAGCACGATTAAGAGCTGCCTTTCAGGAACAGGGTGTTGGTTTCTTAAGCATACTTCTAAGGTTAAGTTTAAGCCCAAGATTGAATTTAACAGACATACTAGCTCTATCAGTTTTGCCCTTGGGTTCCTTACACCTCCTCTTTCAGCCATTAGATATATATGAAATAACATGAGAGCAAAGAACTAGGATTTTGTGGTTTTGTACAAAGAAATAGCTAGATACAGTAGTGCCTTTTTCCATGTGGTTACATAATGGTTACAATAAAGTATGAGGAGTAGCACCTAAGATGATGCAAGACACTTTGCAATGTTCAAAATCAACTGCATTGAGAACAGGAGCTCAACACACACCAGAACTCTCTGTCTCAGCATCAGCTTGAGGACTGGCTTTGCAAGGTGCAAGTGTGTGCTTGACCAGAGAGTCCCTGGGAGACCTTCAGAAAGCAGACAATTCTGGGAGTAACTGGTGGGATCTGTGCCAGAGGCATTCTCCAGCCTCTTGCCCTGGAGCAGGAGTGCAGCTCTCCCTCCCCCAGGGCTGGGGCCACCTGCTTTCTCACAAGCTCCTGTGAACTATGAGTGATGTGTTGAAACAACCCTTTTTAATCTAGGTTGCGTGAAGCTTTCTCTATACAGAGTCAGATTGAGAAAGACCAGAAAATGAATGCTGCTAGTAAATGAATATTAGCAAAGAGAAACATCAAAAATGACTGGAGAAACCCTTGCAGTGAAAGATTAAAGTCTTTGTTAGAATTCATTATACATGTAGGCTAATAGCACAGGTTTCACAAGTGTCTGTAATAGATTGTCTTCCTTTGCGCAAATGTATTTCCCAGTTTCACTCTCTCCTGAGCTGAGTGTGAAGTTCAGAGGGGGAGAGAGAGAGGGAGAGCCCCTTATGCTTCAGCCCAAGATCCAGGGATCCTTAACAAACAGTTGCAAGGTCTGCAAGGGAGCCTGCTTGGCTCTTCCACAGAAGAGAACTTGAAATGTTTTGGGCAGTGATGAGTCTTGGTCAAGGACTAAGCAGAAACTCAATGAGACAGCAATTCATATAGATTACAACAAAATACACATTCCATTCCATCCATAATTTTCAGGAAAAAAAGGTGAAGTTACCCTAATTTTTAATGCAAACTGGGGACTTGCAATTCCCATTAGAGCCAGTAGATTCTCCACTCTTTCTGATAATGTGTTCAAAATTAAATCCCTGAAATCTCTTGCCTAAGCGGCATTAATCATGTTAGATCTTAGCCATCAATCATCAATTGGTTTTTATGAATGATTAGGTAAACAAAATAGAACAGAATGTCTTAGAGTTGCTGGTACAGACTGTGGGCTAAAAACACATACTCTCCCCATCTCCTCTTTGGCTACAAGGGAGTAATATTGGTGAATATCACAAGGTGGGATATGATTTGCTAACAGTACCTGTCCATATTTTATATTAAGCACCTGTTAGTATTTAAATATCTCATTTCAAAGTATCCAAAACTTTGTCCAAGTTAGATCTCAGACATATTTCACAGACATGGAGAAACTGAAGGAAATAGCATTAAATTGGCAACCCCCAAAACATTGGCAAGTACAATGATGAACAAAATGCCAAAAAAATTGCTTATCTTGTTCCAGGATCTGCTCATATGCTAGCCTCCATCTGGGTTCCTGATATTTTTTCAACTCCCATACCTTCAGAAGGTGTACAAAGAAGATCTTTACATAATGAAGTGGTTTTTATAGCAAGCTAAAACCATGCTGAGGAGATTAAATGTTGAAAGCTATTTTTAGCCAAACTAATGGTATCAATTTCACTAATAACATAAAGCTGCAGGTGTCTCCTAAAGTAAGAAGTAAGACGATGGAACACCTAACACGACAACAGGCTACTGACTACAGAAAAGTAGCAGTTCCAAATTACATTAAATCAGGCAATTCTGCCCAACACTCCCCCTGGTGGTTTTGCCCACAGAGATGAGCATGAAGTCGCACACATGCAAAATCCTCCAGCCTAGTGACTAAACGTCCCGTTAATAGGATTAAGTCCCTTCTCATCAGATAAGTAGAACATGGCAAAATCCCTGACACTCCCAGAAATAAGTTCAGAACACAGCCCAGCCCCTTCCTGAAGCAGGGAGCGATTTTGCAGAAGAGGTGCAAAATATTAATGGTAAATATACTTTTTTACTTTTCTTTGGTTGTATGTTTGTATTTCTTTGCAGTTAATTGGTCTTTTGCTGTAAATGTGAAGGTACAATATGCAAGTAACTGTAGAAGCAAATCCAGGCTGTAAACAAATCTAGGCTTTTAATTTACATATGCTCTTGTGGCTGATAATTGCATCTCCAAGAAGGCTATATTGGCTAACTACAAGGCATCTGAATACTGTGTTCACTTAATCAGATGAGAACCATAAAGTGAAGTTGCACGGTTTCTGAAAAATGAACCTTTTGGCTCTGCTCTTAGGAGGGAAATAAAGCAAATGGCATTTCTTTCCCTTATTTTGGAGGTATTTCTTTCATTTGCTGATCTGTTTGTTTGCAAAATGGATCTAATTGCTGATTTTTTGGCACACCTATTGTGGAGTCTCTTGTATTAAGTCTTATTCTGAAGGACACTGAAAGGAATTGCATGTTTACAAGAAAGGGAACAACATTCCAGAAACTTCCCTCTTTAAAACTGGCAATAATGTTTAGCATGGATGTATTTAAAATATGAACTAAGGACATGATATGAGATCAGCAATTGGTGTGTTTCACAAAGTAGAAAAGGGACAGACTGAACAGCATAAGCTTTTGATTTTATAGATACACGTCCTGATTCTGTTAACCACTGTGCAAACTCAGTGGAACTCATCTAATTAAGCTAAATAGATAATTACAAAGGAGGTCAAGCTTCTCACTCATGTATTTTCACCAAGAGTAGCACCTAGGCGCATGCTATACATATCAGAAACCATTGTTAGAGACAAAATTGACGGGATCTTGTGAGATACGTAGTATGATAGTTAGCATTTATATTACTGAGTATACCTAGACATCTGAGCTTCCTGACAATGTTTACATGTAACTGCACCGAACTTTTCCTTGAACAGAAAGAACATGAAGTCCTCCTGGATATTTCTGATCCATGTGCTGTGTCTGAGTGGCCACCAGTGCGCACCGACGAAGCAGGAGGAGATGAATCTCCGGGACAACCTCAAGCGTACGTAAGCTTTTCCTGCCAGGGTGGGCTGGAAGGCCCCGGGCCCAGGGGTCTCCAGCTGGGTAGGGCATCTTGACTTCCACACTCACTGCCATCAACAAGTTCCACTTGCATGTCTTGAGCTTAGAAACCAGAATAAAGTCGATTGCATGCCTACACACACAGAATAGGAAGATAAGAACAAGCAGGATGAGAAAGCAAAGGGATTAACAGATAAGCATCACCTGCCAAAAGAAAAAAGTATTTACAGGATTTTTATAGGTTATTTGGTTCCTTGTAGATCATCAGAATAGAAACCAAACCCAAAATTCAGTTCAACAGATTTTGAACTATTTTGTTTGTTCAAATGATCTTTGAAAATATTTCCTCTACACTTACATACTTCACTGAAAAAGGTGGTTTTTACAAACAACTGAAAAAAATTACTTAATTTAGAAAATAGCAGCTATTCTGCCACACATACATACACACACACACACACACATACACACACACACACACACACTTCTAAGTATGGATTTATTTTGTGGAGAGAAAAAGGATCAGCCATGAAACAATCCTGTGCTTCAGTCTATGTTGACAGGATTTCTGTAATAAACAAACAAAAAGTTAGGGGTGAGGAAGAAAGATATAAAGGAAGAAGTGATCAATGTGTTTTTGGCAGTCTCAAGGTGATATGGTTTTGCTTGTTTTCTATAGTTTCAGCGATAGTCAGGGTACTTCTACAAAGAAAACAAATATAGATACAAATACAGACAGGCAATCATGCAGAGCTTCAGGGTGCAACACATGGGCCAGCCCAGGTTTTCACCAAAACTCTATGCTCATTACTTCACAGGAAGTTTAGGAATTGTATTTTTATGAAACAGGTTGAAGGCATTTGTATTCTAAATTTCAAAATGTAGAGGGAAGCTGTCACAGGCTTCTACAAAATCAAAGATAAATATACAGGTTATGTCGTTAGAAAACTGATGACTGATCCTTGGATATATTCAAAACCCAGGGCGATGTCCTGTGCAACCTGATGCAGTTGACCATGCTTTGAGTGAGGGGAAGGGAGCAGACTCAATGATCTCCAAAGGTACCAGCCCCAATTGTTCTGGGATTCAGTATTCAGCAGTGGGACAGTTGAATATATCTTTTGAGTTACATACAGCTGATCCTTGCAAAAGCTCTGGGCCAGATTCTTCTCTGATGGAAATTGTCTTGGCTGAGCGTCACCCAGCATTCGCTATCTCAGATTTGGCTCTGCCACTGTAGGGAAACACAGAGCTATTTCATTCTCCATCATCAGTGCATGACAATTTGCAATAGTGTTAAAATCTGATTAAGTCACTGTATAATTTGGCTTTTTTTAGAATTATCTGAAGTTGGAGAGAAGTATGTAGATGAAGAGGTAAAGAAAGCTTTGATTGGTATTAAGCAGATGAAAATTATGATGGAAAGAAATGAAGATAAGCACATAGATCTGATGAAAACCTTGAAGAAGAGCAGTGAAGAAAAACAGGTAACATAAATGCATTTGTGGGGGTTTTATGTTTATTCTGGGAAGAATGTAAACCAAACTCTATGTACAAAACAAGCAGTGTATATCTTTTCATGCAGTCACAGGATTGAGGCACAATCTGCTTTTGCCCCTTTGTCTCACTAGCAGAGGAAAATTGCACATACTGCTTGTTTATAAAAACCCCTTCTTCACTGAATTCACACCAAGGCAACTGCAGGCCACTGTAGAACAGTGTTCTGTGCAGAAGGTCCAGCAGCTCTGCCCTCCATGTCTCTATACTCCTGGGGCCACAAGAGGTTCTCCAGCTTGCTTTGCAAACTTCAGACCTGCAGGAGAGTATCAAAGCCACAAATGATAATGTGCTCTAAAGAAAGTACAGTGAATCAGGGAAATTTCCAATGTCTTAGTGCAATGCCTAGGCTCAGAGCCATGTGCTCAGATGATCTGAAGAAACAGAGATTTACTCTACATTTAAAAAATACCATAAATATCCTAACTTTGTTTCAACAAAGTTGAAGGAAAATTCCCTCCTGGCCCAACATCTGGTAGTTAAACTAAAAAAGTACCTGATAGCTTTCTGACATCTTAAGGAACACCAGTGCACTCCCACAGTCAACACTCTTGTTAGATCTTACTGGATGATTTCATTTACACAGGACTCAAATCCACAGTGAGAGTTCATAAAACACTGAATAAATGTATTAGAAAGATCAGAAAATAACTGAACATAGATTATGAAAACTGCCGTTATTTTCTCCATCAAGCACATTCTGACGGAAGTTTTCTTTTATGTGAGTCTCTTCCCTATTGGAATGCTGACAAAAAGGAATAAGCCCCATCAATTAAAAGGTTTCTGTCATACTTAGAGATAACTTGGAACATTGTTTGGAAACAAAAACTATTGAAATATGTTGCAACTGGAGAGAGAAAATAATGATGTGTAATCCACTTTATTAATTTTGAATAGAAAGAAATTTTCGCTTTCCATTGTCAAGTCTATTCCAAAAATGCTGCTTCTGATCTGCTCAGCTTCATGCCCTAACTGATGAAGCAAATAGAAACAGCATTGTGAAATGCATTTTGTTGCCCTTCAGTATGGAAGGAGTGCCTCACACTTCCACAAGAGCAGGAAAAAATCCACTTACTACAGCCTTTTGATTAGTACACTCACAAACAGCAGAGATGCTACACTTTTAAATATTTCTGCATTAGACAGACTTTATGGCAAGGACCTACCCTCATGAAATATCAATCCCTTAAAGGTAGAGAAAGGCAACAGAAAAGGACTATTTGTGGGACAGATGAATACTGTTCAGATGATATGGAGCAAAAATAACACGAGTTGAACACATGACCATGGGGGAGGCTGAATTCTTATACAGAATGATGTGTGAGTTTTTTTCTTAACATCAAAAATCCTGGTAGTCTGTAGAGATCCATTTGTTTCTGTAGGCTGTGTGCCCTGAGAGAACAACATCAGAAAAATCCTATAAAGAAAAGGTTTTCAATTTTCAGTTCCCTCCATATGTGATTGCAGCTGAGAAGGCAACCTAGTCTAGTGGTTAGGGATTAGCAAAAAAAGGAGCCATAAATAGGCAAAATGAGTGATGAACACTGGGTTAGGTACTTAGAATGCTAATCTGAAAATTGCCCTCAACTGAATCTTTTTCCTTACTTAGCAAGCCTTGAGACTCATGGATGAAGTAAAGGCAAGACTGGAAGAAGAGGAAAGACAATGTCAAGTATCCTTGAAAAATCTATGGGATGAATGTGAATCATGTTTAGAAAGTACCTGCATGAGATATTATACAACTTGCAAACATGGTGTGTCAACCTTTAAGAGAAAGGTAGGAGGAAACTTTGCATCTGGAGAACACTCTTGAGTTCATCCAAAGAGACAGCACATCTTATTTTCTCAATACTTAGGTCTGCCAGTTATATCAGCTTACTAAAATTAATTTCATTTGGAGAGTCTGGAAATATGAAGTTATATGGTAGAGATTACATGTGATTATGGTCATAGAATGCTGAGCCAAAATGAGTTCAGTTGCACCCTGGCAAGATTCCATGGAAACTGATGACTCCCCTGGCTCCAACAGACTCATTCCAGATATAAAATGTTTTCTCTCACAGTGGGACTTGCACTAAGATGCTCGATAACTGTTTGTGAAAAATATCACATAGATTCTTTATGGTCTGTCTGAAAATCAGCAAAGTTAAAAGTGTAGATGTAGTTAGCAAAATTACATGGGGGAAAAAATCACCTAATTATTACATCATTCTTTCCTATATTTATCTTAAATAAATTCCTTAAGTAACAAACAAAACTTTAAAAGGCTTAACCTCTTATAATAAAGGAATCTGTCAACAAAGGAGATTCCCCTAATTCTACTAGAAAGAAAATCTGGTTTCCTGTCTGGGCCCTTTATTACTACAAAATTTAACAATTGTAATCACATTTCTTTGTTTGGGCATACGTTTTAAGTGCAACAAACTTCTGAAGCAAAACTGTAATTGCTGCTACTAAAATGTCAGCCAGATTCTCTTGCTTTCACCCCTCCCATGCACTGAAAAATACAATAACTTAAACATTAAATGTGGTGTTTCAGGCAGGGTTTAGAGCACAGGTGTTTAATATTTGTGCATATTCTTAAAATAATTCAGGTTAAAATGTGGGAGATATTAAATTTAAAACTATTTGTGATACTTTTAGCTTTTTAGGTATCACTCATGTGTAGCTCATATAAATGTTTTGGATTTTCAAGAGTCTGTAGATGCTGCAATTACTGCAGTAAAAGTTATATACTGCATTGTCCCCATCTTTGACCCTCTTGGTAATGTCCCCCATCAGTTATTTGGTTTACTTGAAGCACTCAAAGTAAGAGCTGTGTTATGACCAAAGTTATCAAAAAAAAAAAAAAAAGAAAGAAAAGAAAAGATGATAGCTGTAGCTGAGGACACACAGACAGCAGGAGCAATGCTGGCTTAGGCTGCTCCTGCAGTGCTGTTTCACACTTCACCTACCCTCTAAGCTGCACTAGTGGTCAGATCAAGCTGATTATTTGTTTTTTGTTTTTGTGTTTTTTTTAAATTAATATATTTAACTGTCTTTATCTATATGCATAACTGTCTATAGATATCTATCTATATCCATATATGTGTGTTTTAGCAAGGTGCTTCTTAACCCTTGCCCATTTTCTAATGCCATGGAGTGTAGCTCAAAAAGCCATTCCATTGGCTCAGGCCAAAGTAGTGCATCAGAGTGGGGAGCAGGGAACCAGTGGCCGAGACCCAGGAACTGGAACTCTGTGATAGCAGAATTGACACCTGGCCTCTTACATGATAAAACCATGGACTCAGAGCCACTGCTTTATTGATTTTTCTGGTTTCCATCCACACAAGGACATGAGGATTTGCCCGGGGGTGAGACAGGGCAGGCTTTTTACAAATCAAGGTGAGAACAATCACCTTCTGCTCGCTACACCGCACATAAGCAGACAGAAATGCATCTCACATCTTTACAACATAAAGTCCAAGCTGTCTGTTGGAAGAAACTCAAATGCTGACAATAACTTTGAGCCCCCACAGATTAAAGGGCAACTGGCAGGATTTTTACTCCAGATCTGATTTGGAACTAATGATTTAGATTGAACACACTTCTCCTCTTTGGGGTCTAGTGTCTTAAATTATTTCAGAGAATATGCTGTGTTGGCAGGTATTAAGAGGGCATTGTTTCTTTGAGTATTTGAAAGACAAAAATTAGAGACACTTACCTGAGAGATGAGAAATTGATAACTTGTCTGCCTCCTCATCTCTCTCCTTCTTATACACAGGTTGAAGATTTTTTGAGGAAAATACCTCCACTCATATTTACTTTTCATGAGGAGCAAGGAAGAGACATCCAGAATAATGAAAAGCCTGAGAAAGAGGATACCCAGCTAGTAAAGATGGAAGATTTATTTAGCCAGCTATTATCCGATGTGGGCTTAATATTTGACAGAAGTTTCATTTTTTTCAAGCACATGCAAAAAGAATTTGACCAGTCTTTTCAGACTTATTTCATGTCTGACCTGGAGCTGAGTGAGTCCCCCAGTATGCCAGCTTTACCTGAGGTCCCCACCAGAACTGAAGGCTCCCAGAGAGGCTGGGGCATGCCTGGCTTCTTACAGATAGTTTTTGATTTCAGTAGGACAGTGTTCGAAGGTGTCAGCGAGGTGATCACCGACGTGTTTGATGAATACAGAGATTACAGAAGAGATGTGCCAGAACAAATCAAAGGCAAGTGTTAGAAGATGAAAATTGACTGCACTGTCAATGACATCAACTCCCTTGGGATGGCTAAACTACAGCGAATCATGCAGTTTCCAGTATGAGTGTGAGATACATAAGGAAACTCTGGAGGCTATGGGTCAAGGATAGCTATCAGATAAATGAACAAATAGAAGTCACCTAGAAATCTCAGAGAAATGTTGCAGGGGGACTTAGGGGTCCTATGCAGCCTGATTTTCATGGCAATTCTCAAAGCATTTGCAGGAGCTCCTCAGGAGCATTTAAATTCAGGGTGGATGCAGGTTTTCATAAGGCTGACTGACAGATTTAATCTCAGCATTTGTCAAGATATGATTTGTATAATCTCTTATTGACATGGTCACCAATTCTAAAAAATTAGGGTAATTCTGTGAGATGTCAAGGCATATCCCTGCCCTTGCCAAATGATGCTAACTTCAGCTTGACAGCTGCAAGTGCTGTTTCAGGCTACAACAGCAATGTAATCTGACAATCAAATACCAGCTAATCAAAGACTAGCCATCAGGTTTTCCAGTGACCAGAAAATTCTGGGCATACCATTGGTGATGACACTCAGTGAAGGAAAAGGATCATGGCTGACTTTTAGAATACAAATAAGCCTCATATTTGACAATTGCAAACAGGACAAATACATGCTGGTCCTTGTCTACAGGGAAATCAAAGTGAGCACATGCCATAACTCTGAGTGGCAGGTGACATAAACATTACATGATCATCAGGAAATACAAAGTTAAGTGACTCTTGAACAGTGTTTTTAAATTTAATTTTAAATTTAAATTTTTCTCTATATCATAAGCCCTGCTACCTCAGAAACAGTCTTGGTACTGTGTTCTCATGTAACTGTATGTGATTATGAAACATCTTGACTTCTAAGGGTCAAAAAGATATTACCAGAACTCACATGTTGTAGAAATAATGTGTAATAGTATTAGCAATTTTTGGTTATGTCTGAGGAATACACTCCTAAGTCTTTATAAAGGAATATACTAAAGCTTGAATTCCCTGAAAGAAAATATTATTTGAATCTTCTCTTGACTTCTACTTTTTAATAATTTATTCCTTTTCCTTTTTTTGGGGCGGAGGGGAAGTGGAGGGGTAGGGAAGGGGATTTATGCAAAATACTTTGGGTTAAGGACAAGAAATTATATTCTAGCACTCAGGCTCGGTAATGAATGCATACTTATAAAGACACTAAGTTTAACAGCAGTCTAAAAATATTATGACTTCATTCTAGATCCTGAAAGAAGTGGCATGTTTTCAAAAATTGTGTCAGGGCGCCAGAGACTTCAGTGCAGGGAGCTCCGGGAGAACTCCTCTGGATGCCCGCAGTTCCATGAGAGATGCCAGAAATGTCAAGACAATCTTTTGCATGGTAAATAACTATTTTCCTTTTTTTTTTTTTTTCTCTGTAATGCATTGATTACTGGTTTATAGATTTTGAGGTTTTAATTTTCTACTGGAATTAACATTTAACATAGTCACTGAGTTTATACTGTAACCACGGCTACAGTAACCATTCCTCCTCATTCCAGATGATTTAATTAGCTTTCCCCACTGTCTCCACAGAGTGTCAGTATAGCTCAGTTCTTAACATACCGCTGGTGATCCAGAGACGTCCCACAGCCTGTAACAAAGTATATCAGTATTTTGTTAGAGCTGCAATCCTGCAGAGAAGCAAGATGTCAGGCAGCAGTCTATCCTGCCTGGGTGCAGCAGTGCTGAGCAGAAAGTGAGGAGAAGCTCAAACTCCTGACAGTCGCTTCTCCTGCTGACAAGCAGGTGTAACCTCAGGTATCATTCAGCTCCTCGCAATGAAAGCAAGTGCTGAAGAGCCTGTAATTACTTTTTGTTGAACCCTGTCTGCAGCTAGAACTGACATGAAGGACAAAAAAGGGACTTCATGGCAGTATATAAGGAGATGGCAGAGCTCTGTCGGCACCATCCATGGGCACCTGAAATACCTTCAGACTGATCCCCTAGAACTGCCAGTCAGGACTCCCACTGCAGCATAACATACCTGTCTTTCCAGAATTATTTTGATCTTAAAATCTAAGAGCATTTAAGCATTAAACCTAATGCTTAAACGTAAATGTCTTCAGAATATTTCCAGTGGGGCAAACATTAATGAACAATGAAACACTTTTAAAAGAATATCTGACCACTTATCTTTTTATCTACACCCATGTATTAAAGATACCAGTTTGTTACTGTACCATCAGCTTGAAGGTGCCCCTTGATAATCCAATTTGACAGAACAGAAACTGAATTTTTACAGAGAAATTATTGCATAGAAAATTTTCTTGTTTAAATCCATATTTTAGTAAAGAAAATACCAGCAATCTTCAGTTCTGAATTTGTGGCAGACGGTGCTAGTGTACTATCTAGCTATTGTAAGATAAATATTAGGTCTTAACACTCAACAAGAATACAGGCTTTCTTGTTATAACCTCTATCATAGAATCATATAATAATTTTGGGGTTAAAGGGACCTTGGTCTAGATGACCAACGCCCCAGAAATCAGCAGGGACATCTTCATCTAGATCATGTTGCTCAGAGCCCCACACAATCTGACCTTGAATGTTTCTAGGGATGGGACATCCACCTGCTCTCTGGGCAACTTGTTCCAGTGTTTCCCCACACTTATTGTAAGAACTTCTTGCTTACATATCATTTAAATCCACCCTCTTTCAATTCAAAATGATTACCTCTTGTCCCCATCTTTCTTACAGGCACCCATCAGTAGCTGATGGTCACAGATTTTATTCAAAGGCCACAATAAGTGTCCCCAGAGTCTTCTCTTCTCCAGGCTGAATAACGCCAGCTCTCTCGGCCTATCCTAACAAATAGGAGAGGTGCTCCCAGCCTCTAACAGTTTTCATGGCTCTCCTCTGGACTTGCTCCAACAGGTCCATGCCATTCTGTGCTGAGGAGTTGTTGTGGTTTGACAATGGCCCAATGCCAGGCATCCACGAGAGTCGCTCGCTCACCCTCCCCTGCCATGGATGGGCAAAGGAGGAAAAAGAAAATTAATGAAGGTTTCATGAGTGAGATAAGGACTGGGAGAAATATTTAAAGGCCAAAAAAGGCTCAAATTTTGTTGCAAAGTGAAATTTATTACTAACAGAATCAGAGGAGGGTAATGAGAAGTAAAATAAGCCCTTAAAACATCTCCCCCCAGCCCCTCCCTCCTTTCCACCAACAGTGCAGGCCATGGGGGTTTGGCTAGTTCATCACTGAGATTTTCCTTCTGCTCTGGGAGAGGAGTCCTTCCCCTGTGAGGCCGTGGGGTCCCTCCCATGGCAGACAGGTTCTCCATTAAATTCTCTGGTGTGGGTCCACTCTCATGAGCAGCAGCCATACTGCACCTGCTGCAGTGTGAACTCCTCCCATGGGCAGACAATCCTCCCAAAACTGCTGTGGCTTGGCTCTCTTCCCACGGGGTGCAGTCCTCCAAGGACAGGCTGCTCCAGACTGGGAGCAGGGGCCTTCTCTCTCCACCAGGTCTCCCACTGGATCACAGCCTCCTCCAGGCATCCACCTGCTCCAGCATGGGCACCGTCCCCCACGGGCTCTGGGTGGATCCCTGTATCCCCCATGGATCCTCATGGGCTGTGGATGGATCTCTGCATCCCCCATGGATCCCCATGGGCTGTGGATGGATCTCTGTATCCCCTGTGGATCCCCATGGGCTGTGGATGGATCTCTGCATCCCCCATGGATCCCCATGGGCTGTAGGTGGATCTCTGTATCCCCCATGGATCCCCACAGGCTCTGGGTGGATCTCTGCATCCCCCATGGATCCCCATGGGCTGTGGATGGATCTCTGCATCCCCTGTGGATCCCCATGGTCTGTGGGAGGATCTCTGCATCCCCCGTGGATCCCCATGGGCTGTGGTGGATCTCTGCATCCCCCATGGATCCCCATGGGCTTTGGGTGGATCTCTGTATCCCCCGTGGATCCCCAAGGGCTGAGGGTGGATCTCTGCATCCCCCATGGATCCCCACAGGCTGTGGGAGGATCTCTGCATCCCCCATGGATCCCCAAGGCTGCAGGGGCACAGCTGCTTACCTTGGTCTCACCACAGCCTGCAAAGGAATCTCAGTTCCAGCGCCTGGAGCACCTTCTCCCCCTCCTTCTCCACCGACCTGGGTGTCTCCATGTTGTTTCCTTCACATGTTCTCACCTCCTCCTCTTCTCTGACTAGAAGGAAAATCCCGTGAGTTTGTTTTTATTTTCTTCTTAAATATGTCATCACAGAGGCATTAACAACCTCTCTTGTTGGTCCAGTTATGGCCATCTTCAGAGCCATCAACTCTGGATCTGCCAGACATGGTGGGAAGCTTCCAGCACCTTCTCACAGGAGCCATCTTTGTGGCCCCCCTGCTACCTAAAACCAGGCTGTGCCAAACCAATACAGGGATCCACACCTGGATGAAGTACTTCAGGGGTCTTATGAGAGAAGAGTAGGGGGGCAAAATCACCTCCCTCAACCCGCTGACCATGATTCTTTTGATGCAGCCCAGGATGTGTTTGGCTTTCTGGGCTGTGAGCACACATGGCCAGTTCATATCCAGCTTCTCATCCACCAGCACCCCCCAAAGTCTTTCTTGGCAGGGCTGCTCTCAATCTGTTCATCTTCCATCATAGGAAGCCACTGACTTGTCAGGCAGGACTTGCCCTTGGTGAAGCTCTGCTGGCTGTTCCAAATCACCTCCCTATCTTCCATGAGCCTTAGCAGAGCTTCTTGAGGATCTGCTCCACAATCTTTTCAGGCACAGAGTGAGGCTGATGGAGTGGTAGTCCTCAGGGTCCTTCTTACAACCCTTTTTCAAAAAATCAGTGAAATATTTCCATTTTCCTAGTCACCAGAGACTTCACCGCTCTTCCATGACTTTTCAAATATCATGGAGAGTGGCTACATCAACCAATTCCCTCTGGACTCATCAGGTCCCACAGACTTAGATAGGTTAAGGTTCCTCATGTGGACTTAACCATCTCTTACAGTGGAAGGAACTTTGCTCCCTCAGCCCCTGCCTTGCAGTCTATATACCTGGGATAGATTCATAATGGAATATGAGCCAATAAAAGAACCCATCACATATAAGAAGACTATGAAGTTGCTATATGTAAAATTTACCAGATCTTATTTAGCATTAACAAAAAACCTATTGTCATGAAATATTATATAAACCTTATGTATTATATGATATAAACTTGATAAAAGACTTTAATACAACAAATGGCATAATGCATTCATTTAGTCATTGAGTCTAAACTAAATCTACCATAATCAGTAAGCAAAAATTATTCTCCCTTTTTTTCAGCATTATTTAAAGACCCATCCAAACCACGCCTCCTCCCTAGGCTTTTTTTACAGTTTTCATTTCATCAGACAGAAAAGATGAAGAACAAGACATAACACTGTCTTTTCTAACAGATTGCCCAAACGTTCCTGAGCTGCACATAAAGTTTGATGAAGCCTTTAAGCTGGTTAATCTCTCAGGGGAACAGTACGAGCAGATTCTCCAGGTGGTTCGGCATCACACGGAGGACACTTCCTACTTGCTGAACAAAATGAAAGAAAGGTTTGGGTGGGTATCTGAGTTATCCAACATGACCATTGGACCAGAAAACATTTTCAACGTAGTAAAGGTAAGGGTTGTCTTCTGAAGGGAGCTATTGCTGCCTTTAAACTGCATTTTGCTCATGTTTATGTTCCTGGGGGCTGTGGATGTTGATACATATGCAATGTTTGGCTTTACAACATGACTTTCCTACTCATCTTGAATTTGTGTGTGCTTGGTAATCCCTCAATGAGCTGAAACTCCTGAGATTAGAAACTATTTTCCTCTAAATCCTTTTGGTGTGATGGATGGCTGACAGGCTAACCTGAATCACTGTCTGTAAGAGTAAATTGACACTAGCAGCTTTGACTGGCCTCAGATTACCTTCACAGATAAACTGCACTGCACCGGTCACTGACACATCCACATGAGATCGATGAATGTCTAGCTGTCTGTGTCTGTACCTACATATTCCAAAGTTCAAAGAAGGCAAATGTTATACAGATTTTTGCAGTGGAAGCTGCACACGCTTGACAGCATTTGTCAATATTTCAGTAAATACATAATGATTAATTGTGTCTCACACACAAAGATACATCCAAAGTAAATTCAATCCATTTTCCTGGGCAAGGGACATATCTTTTTCTCTCTTCTAACTCAGAAATCCACTCATATATAGTGAATTACTACTATTACTACCAGAAATTTATGCAAAATGATGGTACAATCCACCAAAAAAAAGCAAAAATAGGAACAGGAGACAGGCACATTTTCCCAACTGAGTCTGAGATATCTGTTCTCGGAAAATAAAGCTACAGAACTAAGTCTGATTTAGAAAAACACACAGGAATGAATAAATTCAATCATACAAATGTTGTATTGAACTTAGTGGGACAGCTCAGAAGTTTTCATTAGGAGAACAGAAGCTCTTTATAGATGTAGCTCATGATATAAATATTAACATGCAGTTCTTTAATATGGTCTTGGCAGTGCCATGTCAGCTCTTTCCACCACCTACATAAATTCAGACACCCACTGTCTTTTCAGAAGAAAGCAATTTAAAGAAAGTAGGCAAGTCTAAAATATTCCCCTATTTAATTTTCCCCTGTTAAAGAGAGTGGGCACAGCAGGTATAAACAAAACTGAAAGCACACAGCAGTTTGTGGTGTCTAAAGCACCGATCTCTTCTAGGTGGTACCTGGGGATCCCTCCAGTAAAGATGAAACTGTGGTAGATGTGAATGTTCTGACTTCACCTACTTTCACCATTAAAGTTCCTCCCAACTTAGATCCCAAGAGTCCTGAGTTCATCGAATACATAGCTGGGAAAGCACTCCAATTGTATAAGCAGAATTTTTAAGTGGTAAGTTCATTCTTTCTGCTTTCACAGAGAACACACTTCTTCATAAGAGGTGTTTACATTGCAATAAACTTTAGTTGAAACAAGATTCATTCATGGTGTATACAAGACTGCCTTCTCAGAAAGAACACATTGAGAAAAATACAACCATTATGGAAAACACAAACAAACACTCAATGTTCTTGCCTGCAAGACACAGACACGATGATATTACATGATTTGACTTATATATCTGTGAAACCCCCAATCTTTAAGTAACAGCTGGGATGAGGTAATGTGATAATAAATATTTCTTCACAAAAGAATTGCCTCACAACCACAGTCCAGTGTCTTGGCATTGAAAACCATGTCTTTGTGTTCATTCATCATGAATGGACTGGAATTACCACTATTCATTATGTTTTTTGGGTTTTTTTTAAATTTTCAGTAGTGTTTGAGAGCATGCTCATATTATTTTTGATGATAAAGGAGGGCAAAGTGAGAATCACCACCAGGACTTGGAAGGGCTGTCTTGCCATAACATTCTGCATTAGCAGCACGCTGCTCAGATTAGCAGTGTTTATTAATAGAGGCTGCAGTTGAACTTGCAGGATCATGCACAGAAAGATCCTGTTCATGGGCTTCAATCCTTTTTGCAAAAAGGACACACAAGAAGTCTCTCTCCTTGTTTAAGACATTTCAAGAAGAGGAAGGAAGAACCAGGCAGAGAGGCAGGGAGGACAAATGCTTCATATTCTCTAATCCCACAGGGACTTTCCAGGAAAGATGGAATGGCTTTAGGTGGCATCACACTACTGTGAAACTTGTAAACCACTCTTCCCTGTGTTTCCCTTCCAAGGGGACTCTGGGATGCACAGCTTTAGTGGCCTCTGTTGTGAGTGAGTTGTCTCTTCCAGGGGAACTGAGCCACAAAACACATGAGACTTTCAGGCAAATCACTGCAGTGTCCCCAGATCTCCTGAGAAGGACCAGATTTGGACATAGTTTCTCTTTAGGTCATAGCTGATTTCTCCAACTGAGCAATTGAAGCATGACCTGCACACAAAGAGAAGTCTCAGGGAAAGAGCATTCAATGTTAACAAAGTAGATGAAGAAGATTTCAGCATTTTGTATTAAATCTGCTTATTCTTTTGAGGTCAGAGGCACCCTTTTTGAGCAGATGAAAGAAATCACTCCCACCAGAGAGGCTGAGGTGGGCTGCATAATTTAGACAGAATAAACTATGTACTTTGCTTAGGTAAACATTGGTGAAATTACATGTTGATATTTATAAACATCTGAAATAAATTCTCCCACACTTTCTCTACATTTTTTCTTCAAAATTCTCTGTAATTTATATGCAGTTGTAAATATAAATGATAAATACTCTTTCAGATTATGGAATACTAATCTTCAGGACCTGATAATGGCAATAATTATTTCTGTAGTTTGATGATGATTTTTAGCCTGAATCTTAGTCTGATTTTTCCTGTGGGCATATCTTGTATACCCATTTAATACCTGGGAAAAGTAAGCAGTGTTGATTTCAAAATCACACCATTCAGTTTGCACAAGCCTTAGAGTACATGAAAATGTAATGGATAAAAAAGAGTTAAAACTATAAAAGAAAACTGAACAGATCTATAAGAACAGAAAGGGAGAGAAAAAGAAAAGTTTTTCTGTCTGGTTTTTATGTTATGCATGTTTCTATAGCAGGACACTGTACATTCCACATCTACTTACTTTTCTAACATATTTTTCTCCATTCAAAACCAAAATGTATAATCTTTCTTTTTTTTTTTCCTCCTAGGAAAGAAGTGTGAATTCTTTCTTCCTGAAATAAAGTATATGCTCCTTAGTTGAACTACCCCTATGCTCAACATAGCTAAGTGTTAAATTTCTATGGTTAAAATAGTTGCATATAAATAAAATATTGCTTAGTAAATACTGTGACATATAAGCTATCAACCAAAGACTGTAGAAATCTTTAAACTCAAACTCCAAACCAAATCTATTTCAATATTAGTTTATATAAATAAAATGTTATTTATGTTGCCAGTAAGGTAATCTTTGATAACAAGCTATGGCTCTGGTTATGCAAAGATTTAAGGACATAATCAACTGTAAGCATGTAAGTAATTTCTATTTGTATACTTACATTCAAGCACATTCTCAAGCCTTTTCAAGACTGATCCTTACAGATGTCGCACATTCAGCTAAGTCTGAATCAACCAGATTTCCATCTGCATGTAGCATATTATTTTGCAATGAAAATATTCAATTTTTCTTCCAGTTGCTTTTGATGCTTATTGTGTACATTAAATGACTTATCTGAATATGCACTAATGAGTAAGTTCTGCCTTTGGCATTTCTTACAAACAGTAGTCTGCCTCTGGAGTTTATTTCTTAATTAATTAAAAGCCTTTATCAGTAAAGAAGCTTGTTTCTCCCTAAATTATACACATCACCTTTCAATGGTATTTGTAAATTATAATAAAGGTTAAGTACTGATACATCTCTAAGCTAGAAGCAGAGCTCTAGGTGATTTGGTATCATTTGCCATGCAAAGCTTTTATAACCATTTTTTGCACACAGGTATATGCACTGTTTCCAACTGTAGCTCTGCTAAATGAAGTATGCTTATTTCAAAGTGTACAAAAACATCTTTATCAGATATGAGCAGAGAAAAACTGCTCATATCTGATACACCCTACTTACACTTTATGTTTTCCTTTACTTCTATACATACACAACAAGTACATAAATTTATATGAGAAAAAAAATTATTTTACTCTTTTAATTCATGGAAAAGATTATTTTCTGCCTGCTGCAAAGAAAGGTAGCATTTTCTAATCCACAGTCCTCTATGGTCCTTAGCTTCCATCATATATACCTGTATTTCAGGCTCCTAATCACGAGAGATTATCAGTCATAACATAACATAAACATGTCACTTGTCAGAAAGATGGTCTTTATCTCAGAGATAAGTGACTCTTAGGAAACTCTTGACTTCCAGGAGATACTAATGATTAAATATTCAGAGAAGAATCAGTGTCTTCTGACTAGCAGAGATTACACATAGAAAGCTTTCAGAGGACACCATGTTGGGAACAATTGCCATCAGACACTGGTCGGGATGCAAAATGACACTGGGACATGGGAGAAGCTGAGATGAACATGATGAGACACGATAAACTCAAGTGACGAGGAGTACCCTTAGTGAGCAGCAAATGTGCCAATAAAATATGAAGCAGGCAGCTGATGACATGACATGGCATGAAAGGAACATGGCTTTGGAAGCTCAGGTCAGGGTGACACTGCTGGACGTGGGAGGTGAGCTGTGCATGGGGCATGGCACTGCAGGGCCACCACAGCAGGGGAGACAAGGGAGGCTGGCACAGGGGCTTTGGGATATCCCAGCTGGGGGGATCCAGTGCCAGATGCGCGTGGCCTGCCAGGCCCAGCTGAAGGCCTTGGTCTTGTTCAGCTCCGAAATGGGGTGCCTGAGGCTGCAGAGAGAGGGAGAAAGATGACAATGTCAACAAGACTTTCCAGCACGGGATGAGCCTGGAGAGAGCTTATGGTGCCACTAGAGCAAAACAAAGTCACAGAATCACACAGTCAATCAAGTACAAAAAGGCTTAAGCTCATCTAAGCTCACTGGGTTCAACCTTGGACAGAACACCATCCTGTCTGCTAGAACACGGCACTACGTGCCACCACCTCTTTCCTCAACACCTCCAGGGACGGGGGCTCCACCACCCCCCAGGGCAGCCCATTCTGATATGTGATCAACCTCTCTGTGAAGGAACTCTTCCTGATATCCAACCTAAAGGAGCCGGTGTGGTTCGGGCTCGGGCACTGGCTCGGGCCAGCCCTCCCTCATGGGGGAGCAGCTCCGTGCAGGACCACAGCAGGCGGGCGGCGGCGGATACGGCTGCGCCGAGGACCCTCGGGGACTGGAAGTGGAAAGGGAGGGGGATAGGGAAGGGGGCGGCCGAAGGAGGAGGTGGCGGTGGTGCCGCTCCGCCCCGCCCGCCCCTCGGCACCGTTTGGCGGGAACTCCGAGCTTGCTTTGGCGGGAACTCCGGGCTTTGGCGGGCTCGGGAGAGGAGCGCATCCGGAGCTCAGAAGCCGCTCGCTAGCCATGCCCGCCGACGGGGAGCTGCTGAGCGGCTCCGCCGCCTGCCCGGAGCCCGGCGAGCAGCAGTACCTGCAGCAGGTGCGGCACATCCTGCAGCACGGCCACCGGAGAGAGGATCGCACCGGCACCGGCACCATCTCCGTGTTCGGCATGCAGGCGCGGTACAGCCTCAGAGGTGGGCACCGCCGGGACCCCGGCCCCTGAGCTTGCTCCCTCCCCGTGCTCCTGCCCCTGCTCCTGCTGCCTGCTCCCTGTCCCTGCTCCCTGCCCCTGCCCTGAGCCGAGCTGAGTGTGGGGGTCTCACACGCCGGGCCTGTCCCACTCCCTCCCACCTCCCAGAGGGTTCTGACCATGGGAGCTACACGTCCTAACTCCTTATTTCATATCCCACCCTCACAATGTCAGGCGGTGGCATTGCGCTCTGTGTGGGGAAAGTCTGTTCACCCTGGCAATGGCTGGTCCCCGCTGACACTGTGGAACTCTTTTCCAGATCAGTTTCCACTGCTGACAACGAAGAGGGTGTTCTGGAAGGGAGTGCTGGAGGAGCTGCTGTGGTTCATCAAGGTTCGGTATTTGGGGGTCTCTGTGGGTGGTGGGCCTGAGAGTGGCATAAACAGAACCAACTGCTGGGCAGTGGATTAAGGCATTTGGGTAACTCCAGATGCTTCTATTCCTATTACACAAGTGCAACTCCCTAATACTGTGACCACACATGGAAGGCCATTATCTTCAAGACATTCTGCTATTTAGTACAGACTATTGCTACCAGTGCAATCAGAACAGTTTCTTTTCTTCTTAAGAGAGAAAATTTGAAGTAGTGAGGGCTTGGACTAATTTGAAGATACTCCACAGCTGTAAAGTCTAATGCAGTCTCTTTTCTTTGTGTTTTAATCAGAAATAATAATATGAGACAGCTAGTAAGCAATTTAATGATCTGCTTTTTAATATTGAGGTAGCTTGATTTGAACAGAAACAAGCAGTATGGAACCACAGGTGAAGTAAGACTGATGTAAATGCTAGACTTTTTAATAGCAAAAAAATGAGATCTAATAGAGCAAATAGCTGTACCTAGTATAATAAAATTCAACTATAGTTAGTTCATTACAATGTAAGTGTTGCTTTCTCTGTTGTGATATTGTGCAAGTATGGGAGAATTTACATAAGTATTTGCTAGATAGCAGGACTCAAATACAAATTGATTTTTTAAAAGCTTTTAGTTTTGTTTGGTTTTGTTTTTGTTTGTTTTGGCGGTGGGGGGGGGGATTGTTTGTTTTTTTATGTAAAAGACTAGACACTCCCCAAACCAGCATAATTTCTGTGTTGGATTTTTGAGTGTGCTGATTTGGACATCTTACAGGATTCAGTGACATTTTTCTGGGTTATTTTCTCATTTTTTTCATTTTAACAAAAGGATTTTTAAGACCTTAAGCTTATTATAGGTGGCTTGGAAAAGGCTGTGCTTAGGCCATACACTTTTTGTTAGCCTATTTTCATCAATCTGTAAAGTAACATCTTGTTCATTGCAAATATGAAATGACATTCCACAGCTGAACTTGAGGCTGTTTGTGCATTCACAAAGTGTGAGAATCCTGAGTTAAACAACAGCAGCATGGCACTTCAAACTCCATCCCAGTGTGTTGCTCACAAGTTTAGTTCTGTCCGTGTGCAAGGACCTCATGCAGTACAATAATTACACTGTTCATCCTTTATGAGTGGAGAAATACTGTGGACTAGCAAACTTAATACAACTGTTCTAAATCATGCCCTCTCTGTTGGAGTTAGGATGCAGACTTCTCACTGTGTTTTGTAGGGTTCTACAAATGCCAAAGAGCTCTCTGCAAAAGGTGTGAAGATTTGGGATGCTAATGGGTCACGTGAGTTCCTGGATAAGCAGGGTTTCAGCACCAGAGAGGAGGGTGATTTGGGACCAGTGTATGGTTTCCAGTGGAGGCATTTTGGAGCAGAATACAAAGATATGCATACAGGTAATCACATTCAAATACAGTCTTGAGTGCTCAGTGAGACAGCTGTGACACATCACTTCCAGAAGCCTGTGTGGAATGGAATGTTCTTAACCATACAGAGCAAGCTGATAGCCAGAATAAAGAGTGTTTGAGAGAGTTAATTTAACTTTTCTTCTTTACTCAATCTTAAATTATCCTGAAAGATGTAGTTTTGTATACTATAGTTTGGTATTTGTGGAACAGATGAGTCACAAGGCACACACTGTTACTCTGTTACCTAGAGCAGATGTGGGTGCTGATAGCTGGAAGGATGTGTGTGCTGCAGTCCAGAAACCCGAGCTAGCTCCATTTGATAACAGAACACAGGCTGCCATCTCTGTTTACTAGTGCAGGGTCCATGAAATTGTTGTGCTGGGAAGAACTGGCATCAGTATACTGCATTCACTGGTGGCAGTGAAGAGAAAGATTTTTCTGTTCTGCATCTGGAACAAAGTAGGGTGTTTCCACAGCTGATGGTGCTGTGGGCAGAACAGCTGCAACAAGTTGTGATGTGATGCAGTACCTGTTGGTATTTTCAGTGGTTTATTAAACTGACTCTCAAATGTATTGATTCCTCTTTTCCAAGTCTCTGAAAGAGAGGTTATAGAAAATGCTTTTGCCATTAAGAAAAAGGTATCAAAAATCAGATTGTCACTATCTGGTGGGATTCTTTTTTAACGTGGATTAACAACATGGTTAGTTATCTAGGTGAGGTTTCTTGGTTTTTTGTTTTGTTTTCAATACAGCCTCAAATTGCAGCTCACATGAATTGCTGATATTAGACTTAGTATTGGCACGTTGGCCACTGGCAGAATACATTTTTATGGTAACACAAATGATGCAAATTGTGAACTGGCAAATCTGAAAACTTACAGTTTCTCATCTTAAAAAGTCTAAGGCACAACATAGCATGGAAAAAAAGAACAAGATAAATTCCCATAGTTTTCCTCACAAACAGATTTCCTTAAGTTGCATTACTAATGGATAGGTAAGTGGCTTCAGGAATTAACATAACCATTTGACAAGGCTTCTGGCACGGTACTGCTGGCAGAAGAGTTCCCTGAGATGCTAATTGTGTATTACTACCTTGTTTGCCAGCTTGGGTCTCCCTGTAACCATAATTTGGTGTTGCTGCAAAGAGTTATTAGAAAAAAGTAGTTACCAGCCATGCTGATTGACTGGCATGAGTCAGAACAATGATTAACAACTAATGACTTTTTTATTCTGAAATCCATTCTAATAGTCAGTTAATTTCAGAAAATGTCTTCTATAACTGGTATTGAGCCTAAAATTCAGCCTGTGTCATTGGGTGAAATGTAATATCCTGTGCTACACATGATTAAGGTTCCTTTCTGGAGCTAAATGCTATGTAAATTTAGTTTTCATATATGACCTTGAGAGTGCTAGATGGATGCATTTATTCATCTGTCAAAAACTCTCTACTTTTGAATGTGTAAAGAATGCTGGCACACTGGTCTGGGCATAATTTTTTTTCTGTATAAGAAGGAGCACTGTAGCATGCAAATTGAATGTTTAGAAAGACATTTTAATCCAGAAATGCAATAAGCAAATCAGTCTAAATATTGTGACTTAACTAGGTTGTAATATTTTGTCCATTCCAGTACAGCTTTTGTCCTATTTAGGTAACAAGTCATCATGACTGATAAAATATTTGTCCTGCTAGTTTTTTGTATTGCAGCTTCTGTTTCTTGGGGTTTAGTGATTATACAGAATTTTTAGTTGGTCTTAAATCAAGTGGTTGAAAATGGAATAAATAGGAATGGTCCTATTTCAGTGGGTGCTAAAGGTACTCAAAGCACGCAAAAGAATTGAGGGGACACACAGAAATATCATCATGAGAATTTTACAATTTTACAATTAGGAGCATCCTAAGAAGGACCAAGAACAGTCTATGTTTGGATGGTGCCAACTTATTGATCAGTTTCAAAGTTGCAATAAAATCTTCAGAGGTTGTCGTTTGGGTATCACTTTTCAGTGGGACATGGGCTGGGTGATAAAAAGTATCATGGCTTGAATCTGTCTGGTTTAGATCTTATTTGTTCTATTTCTTCAGATTACTCCAACCAAGGAGTTGATCAGTTGCAAAAAGTGATTGAAACGATCAAAACCAATCCAGATGACAGAAGAATCATTATGTGTGCTTGGAATCCCAAAGGTATTCAACAGCTGGCATAAAGTGAATGGGGTTGCACATTATATTGCTGTGTGCTAAATTATGTTCAGTTCCCATGTCAACAGTCAGTTCCATTCTGTGTCCTTGTTCATTCTTTATAAAACTACCAGGAGTGCAGTAAAAATGGTCAGGAGTTATAATCTTGATTCTCTTTCTACTTTATCCTCATGTTCAGACCTCAAAAATAATGAACCGTTTCTTCAAAGTTTTTCTCTCTTGGTTAAAATGAGGGATACACCAGTGTCTTTGACATACAGTCTATTCAAGACAGTAACTCTTATTTTAAAAAGGTAAAAAACCCAAACCATAAAAACTATATTAAAGCAATGTGTCTGGCTTTTAGTCATGTAATCTCTTGTAAACTTAACCCTTAAAACTAGAGAACAAAAATATTATTTGTGTTGTAATCTTTTCCTTGAACATGGGATCATATGGTGAACCTGTATCATACAAATGATAGGGTCTATTTATACATAGATATCCATTCACTCTGTAGGGACTTCTAAACAAGAGCTACTGCAAGAGAATGTTTAACTTTCACCAGTGATAGACCTGTGCTCCAAAAAAATCACACAGCATTTTCCACTGTTGTGTGAAAAGGGTATGCCACATGCTATTGCTGTTATTTTCAAGGCTAAACATTCTCAGAAAATATCTGGTGAAAGTTTTCCTTGCCAAGCTGTAATTTTACTCTCTGCACTTTTTAAGCATAGAAAAACCATCAGATCTTCTGGTTTCTGCTTTTTTTTAAATGATCATTACTTTTATATCTCAACAAACACATTGCAATGGGAAGAGAGTAAGATGCAGCAGTTGGAATTTGCTTTAGGGTATATGCTTAATTTTAGTCTTAATGTCTTCCTTTAGGGAATTCAGCTGCCTAACCAAGGTGAGTAGAAACAAACTGCTGTGCAACATTATGGCATAAGTCTGTTCTGTGGAATATCTGTTTATGACTTTCTGGTCATACAACCCAGGAGACAGCTTGTCATGCCACGGACTTAATTGCTTGAGCAGCATGTGCTTATAAACAAGAGAAAAAGCAACAGAATGGCAGTGCAGTTGGCACTCTACTGTATGTCATTACATGGTTGTTTAAGTTTTGCATCTTCTACATTCATAACACACTAATGCTGTTACTGTTTTCTCCCCCACCTCACCTTCTGTACTTCAATTCCTAGATATTTCCCTGATGGCTTTGCCTCCATGCCATGCCCTTTGCCAGTTCTATGTTCTAAATGGTGAATTGTCTTGCCAACTCTATCAGAGGTCTGGAGACATGGGACTTGGAGTGCCTTTTAATATTGCCAGCTATTCACTGCTTACATACATGATTGCCCATGTCACAGGGCTGAAGGTAGGCTATTTAATAATTTAATTTATTCTTGTCTGAGAAATGAGGGACTAAAAGATAAGGCTCTTCATGTCTTGTCCAAGAAAAACTGGAATGAGCATACTGTTTGAAATCTTGCTGAAATGCTTGTAAAGAGAGCCCTGTGAAATTATGTGAATTGCGTCTGGTTTGTATGGGCAGTTAGAATCAGCAAGGTAAGAATTGTAAAATTCAGGTTAAGCAGAAAATTCTTTCATTCCTCGAATCTGTCAAGACTGACCTGTTCACTAGTCTTAGAAATCTCAACTGAGTGCTTGTCCTCATGGGGTAGTAATATACAAGTGATGAGATTTTGTAGTGTGTGTTTATTGAAGTGAGCAGTAGCTCAGCAGTTGCTGTCAAGGTTCTAATTTGGATAATCTGTCCATCTAACTTCCAGCTATAACTAATCTAACTTCAGCTGTGCATTTCTTTGATTCCTTACTGTAGATGCTTACATGTAGATGAGTGGTAATATGTGCTCAAGTAGCTCCCTGCCCTGACTTCAGAGCTGTATTTTGTAATTTGGCAGAGAAACTTAAATGCACGATGGTCTTGTATAAGGGAAAACCCCTTTCCTTTAGGGCATGTAAAAAATTATACTAGAAAGGCCTTCAGTGCCTAATCCTCCTGCCACCAGCAACATGAAGTGGAACTTCTTAAAACAGGGCAATAGGGAAGAAATCAGACTTCACAGCAACGACAGAAATTAGTCCAAGCTACTAAAAAATGTGAAGTTTAACGTTACGTCCAGCTGTCACCTCTCAGCCACTTCCTCTCATGGCTTTGGTGGTTTTCAGTGTAACACATCTGGGGGCTGATCAACATTGGTCAGAGGCCAGTAAAAGAGCTGATGAAACTTCCCCATGTGAAATTCCATTGCTCAGGGGTTGCTAAGTCAAAGAACCTGCAAGCTCTGGGTGCTTGCCTGTGCCTGACAGCTCCACTGCTGTTTAGTGGTGGCTGAAGCAGCTGCTCTGAAGCCAGCTTTGGCGAGTTGTACTTACTAGAAGTGGACTGGAAAAGCTGGATGTCACTGCTGCACCTGTTTCTGTGTCAGTGGGCAGATCAGTATGGCTCCATTCATTTACTAAAGCTACTGTCATAGCAGGATTTGAAAGATAAATGTTTTGATAAGCTAGTGGAAATTTCATTATATTTTCCATTAATTATGCATTAGTCAGAGAAATTTGTGCCCTTCACATCTCTCAAGGAGCAGCAATTCCACACTAGCCAGGTGCTGAGAATCAATACTGTAAGCATTGTAATGTTTTGCTTTCTTAGAACCTGACTGTTTGAAAACCACATGTATTCTTCATTCTTCTCAGCCTGGAGAGTTCATACACACCTTAGGAGATGCTCACATATATCTGAACCATGTGGAACCTCTAAAAGTCCAAGTAAGTACTTTGTACTCTATCCTATTATCTTCCACAGTGCCTTGATTTAAAATATCAATTACCTTGATATTTTAAATATCCTTTTTGCAGATATTAATTTTTGTGGCTTTTTTTCCCATTTCTATTCTAATAACTGTTCAACTGTTCAACATCTGTTCAACTGCATTTCTGTTTGCAAACAGAAATACAATACAAGCATGATTGAAATGTACATCTGTGTACTGTTCTAAAACCAAGTTAGAGAGCCAGAATCTGCACTTTTAACTTCAAAAATAATTCCATAATTCCACCTAGTCCCAATAATACAAATAAATGTCTTTGTAATATATCAGAAAAGGATCACTTAAAATTCACAGAGTTAATCAGTAATACTATTTGGCTGAGAAAGGCTATATTTTCTTCAGGAAGTAATTTGTTGCAGTAGGATAAAATCAGTGTTTGATTTGATTAGACTAAGCTTGAACTGAATGTCCTCATTATTGGTATGGTTCAAAACCATCCAGAAAAGTATTTATTGATTCAGACTTAACAATGAGAAGTGAGAAGCTGTAGAATATTTGCTGCATGTTTGGGTCAGATTTTCCAATTTAATTTCCCCTGGAACGAATATAATCTATAACCACCAGAATTTATTTGCCATCTGAAAGTACTTGCAGTGCATTTGGATGATCAGGGAATTCACCTGAAATTGATGCTACTGCTCCCTGTGAAAATACTAAGGTAGATTCTATCTAAGTGTCTTGGAATTTTCTTCAATTTTTTTTTTCTGAGTGTAAGTCTTCTTGGTGGGAAGGGAAAACCAGCATAGTGTAATCTGATTTGAGATTGAGAACACAGAGTCTCTGCTTTCAAGTATTAGCTTTATACAGTAAGCTTGCTTTTATTTCAGCTTCAGAGGGAGCCAAGACCTTTCCCCAAACTCAGAATTCTTTGTGAGATTAAAGACATCAGCGACTTCAAGGCAGAAGACTTCCAGATTGAAGATTATAATCCTCATCCACCTATTAAAATGGAGATGGCTGTCTGATGCTATAAACCAGCATTAAATATTAATGTGGAAATGTACCTAAGCAACTTAGTTTCTCTGAAGTGGTGGGGCTTTTGTATACTTCAAAAGGTATTTGCTTTATTGTTAAATAGTCACAGACCAGATTTGCTTCCAGTGCTGCTCCCTGTAGTTGTACAGGACAGGTGATTATTCCTGATATGCCATGCAGATGTTAACCCAGTTTTAAGTTGTTAGAGAGCTGCTTTTCTACACGTTGTTTCAGGTGCCAGTGGCTATTTCTGTTACCATTCAGCTACTGTGTGTGAGTAGCATGGGCTTACATGCTTGATTTGGTGCTGAAAATAAGAAATTCTGTGTGTGATTGAGGATTTCTTCAGGGTGGAAGAAATTGTTAAATATATTCTAAAGAGTGTATGTTTAATAAAGCTTTTTTTAAAAAATCTTCTGGAAGGCATGATGCATATTTAATTCTGGTGTGGTTTTTTATAGTTAGTAGTAAAAAAGGGTTGGAAAGCAAAATGTCTTGGAGGGTAACATCTGGCCAGGAAAAACAGACTTCCCATAGTCTTCACAGATGAACTATCAGGAAGACATAAGATTTTAATGGAACCTTGCTGGAACTGCAATCTCTACATAATGTCTCTGTAGCAGCATTTTTTTTTTTTATTCCTCAACCCTACATAAATTACTAATTTGATATAAATCAAAGATAGTTGCAGTTAAACAGAGGTTACCGGATAATATTAGTAATCAGCTGTCTGTCATAATTTAAAACCAGATCCCACAAACATATGGACTAATTTTGCAGCCTGGAGCAGTAAAACCTAGAGATCATAGTATTTTTAGCAATGGAGTTCATGAATTAAATTCTAGCAGAATTCAGCTTTCAAGTCTCCTTATCCTTGTACCTTCTGCAGTAGCACATTTAATTCCTCTTCAGCAATTTAATAGTGAGTAGTTACGTGGTTGATATTCATAGGATAGGCAGTACATATTTGAACATGTAAAAAATGCATAGTAATTTTTTGAATTAAATTTTAAAGTCAATAAACTGGTAAATATTGGAAAAGTGTACAATTTCAGGTAATTCTAAGAATTTAATAATAATCAGGGCTTTCATTCAGGGGCCCACATAAGAGGACCGCTGAATCTTTCTTAAACCAAACTCATTAAAACTTTGAAAATCATACTTCATACAAATTATTTGCATATGCCATTATAATCATTTTACTTCTACTGATCACTGATATTGAGACTAATTTTTTTGTAGCACAAAAAGTGATTCTCCTTTCCTGACATTTAGCCCAACACAAGAAGATTGCACAAAAAAAATCTCTTCCTGTTGTAAGCACACCAAATGTAAAGCGACCACTGCTTATTAGAAAGGTATCTTAATATACACTGTAGTGCATTATTTGTGAAGAGAGATGATCAGACAGCTCTTTCAGCTTAGATCCTGTGAGAAGCTTGGAATGGTCAAACCTCAACTCATCCTTTTCTGAGGCTGAATTAAATGGATGCTCAGTAGCCAACCTGCAGTAGAACACACACTTGGGTCTTCTCTCAAATTCCTGAACTCACAGGTAGTAGCAGCAGTTACCACACTTGAGAGCTTTGCCACATGCTCCTCCTAATAAACTTCATCTCAGCTCTACTAGTCTGATATTCTAAAGTCACACTAGTCTATTCTACTTCAGATGGTCCAGGTGTTATCTTTCCATTCATGGTATGTCCCAGCTATAGGTTGTCAGCCACTTCTTACCATGCGCACACTTTTATAAATTAAAGATTCTTGAGTGTTCCTACAGCCCTCTAAAGTACAAGGAAACAGATTAAGCTGCACATTCACTTAACAGTTCTGCCTACACTTAGCTAGGAAAGTTCCTTTTGCTGGAATCCACTTTATGTAACACTGCAGATAAGGTGGATTCTGCAGGACATTTTAGCAAGCGTAGCCAGACAGGATGTGAAATAAAGCTGGCCTCAGGGCTTTACTAGTGGGAATTAGCAGTCTCACTGGTTATCCAGGACAGGAATACCTAGCCAAGAGAAGAATTCAGAATGGGAATCATTTACTTCATAAATTGCAGAGGAGTTAGGTGTATGGACATACATAGCATACATAAGCAGAGCAGTCTCTATAGCTCTGGAAGAGTTCCTTGTTTTTAGTATAGGAATTAATTACAACTTCACTGTTTCCCTTTATCAGCACAATTTACTACCAATAGCAGTTGGAGTAAAGCTTGTACCTTGAAGACCAAGAAAGTTTACGGTGCTCAAAAGATCAGAAAGATGTAAAAAACATTTCAACAGCACACTTTAATGTGAGTAAAAATAAAAATACATTTTAAAATTTGTAGGTATCAGAATTCTAGGGGCTTTCATGAAAAAATATGAATATTCAAATAATTTTAATATATGGAGCTAAACAGGAGGTACTCAAGGAATTTTGATTTGCAGAATATGGACACTGCTCATGCTGCAAAGATGACTGCTATGACCACAGGCCATATTCAGAGCAGTATTTTAGACAAAACATGGGACATTACTTGATACTTTCAAGAGATGTATCCTTGTATCATTTCTCCACTTTCCAAGGGCCATTCAACAACTCAGAGATAGCAATGAAATGTCTTACCACTTTGATCAAATGTCTGCTACATTCCACCTTCTTAGACGAGTTTTGTAACCCACTCTATTTCTGACGTGTTATGGTACGTTGCAAAATTTGCCTTACTGCAGTTCCACAAAGAATATTAGTTATCTGATTATGGTAGATGAAGGGTCAGAAAAGAAGAGCTGCTGAATTTATGAGACAAACATCCATCTGATCAGCCATCAAAATCAAGTCTTCTAATGAGCCTGACTTGGTGTGTTTGTCACCATAGTGACTGGCACCTGTGAAGTGTCTGAATGTGGAATGCAGCCCAGGTTTCAAGTGCTTTTATTAAAACCACAAACAGTTCACATCCACCTGCTAGAAGTTTCACCCACCCTTCTAACTTCCCTTTGCAACCCACAGGAAGGTGAGCTTGTGGGGTAACAACACCAATACGTGCTGTGACCACCATGTAGCAAGATGTTTTTTAAGAAAAAAAAAAAAAGAGTGATCACCACAGTCAGTTGTTACCAGAATTTTTTTATATAACTAACCTGTTTTCAAGCCTTTCAGATACTTGGATATGATCAAATGTGATCAAGTGCTGGACTAATTGACAAAGACCCTCAAATCCAAACTAGAGATGACTGCCACACTGGGACATGCAAAGCCTTTCGGTGCACAACATGAAACAACAAAAATTACAGCAGTGCACACAAGCTTACGCTCAGAAATCACAGTCATGACAGCTGAAGAAACTAATCAGACTGCTTTGAAACATGGGGAGAGAAAGATTTTCTCATTGCTGCTGCATTTTGCAGAGCCTTTCTCTGGAACTTTTTGGCCATCAGCAGCACAGACAAGCTTTCATTCACACTTCCCAGCCTGCAGCTGTCAATTTGGAGACAACTCAAGGCCCTGGCTTGTAGAAGATATTTAAATATCACTGTGTTGTGGCGGTGGAAAGGAGAAAATGGAAAGTTAAGACCTGGAGACTCCCAAATTAACATATTATAAGAGCTGCTGGCAACTCATACAAAAGCATTTGTACAGTGTCCCTCCTGTGTGTCTCTATAAATCCAAATAATTTAAATTTAAATGAGAGATCACATGACAATTTGAATGAACCTCAAGGATGTTGTCAGTATTAAAAATCAGCTTATACTTGTAATGTCAAGAACACTACACTTGACACAATGAACTGAGGTACACTGAATAAAAATCAGTGTGTGCCAAAGGGCATTGTTGTACTGGACTGAGTTTGGAAATTAGTGCCACTTAACTAGATGTTGAATCCTGTAAGTGAAAGTGAAGTGAAAATGCCAAGTGAAAATGGCTGCTCCATTCCAGGCCACGGACACGGGCTTAGCGTGCACAAGGGCACACCGAGCTTGTAGCGAGACAAATACATTGTCCCAAATATTATGTAATGCCCACACAAACTGATTGGGCAGCTCTCCCAGATAATTGCTTCACACACTCCCTTAAAATCTTTTTAGCATGCAGACTCCTTTGGGAGCCAACTCACACCCCTCTGGCCACCCAACTGTGTGCACAGGCAGGAACTAGGGGCACTCTGGGGACAGGATTCAGCATGCCTGGGACTGCAGCTTTGGGATGTGCTTGCCTATGTGAATGAGCAGCTATTCCCATTTTGAGGCAGCTAAAGGGAAATAGCAGTTACTCTGCTGTAGGAAATCATTCTTCCTCCTGGACACCAGTCCAGCCAGATGAGAGATGGCCTTGTAGCTGGGATACACTTGGATAACAGTCAGGATTCAATTTCTAGCTGTGCTACAGATTTCCTGTCTGGAGCTGGACTAAGTTTTTCTGTCATTTCAGGCCTCATATTAATTTCCCGTGTTTCTAGTACAGATAATTGTATTCGCCTTATTCACATGGGAATTCTCTGGATAAATACATTAAATGTTTATGTGGTTCTCAGATGCTATGGTGAAAAGAAGAGAAAGGCCATAGAAAACATCCAGTAGAGCCAAAATTCAGGACTGGCCTTTAATTTGTAAAGCAAGGCTATACTAAATGGTAATTCAAACCCATGCTACTAGATATTCATTATAAAACACTCCCCTCTGCAAATAAAGTGTCCTATTTACTGGTAGACAACAGCTGAGAGGGAGAAGTAAGATTAAATATTTTTATAGCAGGGCTTGGCATGAGAAACTGGCAGCAGAGAAATTATGCTAATGTCATCACTGTTGCTTCCAGTTGCTGCAGAGAACCAAGAATTTGTTAATTCACATTGTTTGGCTCTGTAGATTTGGTGTCAATACTTGACAAAGAGATGGGTGCAATAAAAACCAATTTACTTTAATCTGGACACTGGTATTCTGAAAGGTTGATACCTTTCAGCCTGCCTGCTGGCACCTTGCTATTTATGATATATCTGGGAGTTAGTTCTGGTATTTGTACTCATTAAAAATATTCCATGCAAAAAGTATTTAAATATAGCCGATGGCAGTGACTTACTACTAATGCTAGCAATGAGTTTCCTTGGGGGAAAGGACAGGTTTCATCTTTTAAAATAGCTGCACATCTACCAGACAAATTCCTCCTAAGGCCAGACAGGGCACTGAGTGCACTGACAGGCCTCACCATGACCAGTCTCACCTGGGGCTCACACCTTCTGCCCATGTGCCTTAGTTTCTACCTGGGTTGCATGGCAGGTGTACCTGCCTCCAGCTGTGGTACAGCTGTGGATGTGTCTGGCCATGGAACTACACCCCATCCTGGCTGGACACACCCCGGGCCATGTCTGACCATGGTTCTCCTCACTCCTGGCCTCTACTCATCCCCATCCCCAGGGAGAGGAGGCTGGGGCCACCTCATTGTCCCCTGCCACCCCTGGAGGTGGGACAAGCTTGGCTGGGAGGACTGCTGCCCCCATGGGGCTCCCCGATAACTCCCAGTCCTTGGGAGCAGCTGACCCCTGTGGCATCCTGCCTGCCAGGCTCTCAGGCTGCCCCAAGCCCTAAGCCAGCAGAGCCAGGCCTGCAGCTGCACAAGAGCTGGCCCTACAAACCTGGCCTGACTCTGGGCTCTCACCCTCTGTTAGGGTTTAACCCCAGCCAGCAACCTAGCCCCAAGCAACCCCACCATCAGTGCCGGGGGTGGGATTGGAAGGGAAAAAGCTGGAAAATTCATGGTTTGCGATATAGACAGTTTAATGGGGAAAGCAAAAGCTGTGTACACAAACAAAGCAAAACAAGGAATGAATGAATTCAGTGCTTCCCATGGGTAGGCAGGTGTTCAGCTATCTCCAGGAGAACAGGGCCCCATTACACATAATGATTTCTTGGAAAGACAATTGTCACCATTCCAAATATTCCCCTTCCTCCTTCTTCCCCTCCTTCATACACTGGGCATGACACCACATGGTCTGGAATATCCCTTTGGTCAGTTTGGGTCAGCTGTCCCAGCCATGTCTCCTCCCAAACTCCCAGGCAGGCCCAACTCCCTTGCCAGCATAGCAGTATGAAAAGCAGAAAAGGCCTTGGCTTTGCACAAGCCCTGCTCAGCAATAACAAAAATATTTCTATATTATCAACCCTGTGTTCAGCACAAATCCAAAACACATCCCTTCCCTAGCCACTGTGAAAAAATGAACTCCAGCACAGCCAAAACCAGCACACCCTCCCACAGCGCAGGCCTTGCCCAAACACTGAGTCTGACTGACCCCCTCACAAGGGGCACTTGATGATCTTCAGGGGCCATCTGAGAATCCCCACTTGACCCCCACCCATAAGCCTGCTAGGGCTCTGGGGCTATACAGGGTCTGCCTGAGCCTCCTGCCTGGCTCCAACAATCCTCATCCCTTTTCCATTTCTGTGTTCCTGCCCTGGTTCTGTGTCCCCTGAAATGGCCCCTACACCCCACAGCAACTGAATTCCCCTTCAGAGGAATCTCATCAGAGCCCACTTCTCTTTTGGATGAGCGGATACATCTGTCTGGGAGGGAGTTCCAGGCAGGAGCAGCCCTGCTGGCCCTGCCCAGCCTCACTGAAAGGCCCTCCCCTGTCAACCCTGCCCTCAGACCCACCTCAGCTCAGGACATGGCCCCAGTCCCTGCCTGAGCTACCCCAGCTGTGATGGCAGCTGTGCAGAGCCATGGACCTCACTGCTCTGGGCCCTGAACCACAGGCTGAGCCCTGCCTGAGCTGGGCCTGACTTCATCACCACGGACAGGCTGGCAGTCCCTGGGCTCTGTCTGATCCTGGTCCCTGTCACTGGGACAGAGCTTGCCCTCAGAGCTGTCTTGGCAGCATAACCTTGTCTGGTAACCTTCCCAGCTCTGGCTGTTCCCTCAGACCTGCCCTGCCAGCCATGCTCCTGGCTCACCAACCCTCCTGCACCCCTGGCAGTGCCACTGGTACCACTGAGAGGATGACAGCATGATTTGCTAGAATGCTGATATTTACAGCTGAGTTAGGGCAGCACAAATAGAGTTGGTGCAATTAGAGGAGCCTGGAACCTCTCCCCTCTAAACCCCGCTCTTTCATATAGCCACTGCAGAGTCATGTCTACACGTGCACTGCTGTGCAGTGTTTTGCTTCAGCCAAACACTGGCTGGAGCACCAAACCTACAGAGCAAAATGAAAATGGGAGCTGGGTAATCATCCTTGGGCTACAGGGGATATCAGCTTCATCAGCCCTTCAGTGCTCTACAGATCACATTGTCCATCCTGCACTGCTCTGCAGGTGTTATCCAGGCTGTCTCATGGACCTGCAGTTTGCTCACAGAGCAGCATGGACTTCATCTTTGTACCTTGCTTCTCTACCCTTCATATGTGCAATCACAGGATGCATTCTTTCATGTTCTCACTGATGTAGGAATATGAAATTTTACCAATTACTTTCATAATAATAGTGAAAAAAAAACCCCAGATGTTTCCAGGTTGTTCACAGAAATTGCACGAGGGAAGAATGAACCAGGGAGATAAGGTGGATAAGGTGAAGGCAGCCTTGGTAGGGAACAGCTGAAATAGAGACCAAGTAATTTTCAGCTTTAGTGTTTAACTTCACACAAAGGAGTTTTGGCACCTGCTCCAACGGTTATGCAGTAGATTCATTAAGCAAACAGTAATTAGGAAAAAGCTCAAAGCACTTACACATATAGTCACATGTTCTCTGGTTACTGCACCAATTCCTAGCACTGTTAAGACCTTCAAGGAAATAAACATTCCAGACTTGCTTCTGGTTTTCCAAATTCCCAGTGGAGTTGCTCAGTAGTGCAAAGGATGGAATAACAGGACACTGTTTTCTATGTGTTTCATAGAAAATGTAACACATGTTATAAAACTTTTTATTGATTTTTTTTCTGCTTTCTCTTTTCCACAAGCAATGTAAAGAATTATATAACAGGGTGTGTGCAGCACACACAGTAAAGAAATACACATACAGTAGATCTGGGGTTTTAACAGTGCTGCTAAGTATAGCATGTTGGGAACACAAATTCTGAACCAAACTTCCAAATTCACTGGAAACCACACATTTAAAAAACAAAAAGTCCATTCCCATTTCATACTTAATGCTGGCTGCCTTCCTTATGCAAGCAATGCAGTCCTTTTACATTTTTTTAGAATGGAGCTATTTATTTAAACTTAAGGGAATACAGGTGCAGAATATGTATTAAGATCCTGTAGCAAACACATTTAATAGTATTCTGAATCACTAGTTCGAACTGAACTCTGAATATGTGAAGGAACAGTATCAACATTACATCAGTACTGGAGTCACTGTAGTATTATTGAAATAAAATATTAAACCTCCAAGCTTTGAAACAGTTGCATGTCCCATCTGGATATGTATATCCTCATTCAGAAAAGTTGGCTTCTTAATACATGAGGGTTTAAACCCAGCTGGTTCAGTGACCCACTGTATTGCTTCCTTTATTTCCCATTTTGCTTTGCATTCAGCATCTGGGATAAGAAAAATAAGAATCAAATACAGTGAGGGTTTCTAGAGAGCTATTTTTTCCTGACAAACTGCAAAATCTTTATGAAGTGGTAGAAATTCAGGAAATAGAAAGCAAATGAAAAGTTGGAATTGCTGTTCTGTCTATATTGTACTTTTGGCTATACTTATGCAGTGTTGCAATGACTATGTCAATATCCAGACTAGGTTCAAACTAAGCAGATCAGGACCTGTAGGAAGTAGAGCAGTCTTCTGTGGGAATGAGTATATCTTTGGCAGCATATATTTAAGTAAAGCACCCTGAAACATGGACATGGCTGCCTGAAATTTTCAGCAGAAAAGCTTCCTGACAAAAAAAAAAAAAAAGCATAAGTTTAAGTAAGATGAGTTTTTGAAGCAGCATTTCTCTCCCACACAAGGGAAATTTTTTTTCTATAAAAAATGAATCATCTGAAAATTACATCATAATTCCTCTGCAGGCTCTTCAGGTCCTTGCCATTCTATATTGACAGAGTTCCTGGTTCAGAATTCCATGATTTATGGCATCCCATGAAAGCTTTGTGCTGCACTGCAGCACCCAGAGTAGGTCAGCAGCTGTAGTGTGTCAGTGAACATATGGGG
Source organism: Molothrus ater (assembly GCF_012460135.2). Lineage (NCBI taxonomy): Eukaryota > Metazoa > Chordata > Aves > Passeriformes > Icteridae > Molothrus > Molothrus ater. The sequence goes on along the minus strand of NC_050478.2, from coordinate 105,195,912 downwards.
CAAAGAATCTGACCCACAGCAGTCAGCAAAGTAACCTTTCAAAATAAAAATGAGTGACTTCCATCTACTTTTTCATTTTCACTCAAATATTTTAGTTTGAATAACTTCTTTTCCAGTTTATTTTTGGCCAAATATCCGTTAAAAAAAAACAGGCTTTACTCTGGAAGCCTCTCTGGATATAAAAGCCACTTTAAATCTTTTAGAAGACAATCCTGGTAGTGGGGCTCCCCCGCAGACTCAAATTTCTGGCACAGAAATACAGGTTGAAATAGTAATACATCTACTTCAGTCATATCCAATATTGCTGTTTGTTGAAATATGTCAACATTTGTTGATATCATTATTCAGGATTTGAAGAAGGAAAAACCCAATATTTGTCAATAAATGCATCTAAGAGATATTTAATCTAAAGGTTTTAAATAGAAAATAACAGTATAGTAGCAAAAAGTGATATTCACAATTATTTTGTCTGGCCAGTCATTTCTTGCATAGATCTCAGTCTGTAAATATCTACCTGTAATAATCACCCACTTTTACTTTGAACGTATATGCATACTGGGAACATGAAATAGATCACTTCTGAATGATTAATGGGGCCATAAAGTGGAATCCATAAAGTTGATTTTACAATCATAGCATGACCGTCTTACAGAAAGAACTTCCTGGTACTTCTCCTCCCGTGTGAGTGAGCTTCATCCTACTCTGGACACAAACGGCGATGGCGTTTTGTAAGTCAGCGGAAGCGCGTTAATCTCCACTGGTGATCAGCCCTCAGCTTTCCCAAAAGCACCACTCCTGTTTTCCTGCAATGCAGCATTATGCAGTAGTGGAAGGGGGGAGTGTCTGGGTGAGATACAGAAGCAAAGTCATCACTGCCTGTGTCACAGACCTGCAAGAGTTAGACTAAGCCCAGTTTGTCCTTTCAAAGCATAAAACACAGAAGTAGAACACCCAATTCAAGCATTTACTGTACATTATCCAGCCTTCTCTCAAGGCCTGTGTGTGCAACTGCAAGCAAAGTTAGATCAATTGATTATACATCTCCAAATAACTCCACCACACTGCATCTAGAATAATATTAATTTACATGTAATTAGAATAGGCTTTTTATTTCTTCCTCAGAAGTAGCTAGAAGAAACTATCAGAAAATGAGATCAGATATATCAGTAACATACAGCTGAACCAAACCCCTCATCCCAGCTAACTGTAACAAATAATACATTTTTCTAATCCAGGTATGAACACCCCATAACTTGGCAACAGTATTTCTAGGTATACCAAGGTGTATATTTTACGAAGGAAAAATACCAGCTATAATAACTTGATCTGACACCAATGAACTGAGACAGGGAGTCAGGCACGTGCAGCTCTCTCTGGCAATAGGGATGCTGTTTATGAAGGAAGCCAAGGGCCCTCTGCTACTGACAGTTCCAGAGTATCCCTCAAAGTGATGGCAACCAGAATTTCTAGATTAAACCAGCACTTATCAAATTTTGAGGTTCATGTTGACTCTGAAGAAGATATCCTCATTTCTCATCCATGAAGTTATCACAGGATAAGGGTACCGTGCTTCTCAATGTATCCATCCAAGCACGGATTTCATGTACTTTCATTAACACTCCTAATGATCATACTTTTGGTTAATTTGTAGCACTCCCCTGAGAATCCCTTTGTGCATAAGCCCCTTGCATAAACCAACAACAGCTGTAGCTGTGCAAACTCACTGTTGCACACAATATACCAACAAAGAAATTTCCATTTCTATGTTACTTCCATGGATACATCTTCATTCATGAACACTCTGCCTAACTGGGAAAATCACTGAAATGCTATTAAGCCCACTTTTCTACCTCTCCAAATGCCAATGATAGATTTTCAGTCAGTCCAGCAAAACTTGTAAGTGTTTAGGAGCAAGCAGTGAGAATTGATCGTCATCTGTTAGCATTTCCCACTTCACATACTATTTAAAATCTTATGGCTGTAAAATTGAACATTCAAGCCTGTTTTAACTGCTGGTCTGGTTCTAGCCAGAAATAGGATCCTGAATAAGCCAGATATCCATACTTCAACATTTTCTGTTCTGAAGCAGATAAGAATAATTATAAATCAGGCTGTATTTTAGTCAACAGCATATTATTTTGTTAAATAATGCATCAAAGAATGTTATTTGGGAAAACTGAAGGATTGGAGATGTTTTTACTTCTTTACATTTTCCCAAAACCTGGCATTTTAATCAAATAGATCGCTTTGGCCAAATAAGCCCTTCCCTCTTCTCCTTAGCTATTTTATTGCAAAAGAACTGCAAAGCAGATAAATCCTTGGAAGAAGCTGAGATCAGCACAAGCTCCTTGCTAACCCAATGCAAAGAGTTACATGGCAAAACATCACCACTGTGGCACAAACCTGCTGTTTGACACTGTACTCCTGGGAAACACAAGAAGATGCCAGCAAACAACAGGCTTCATCTCACACAGTCCCCTTCCCACTTTCTAAGAGATGCAAAGAAACTGTTTCCATCAGGTGCAGATGTATTTAAGCTCACACCTTTCTTTTTTTCCCAAGCAGACTATTTTGGAGTATTTCTGTAGGGGAACAAGAATGAATATCAAATTACACTGAATCAAATTACACATTGGATCAAATTCTCCTTACACTCCAGGTTTCATCATTACAATTGTTCCTCCAGCCTGTCAGTCTCACAGGCTGATGGTGTGTTCCTGACAGGTTACTCCCATCAAAACTGATGAGACAAGTCCAGGACTGGGAAAATGGAGGGTACCAAAACTCCAGCTTTGAAGGAAAGATGACTTACCACAAGCTTCCTCCTCTGGTAGCACACCAGTAATCTATCTGTATTCCATGCAGAATAGCAAATGCTGGCAGCCTCCTTCAAGCATGACATATAAAATAAAAAAATCCCCATAGCATGATAAAACAGTATGATGAAAAAAAGATTAAGTAATGCTAGTCAGCTGAGAGGCTGTCAATCTTTTCCCCGTTTTTCTGAAGCAATCAGGGAGTTGAAACAGCAGATATTCTAAACCTTCACACCCCCCTCCCTCATCAGCTTGTGTTGTGCTGCCAAATGTGAGTTTGCCTAATTTCATGGCTGTGAGTAGTTGATAAAAAGCCCTTTTCAGCTTCTTTTTAAACTCTATCCAAGCAGGAGTGAAAGATTAAACAGGAAAGTCAAGTCACACTATTTTAGCTGTCAAATTTAAACAGAGAAGCACCCCTATTCTCATACCTCCTGCTCTCAGAAAAGGAAATATCTAGTTATTTTAGAAAAGGATCTTTTAGATCTTAATACTGAAGTGAATTCTTCCCCAGAATGACTGATCACTTCAGCAAACAGATCAATACATGAAGGCTAAGCATTTACTAGCAGACCATGGTAGCACAGGCAATTAAATTACCAAGTTTGTAGTTTTCAGTAAGGAGTTGCTTTTGTGAAAAAGCCCCCAGCCATTAAAAAAATGAAAACAAACTCCCAGTTATCCAGACTTAAAGAAAAGCATCTTCTTGTCCAAACCCTAAACAAGGACCTACAGATTAAAGCACATTCTTTAAATACTCAGCTTCCTGTAGCTGCAGACATCAGTCCTCACTGGCTGTGATACAAGGGAGGGCAAAGACAAGCTGTAGAGCCTGCCCCGGAGAGGGGCTGGTTTGCATCTCTGCATGAGAGCAGACACTGGAAGAGGGCATGTTGGAGGGGAAGGACTTCTCTGGGCAGAAAGCAGCACTCCCTGCCAGTGACACAGCTTCTGAAATGAGCTGTAAGACCATTTTAGTTTGGACGCCAGGTAAAACATGTACCCTTCTAATAGGGCCCAGTCCCTTTAGACTTTCTGACCATGTCGACCTGTAACTTTCACATAAACTAGAAAACAAAACAAATTAAATAACTGGAGCCACAGTGGTGCCATAACACCTTTTTTCTTCATGATGAAATATCACAAAATGCAAGTAACATTTATATTTGGCGTGCAAAGTTAATTCCTGACACAAAAGCAAAATGGTTCTCAATACCGAGCAAGAACATTTGACACTTTCTCCTGAAAATCATTAGGGATTCAGTATCCTTCTTAACCTGATTTCATTATGGAAGCAGTATTGGAAGAGTGATTATTAGAAAAGGTGTGGAGAGATAATGACTGTGGATTTGTGAGAGTCTGTAATTCATGAGGACATGAAAGCTTTGCCCACTAAATTTCTTTCCTTTATTACAGATTACCACAAATATGACAAAAGTTGCCACTGGAAAACATATCTATGGTTAATAAAATGAATAAGAATGAATATATATCAAGTTATTACAAATTAATATCATATATCAAGTTATTACAAATTAATATCTGCCATCAATAATATATATTATCAAACAAGAGCATGGTATCAATTAACAATGACATGAATCAGTACTGTGCTACAACCAATGACAGCAGCAGCCAAGCAGTTATATACTATTTTAGATTACTGTTTATCATGAATGAAGCAAATTTATCAATGACACAACAGCAGAAATTTTTATGATTACTTATATTAATATTTATGCTATTGATATGAAGTGAATGAGCCAGATTTCAAAAGCAGCAAAACCATCTCTGGTGGGAACAGGAGGGAAAAATGTGGGAACAACCTGGGGGACCAACCCTTCCTGAAAGACAGGAGGAGACAGAGAGTTAGAGAACTGATAGAGTCCCATTTCCAAAATGATCCATATCACAGACTCTTTTTTTTTAGCCAGCTGTCCCTGGGGAGAGCCCAAATGCTTATAGAAAGGTTGTGTGGGATTCAACCAAGAAGTTCTCAGGCTCAATTTTGGATAAATGTAAGGTGGTTTAATAGCACATAGTCATAAAGGGGAGCGGGACATTGGGCAGCCAATAGATCCTGTTTAATTTCTATTTTTCACAGACAATTGTGGATTCCTGTCATCTGTTCCTTCAGAGCTATTATTTTTTTCAGACTGTTTTCCACCTTCACGTGACAAATTGTTGTTACAGTCTCCTTGTTTGGTGCTTATCAGTGGTATCTGTGGGTGTTTCTGGTTTCTAGGTACCTCAGCTGCACTTCAAAGAGGCCAGCTGCACTTTTCAAGGATGTTTTTCACTAGTTCACAGGGTTGGACCCCAGGCTCGCAATTCCAGGGAGCTCTTTCTATGTCAGTCTTTTTTTGAGCAGACATATCTTTCGTTCACTAATTTTCCTTTCTAACAAGGCTGTCTTTACGGCACAACACTCCCCTAAAAGGCTGTTTTTAATAAATAGCAAAATGTTAAGTATGCAAGATTTGGCTCCCAGATCAACAGCATATTCAGTAGGGAACTGGCTAAAAGGTGAAAATCTCAGATTAAAATATGTGAGTAAAAAAGATGAAATCAAGAGAAGGATGTACAAAGAAACAGGACTCAGCAAAAATATTTTCTTTCAGAAATGCCAGAGCTCTACAAAATTACTCTGCAATGTTCTGACCAATTCCACCACTAAGCACTGTGCAGTGGCCTCAATTTTCCATCCTGCAAAAATTAAGCATGGGCAGAGTCTCCAAGAACTCAGCAATGACTATTTTATTTGATATTTTAAAGCCAATCATGTGTATAGATTATTTCAAGATCAAGACCACATGCAAATGAGGGCAACCAGGATTTCTCTCAGTTAATGAGCATTCTTACATTGAGGTCCCATGGGCATCACCTTTCCCTCTTGTTTGGCCCAGAGAACTTTCAAGACAGTAGCTATAGCCAGGTGGACAGCGCCCTTCTCTGGTCCAATCTACTGAACAAAAAGATGTTGAGCCCTCAGTGTCATCCTCAGTGGTTTGATACTCACAGCTTCTGTTAAATGATATTTTGTTCCCCATGGTTTAAAAGACTGCACTGTTGATAACACAGCAAGGGGAAAAGTCACTGATACTGGGAAAAAAAACCCAAACCAACTCATATTGGTTAAAAATTACAAAAAAAAGAGAAGGTGAAGAAATGTGCAACTTGTATAAAATACCTCCCTAGAATTCTGCCCGGTCACTTTCACACTGGCTTGTCTGAGAACCACGTGTTCCCAATTTCTAAGAATGCAAATGGAATTATTCTGTGAAAATTCACAACTTACGTTTGTTACAATCCTTTTCACAACAGCACCCTAAAACGTGTCTTACAGCAGAGTTGCCTGTTACTGGTAAGCTCTCTGGAGAAGCTTTCAAAGTTGTTGACAATTTCTCCCCTGTCTCTATTGACCACATGAATAAAGAAAGCCTTGACAGCACATATGACTGCCAAACATAGCCGAATTTACTGCCTCATTACATCCAAATGCCTATAACAGAAGGACTGTGGGCCCTTTCCTCAGCTGGTACTTTGAGAATTAGCCTTTTCAGACAGTCTCTGAAGTTGAAGTATCAGCATGGAGCCATTCATTTTGTGCCCAGACCTGGGTGGCCACTGAGTGGCCATGTTTCATCTTATACTTCCTGTTTCCAGATGCTTACCCTTTCCTCAAAAAATAATAATAGTCAAAAAGGGCTTTCAAGATGAAAGTTATTTTGTATCACCTCCCACTCCACAGAGGAAGAAAACAGCCACCGTGGACTGGCAGTCCAAAACACTGTTAAGGGGACAGAGGCTGTGAGGAAAACAGCTTTTCTTCAAATTATGCAGCCTTTACATACCATGTCTTTCCAGCCACTGCTGCATCTCCCTGAGTTGTTTTGGTACTTGCAGTCATGTTCAAGTTCTCATTTCCTCATAAGGCATTCTGTTTCTGGCAGTGAGGTAATGGCAGTTGTGCTCCAGCTGTTTCAAGTCCCCAAGACTCAGGGCTATACCAGAATTGTTTCTTTCCAGTCCCACATACCACTACTCAATGTCAACATTTATTCTGAGCAAAGGGTTTGCCAGGGTAAACCGCATGCCAATCTTCTTCAGCAAACTGCAGAGTGTCAGAGAAAGAACAGACAGAGCATAAGCCTTGTGCCAGCCATCATTTTCTTCAGCAGCATGGAATATTCAGTCTTGAGAGCTAAGAGACAGTGATTCCAGCTCTGTGAGTTCTCCCCTGCTTAAGATATTTGCTTGAGGTACGAGTAACTGATGCCTGAAATAGTTTTGTGAGAACTTTGCGTGATTCTGGCTAAGACATTTTCCTTGCCTGTGTCTCAGTTCCTCTGCTGTTCCCACCTGCATTTTGGGAACAACATCCCATCCCACTTCTCTTGGATGTGATGAATCATGTACTCCAGTGCCTGAGGTCATTTATGTATCTAGGCAGGTTGTACTATGCACATTTCACCCGTGACAACAGGGAGGGATTTCAGCATCTTACAACAAACCAGGTGATACACAGGCTCAAGTCTTAGGATGACTAAAGATAATGGTTTGTTCCTAAAGAAGCTTAAAATAACTGAGTACGTACTTTCTAGATCCTAAGTGAATTAGAAAACCAAACAACAAATGAGACATTCCTGTGAGAAATTACTTCTGTGAGAAATAATTGCAGAGGTAGATTGAAGGAGGAAAAGGCATGATATCATCAAGCCAGAGGTTTTGTGGGTGTTCTGCTGAGTGCTTAGAGGGTTTTGACATATTTGAAGTGTCAGTGAAACAGACTGGAATAGCAAAGAAGGAAGTGCTCATTCTATGGTCTAGGGCTGAAAGGGGACGGCTGCAAACCAGTGATGTCTGGAACCCACACCAAGATACAAGAAGGGAGCAATAAGAACTGTAGGGAAACTCGTGAATGTGCTCACTGGACAGTGCTTGTGGAACAGTCACAGAAGCTGTGTCCTGTCCAAACTGCCTAACAAAAACCTCCTGCCCCCTGGTCATGTGTCTGAGATGTGGCAGCTCAGTGACCTGGGAAGGCAGATCTCATTGACACATTGTCACTGCCTTTCTCAGAGGCCAAGGTCCAGCACTGACCCACATGTGGGCTGTCTGAAAGGTGGCTAGCTGCATCCAGGACCACTGGGCAAACCTCAGGCTAGAGATCCACACTCCAGGCTGTCTTCATAATGTAATTGGTACACTGGCTTTGTGGCAGCCAAACTGCTGTGCAGGACTGGGCCCACAGGTTTTATACAAGTTTCTCTCTTGTTGGCTTTTTTTTTTTTAGTAGCTCAGGTGTCCATTGTGAACAATAATGGGAAATTACTGCAGCTTTTCTTCTCCAAGCTCAGGACCAGGGGCCAAAGTCGGTAGATGATGCTAAAAGTTGCCCATCTGAAAGGAAATGTTCAATTGATCAGATGCTAGATTCTGGATGCTGCTTGATCATGGTCTTCAATTTGACCCTGGAGGAGTCAAAACACTCCTTTTCCTCTTGATAAAGTATAATGACAGAGATAATGACACTGATCTCATTTGTTTGAGAGCGTGTGAGAAATGCTATGTATTAGGCAATAAGGGTTGTTGGGCAAGATGGTAACTGCCTTGGAAACCCCTGGGAGAGGTGCTGCCCCTCAGTAGATTTCTGTTTATTGCCTGGCATAACAGTGTCTGTCTTGGAACAAAGAACAAATGAAACCCAAGCTATTTCGTCAATAGATCAAGAGCATTTCCACAAGATAGGCTGACCTTTCATAGTGGATATCCATCCCACTATCCTCCTGACTGCTCTTTGTCATCTCCAGGTTGAAAAAGGGGTCATTCTTCCTACTTTACTGATCAATTGAAATCAGGGGCATATCTATTGCTAAGTATATACACACTTGCTCTCCAGAACACTTAGTAGCAGTCTGAACAGGCTGGGGCCATTCTAATGACAGTGGCGCCAGAGCTCATATTTAGCCTACTTGTAATCTGCTCATTATAACCCTTAACTCATTGAGGCAATTGATTGAACTTCACTTCCATGTGGAAAAAAAAAAATCCTCTCCTTGCAAATGGCAGTTCTTTGATAAAGATGTCAAGAAAATTCAATGGACAGATTTTGATGCAGTCACTTTAACAAGTGACACTAGACTAAAATGTAAATTTGGAAATTGTTTCTATTGCACTTCTAATCTTTTAGCACAATGGAAATAATATACATTTGTGGTAGTCATAAGCCATTTTGAAAGACAGAGTCATTCCAGAAATGAAGAGGATAATACAAAACAAAATCAAAACTCCAGTGAAGGGGTACAGATCTAACCTTGCTCTTATAAAGCTGCTTAATTTGCCAGGCACCCTTTACTTAAAAAGAGAAAACACCAACCTGTGAATTCTCATATGTCCATGCTTTTACTGCACAGCCACAATGGAGAAATAAAAGCTGATTGGTTGTAAATACCCTGGCTAGAACTGAGAGGAGAGGAAGGTGGATAGGGGCCACCTAAGGAACCCAAGTCATCTAGTCACCAGCTTTCACTCTTAGGAATGTGAACCAACACTCTTGCCTTTTCCTGGGAACTCTCTGGAAGGACAGAACCCCTGACTTGGCCCCTTGGCAGGACTAAACAGGGGCTGCAATTTAACATGGTCACTCCCTTTTCCACAGCACACCATGAGCTGCCCCTGAGTGGCATTTTCTACCCTTGCTGGAGAAGCAGGGAAAAGTCCTCACTGTTCTCATGAAGAAGCAGTCAAATGATTAGATGTTTTCTTCACATGTGGTACTTTTATCATAGCAGTCAGACTGAACTGAGATTTATCATATATTGTTTTTGAAAGAGCAGAAATGCTTCCTTACCCTTCCTTACTTCAGCAAATACACCCCTGGCACTGCCAAACACTGAAGCCAAGAGAAGGATCAACAATCATTTAGCCCCTGGAAGACTGCCCCAAATGTGAATAAATGTGTTTAATAAATGTGTGGGAAGAGGTATTGAATGAATGGTGAATCCAGCAGCTGGCACCTGTGGAGGTGCAGGAAAAAAGGTGCATCGTTACATGCCTGGGATGGATTTTCAGGAGCAAAGGTAAAATGCCCAGATTTATCCATTTCCCAGTATGTACTTACCAGCAGCCTCAGCTAGAGACTCAATAACCTAGCAGCAGGGCACAAAGGAAGTGCTCCTACTGGCAGTAACTTTTTGATTAAAGAAAGGAATGCTTTCACAGCAGTCAGCTTTCCAGTTGGTACATGACTAATTCATCAAGACTGCTTGTATTCAGGTTTCCCTTTTAGATCTCCAGTCTGTTTCTAGACCCTGCTGAGTTTAACTGGGTATCTGTCCTGTCTTTAAGAAAAAAACAAAAACAACACAATGGCCAACACGTTTCTCCTTGCCTACAGTAAATTAAATTCTAAGAGAAGATGGACAGTGTTCTGTAAAAATACACAAAAAAGAAATACTTTATACCCCAAAAACAGTGGTTGTTACAACTTGACAAAACCTATGCCTTTAAAGAGAATGTTAAAAAAATATTATCAATGTACTACCTACAGAAAGCACGTTTGCATGCAGAACTAACAAAGAAAATAAGCTCAAAGAGCAGGACCAGAGAAGAACATGGGTCCTATGGGTAATGTCTGAACTCTGTAAAGTTCTTAGGCACACCATATGGAGAGGAGACATGGAGAGGAGGGAAACCTGACAGAAAATCCTACATTCACATACATTCACTAGGAAATGAATGCTAAACTACCTCCCAGAGTCTGATATGCTGTCTATTTGGGGTCCAGGGGCCAGTAACTCTCTTGTCAGGCTCTCAGTATCTTTTTGCTGATTTTGTGGATTTTTTTTTTTTTAATTTGCTAAGAGCTGATCAAGGTTCATTCTTAGAAATTTCTGAGAGCAAAACAATGCTTGGGACTCCTCAACTAATATGAAGTCGATCTGCTAGAAACCAGCTAGGGTGAGCTGCCCAGAGTTACCAGAGAGAACAGAAGCAGCACTTGGCATTAGCCTTGCTCCATTTCCACTGTGCACAAGGGAACAGATGCTCTTCAGTTCCCCTGCATTTCTACCTCCTTTTCAAAATATGACAGAGACAAGAACATATGACATCTGCCATGCCACACCCCTCAGCCTGCTTCCCTCTGCCCAGTGATGAAGTGTGGTACTTCAGCTGCTTGCCTCCATCCTTCTATCCCACTCACCCCCTTTTCCTCCCCTATGCTAAGGGAGAAAGAAGCAGGGAAGCTGTTGCTGTTTCTGTAACTAACGCTCGCTCTGTGTCACTAGAAAAAGGTGCTGAGAAAATAATCTGGTCCTTGAGGAAATGCTAAAGTCTGCAGCTGAGGGCGAAGTTCCTCTGTGGGTTCTGCTTCCAACTCTCAACACCCTCATAAGTCTCTCACAGCTGACACCCAGCTAGCCAGGATTCTTGATCAGAACCCAGGTTTTACACTCCAGGCTGTTACATCAAAAATAGATACAACCACCTCACTTCCCTTTCCTGACTCTTCCCACCCTATCTTGGAAAGGGGTCTGTCAGAGATGCGTATTTGGGAGGATGCTGCTAGCCCCACACTGACATTCACTCTCCTGCAGTGCCTGGAAGGTCAAAGGCAGTTTTGTTCCTGTACTACAATGAGGCTGAAGTGGGAACAAGATGTGTGTCTATGAAGGAACCTGCACTTTCAGACATTTGCACAAGGCAATAGTTATTGGGTGAATCACAGTTCTGGACTGAGGCACTTATCCACCCAGACCTGCTTCTGGTGCCCAGATCAGCTGTTCCAATCTAGCTCTAAATTCCTAAAGCCAGGTGTGAGAATTTGAGTTTCCTGCTTGCAATGCTTAGCTTACGTTGAGTGCTCCTGTGGTTTAAACCCAACTTGACTGTGTAGCTCTAAGCGAAGGCGTGTCGGGGGAATGTTGCCACAAATACAAACATCTACAGCATCTCCACAGAAAACTTAAAAACTGAGAAGTTTATTGAACAGTTGAAAATAAATAACAAAAGTGGGGCTCATTAAGTTTACTTCTTTATACTCATTTATACTCACTCCAGCTGCAGAAAATGTGTTTTAGAACAAACATTAGTATTGTAGATGAGTGTGGGTAAGACAGTGTTCTGCCTTGTTTCTGCCCATCAGCAAACTCTAGAAGTCTTTCTTTAAACAAAACAAAAAAACAACCCAACCAACCAAAATAACCCACCAAACCCAACAAAAACCCGTCCAATCCTTTCCAAGGCTACTTTTCAGTTGTAAGGGCTACTCACAAGCCTAGTGAAATGACAATTCAGTGGTTGCAAGGATAAGAACACATAAGGTTCTTTTCATAATGCTTTATGCTGAAGTAGGAATGTACTTTATCTAAATAGTAGGCTTGCACACATGTTTATGTTTGGAAATTTACTCAAAAATACTAAGAAAATATTCTTAAAATACTACAGCCTGAAACAATGCATGACAGAAACAGTCTGCAGGCCTAGCATGCAGAATGGGAATCACAAGGTTTGGATGGACAACAGGGAGAGTACAGATTACCATAAATTACATGATTGTTCTCATTAAAAATAGTAAAACATTAATTACATTACAGGAAATACTAAAAATACAGCAAACTTTGCAGTTTGTAGGTTCTGTAAGAAGAATGGTTTTAGTGCTGTGTTAGTTATTATTGAAACTCAAACAGTACTAGCTCCTTGACCTACAGTGGCACTGTAGATACATGCCAGGATCTGCACTTTGAGTCGTACTGGTTGCTGAGACAGGTAACATTCAATGAGGTTGAGATAAAACATTGGCTGTCACAAGAACAAATGTATAAAATTCCCTGAAAAATTAGACAGAAGTGAACAGTGGCTGTTAATCCCAGAGAAAGCAAGAGGGAGGATATGTGCTTGCCTTACAGCATGACAGTGACTGCCAGCTGAGAGTTTAAGTTCGAGTTGCTCTCACAAGAATCCCAAGTCTGTCTGTCTGTCCACCAGAGGGGTTTGTTTTATGCCCAGGCAGAATTGTTCTAACCCATTCCTGCCAAGGACCTGTGAACTGGTCTAGAAAATGTCTGTTTTAACAGCAATAATGCACAATGAACTCACAATCCTGCATGGAAGTACAATTTACAGAGGATAAAAAGAACCTCATGAATGTTTTATTCCCGTCCTTCTCCCCTCAATTTGAAGGCTACTCTGCTTTTGTCCCCCTCCCACCTTCTCCCCCCGCCACCTCAAATAAGCAGATGCAATCAAGGTGAAATTTATTTTGAACCAATTCTGCAAAACAGTTCAACAATGCCATACTTTATAAAAATACTTAGTTACATAATTAAACTTATTACTATTTATATAAAAAGTGTGAATGTGAATTTTAAACTCTGTTAGGGTAAGAACCACATCAAGGTCTTCAGGTGAAACAAATAAATTTTCATAAACATACAAACTCTTTTGGAGAAGTTTTATAATACACAACCATTTACAATGAACACGTTCATTAAGTTAGTGTTTTATTCCTTTACTATACAAGTGTTATTACAATGAACTGTTCCATTCAGTAATTAAAAATCCATACAATGCCAGTGTCATTGTTGGCATTTTTTGTTATGACTGTATTAATACATAAACTCATATGATTGTGTTATTATTTTAAAATATTTAGAAAAATTAAAATTTCATCATCTTTTTTGGGTTTTTAAAGTATTTTGTGTATGTGTTTTTTTGTTTTTGTTTTTCTTACAGAAAGCCCTTTTAAAATTTGATAGCCACAGATGTACAGTTGATGAGCAATGATGAGGGAAAATGAAAAATTATGGCATTGTTCCGACACAGATCTGTTTGGTAGTTGGATTCAATGTAGTGTAAACCCATGAATGTTAAGTTTAGTACCAGAACTAAATTACCAGCTCTTCTGAATTCATTTGTTGGATAGTTTTACAATGATAATATGAATTCCAAGCCAGTAACTAAGTAAGAGTGTTTCAAAATTAAAGTATATAAGCTTGATCAGAAATTCAAGAACCTCATGCAAATTGTTGAGTAAAAGACATGACGTTATTGCTTGATATGTCAGTAGCCAAAGAAAATAAATCTAGATGTAGTGTCAGCTGGGCTGAATACCAGCAAATTTCATTACTTGGACAATATTAAATATATTTTATCCCTTTACTTTTTAAACTTTCACATTTTCTTTCACTTATTTTTAGTTAAATAATTCTGTAGGAAGGGCAGAAGTGGGAAGAGCAATGGTGTGTGTGTCTTAATAGCCAAGAAAAGCAAAAGTGCAATCAAATCCCTGAACTAGTGACAAATAGCACTTGTGGCACCCATCCTCATTAACACTTACAAGCCACATACAACAGTACCAAACCTGTCTTTGAAAAAGGACTAAAAGGTGGCCATTTACCAGCTTCAGTCTTGCTTTCCTGGTGAACTTTGTAACTTTGTTCAGGTAGTCTTCCCATACAAAAGCTCGCTGTTCCACTGGAGCTTAAAGATTAAAGGCTTTCCCCCCGTGATTGTATTACACAGCTTCAAGTTCAAATATCATCATACTTTATCAACACAATTTTATAAAATATTACCTCATTTTCTAGTTACCTTCATTATTCTTAATTAGCTATGCAGAAAGAAAAAAGGAAAAATCTCTCATGCTACTTTCCAGTTATATTAACACAAGTATTAACACAGTGCATTATGCTCTCTAATCTCACTATTGAGGTCTACCGTTTAGATCAAGTTTCTCATTCACTGTTCCAATTTCTCTTTCTACCTGCCTACTCTAATTAAGTCCATGAAAGTGGAAGCTTAAAGATTGAGACTATAAATCAAATACAGTTGTACCATCTTTTGTTTTGCGGGGGTGGGGGCACACATCTGTAGTTTTAAACACAGGGAGTTTTACTGAACTGGAATAGAATTGCTTGGTCCCACAAAGTTCTTCTGCTTTAAAAAGGCCTTACCCCAAGATCACAAATTCCACACAATTCCCTCAATAGTACAATGATTAGCAAATATTCGGAGAATAAAGGATTTGAAACATTGGTTTTTCAGCTATTGTTCACACCAACACTCATTTTTTCTGCCCCATATTTTCAGTAAGCTTCCTTTGGACCCTGAAAATAAGTTGGGAAAGAGGAAAAAATAAAAAATATGTCATTGGTAAATCAGAGTATAACACTTTAAAAGTGGTTTTGTGCAACTGCATTATGAAATTCCAGTTTGCCATTAAGAGCATGCAAAGTAGCGAAGATTTTCTTTCCTGTGATTCCTTAGAGACTTCAGGAATTCTTTGCAAGTCTTTTACATTTGGCAGATTTGTGCATGTTATATAGACTGTTGGCTTATAAATTGTCTCCAGGCTGGTACTGTGGTTCTGTAGCAGTAAAGTAGTCCTCCAAGAAAGACTGTATATACTCAAATGTTGGTCTCTCATCAGGGTCCTTCTTCCAACACTGTTTCATTAACTCATGGAGAGACTCTGGGCAGCCTTGCGGACAAGGCATCCTATACCCACGTTCTACTTGTTCCAGAACTTCTCGATTCACCATTCCTAAAAGGAAAGCATATTAGCTCTGAATGACATTATGCAAAGAACAGTTTCCCAAAGTTTTTCAAGAACCTCTGCAGCTGCAATGCATGTGGTTCTACCAGAACAGAACCTTTAATGAACACACTTTATAGGGAATGAAATTTTTACATTTTGCATTAAATACATTTTCTGAAAATTACTTCAGTACACTGGTAATTCCTCAAAACATAGTCCTTTTCCCTTTCTCCCTTTCCCATTGCCTTGGACCTGTTCTTTCATAGAGGAGACTCAAGTCCAAATAGTTTTTCCCTGCCTTAGGTTCCACTCAAGGACAACTTAATTTGAAATCAGGCCAAGAAAAAGGCTTTAAATATCCCTAACAGAACTGCCTTACACATTCCAGATCCAGCAAAATATCTGCTGAAAAATGTTTAGTTTCAAAAACTGGTTTAGCAGGTTCAGTGTAGTGATGCTCTCTGTAGTCTGGGAAAATGTCAAAAGTAGAAATATCAGGAACAGACAGAGAGAAAACATAAGGATATCCACTAATCTGAAATAAACTGTCAGTCACATTTAGAAGTGCTATTATCTTAAAACATTTGAAAATATGCAAGATTTAATCTGAACATAAACCAAAGTATCTTTGTGAACAAAGGAACCAGTAAGGTGTGACTAAGTTTTTGTCTCTGCTTGTCAACTGTGGGCTCTGAATGGAGAAAGTACAAAAGGTAACTTCAGAGGCAGAGAATACAACAAAGAAAAGAAAAATTGATTAAATCTTCCTGTTACCTGGATATGGCACTCTCCCCTTAGTTACCAGCTCTGTCAGTAAAATTCCAAATGACCACACATCCGACTTGATTGTAAACCGACCGTACAACGCTGCTTCTGGAGCAGTCCATTTAATTGGAAATTTAGCTCCTACAAACATTGGAAAGACAGATGCTCAGTTTTCCCTTGCTAATCCACAATTTGCTTACACTTCAAAATATTTTGAAAAGAATAATGCACTAAAAATATTTTTATACTTTAGGACAAAATTCAAGGTGGAATAGTATTTTAATATTTCTCAAACTAGGACAGCAATTATTGGCTACATATCTGGAAGCACTAAAGACATTTGAGAGTCTTACTTAAATATGTTTCAAAAAGTGAAACTGATGAACAACTTCTCTGGAATCTCATCTCTCTTCAAACTGTAGCATGTTTGATCCCCCAAAAATAATTAAAAGTGCTTTTTGAAATCACAAACAAACTGCACATAGTTTTGAACAAAGGAAGTTTACTAGGATTACACTTAGGCAAGGGGCTCACCTAAACAGAGCTGTGAAAGCACACTTCTATGCACGATCTTTATCCATGAACACAGAACACAAAGGCATGTTCTGCTAAATGTAATAGTTCTAAGCAATTGAAGGGCAACCAGTCTTATTAAATAAATTAACTGGCCTTACCTTGTCTTGCAGTGTACTCATTGTCCTCTATTAACCTTGCTAAACCAAAATCTGCTATTTTACACACAAGATTGTCTCCTACAAGAATGTTAGCTGCCCGGAGGTCCCTGTGGATGTAGTTCATTCTTTCAATGTAAGCCATGCCATCTGCAATCTTAAAAAGAAAAGTGTTATAAAAGGTTATTTTTCATGGCTAGATACATTTCTCCCAAGCATTAAGCTGCACCCCCTTATTTTAGCTCAATTCCCATTGTATAAGTATAGGAATGACATTATAGCAACCAAGAGCTTGGCACTGATTAGCGTGTCTGGCTGTGCAGTATCTACTAATTGCAAACCAGACTGTTTCCTTTCTGACAAATTACAAACCCACAACAGAAGGTGTAAGAGAGCAGCACACAACAGCCAGAGCATTTGATATTTACGTTTAGTTGCTATGTGATACCTCTTCTCTAGGCACAAAACATGTGTTTTGTAAGTTTTTTTGGTACCTGAGCAGCCATGTCGACCAGCTGTGGGAGTTTTAAGTATTTCCCTTCCCCTTCTTTAAGGAAGTCTAGCAAGCTGCCTGCAAAACATTAACACATTTTCAGAAAAAAAAAAAAACAAAGAGGAAAAAACAAAAACATTAACTTGACCTGAAAACACAAATGAGATTTTCTTCTTAGACATTATGATTGACACATTTATCTCATGAAATCTGTATTTGAAAATCCATCATTTACTAGAATATGTGACCCAATGATCATGCCCATAGTTACCTCTGCAGTGGTAACTAGTTAGTGCAATTCTATCAAGTGGTTTGGAATCCACTTCAATGATGCAAATAACTAAACAATAACAAAACAGATTGCTGTTTCTGGCAATTCACTGGAATTTTTCCAGTGTTGTTGGTATCAGTGCTCCTCCTAGCTGGGCTTTCTTCTGTGAGATTTATAATTGCAGAACAAAAAAACCTCTATCCTACTTACATTTTTCTGCCAGCCCCAATCATATATTAGAGAAATTATTCTGAAATTGTTGCTTTTATTTTGTGGCTTTTTCTTTCTTACAGTGAAAACTATCTTCTATTCTTTACAATACCTTATTTTCTCCCATTTATATAATGCAATTGTACCCAGAACATTACATGAGCAGTATCTGAAACCAGTTCCCAGGACCTGTGCTTCTGTTAAGACTCCAACCTCTACTTGAGCAGTAAAGCTTTGTCTCTACATATGAGTTTTTACAGGTGGCATTATGTCACACATGGTAAGAATAGGATCTCTTTCCTAAGAAACTGGTGAAAATTGGTAACTAATCACTCTTGTCACTGTCCAAATTACAGTAACAAAATTACAAGTGTGGCCAAGGTGGGGAAAGAAACTACTTGACTGCATATCCTGAAGTGGATTCACAGCAGTTCATAGCAGTAATTCTGAATTAGATTTCTCCAACATAAATTTAGTGACTTGCTGTATTTTTGCACAGTGAAAGTAAAAATGTGTCAGGTCAGACCCACACTGCTGCTGCTGTTTGCTGTGTGTGTTTGCACAGACTTTTTCTGACCTTGGTTCATGAGATCAAAGGACTGAAGAGGAGCAAAGATTTCACACTGATCTCTAGTAACCTGTCCACACTGCAAAAAACAGTTGGATACTTTGCAGTTTGTACCTGCTTCTCTTCCTTGTGAAAGGGGAAATAAAAATAAATTGTTCTAGTAGCTTAGAACAAGGAAATTCTGTGGGTTTTGTAAAATATGAGAATTTTGTCAAAGGAAAGCTATAAAGAGAAGCTTCCAACAGCATTTTAAATCCATAACTTTGACAAATTACAATTCTTTTGCTTTTGCAAGGTAACCAGTTCTGGTAGTGAACTTTGCTTTTCTTTAGGCAGTTATAAATATTTTTTTCCTTACTGCCTTGCTGAAACTTGATTTCTGAACAATGAAAACTGACTTTGCATGGCTGTCTAGTGTTATTTAGGAACAAAAATGCAGAAGCAAGTTTTTACATTTTCTATTCATTTTTACCTTTTTGATCTTACACAACCCTTTAAAAACCCCATCCAAACAGGAAAAAAGTAAACCCATACATTTGTAGTGCAGTACTGAACACAACTAGCCATTCCCTTGCTTCTGTAGCTTATGAGGATAGCAAAATTTTTCTCTGAGTTGAACAGAAGTCTGCATTTTATAAAAAATGGAATAATTGACTTGGAAATCTGCTGCTTCTTAACAGTCATATGCTTATGATGTTTATTTCTACATTCTGCCTAAATCTCTAAATCTCTGTTTCAGCAGCAGGGGGAGGGGGAAATGACACAGAGCAAAGGAAGAAGGATCAAAGACTGAAAACAAAGGGATAAAGGAGGGAGTCTGGGAAAAAAAAAACACTCAACCTTTTTAAAATTTACTATTACACTGCTGGGAAAGAAACACTAAAAAACCCAAAGCACAACATGTTTTGTTGTTAGCATGACCTGTCTACAGGCAGGCATAATCTCACAATAATACTCCCAGCTATGCTGTTCCATTTAATGTGATGGACAGTACACACTAAAAATGAGGAGAAAACCCCCCAGTCGTGTACTTGGAAGATTAGAAAGGGTGACACAGATGTGCGAAAGAATCATGTCTCTGCCCATAATCTAAATCAGGACTGCTCCAAGTAGGTCAAGCGTTGCTCATTTTAATTTAATCAAAATTAACACTTATACTCCAGTTAGCTTATACCTAACATTAATTAAACATTTGATTTGTTGCTGAGGTCTTAAATAACCTTTCAAATGTAGCATTTCTAACTATTCTGTCCCACACCTTTTGTCATGAATTCAGTGACGATGTAGATTGGTTCCTCAGAAACGACCGCGTACAGCGGAACAAGTTTGTCGTGTCGTAGCTTCTTCATGATCTGAGCCTCCTGCAGGAAAGCTTCTGGCATCATTGTGCCAGGCTTTAGTGTCTTGATTGCTACTTTTGTGGTTCCATTCCATGTTCCTAGAGAAACAGATCAGGTTTTATTCCCCACTGTAATACTGAAGAGATTTTCTGCTGAAACTTTTTTTTTGCTTCTCTTTTCTTAGCTAAGAAATAATAATAAACTAGATATAATCATAAACTAGAACAATACTGAATATTAATTTTACCATTACATGCATGATTACATGATCATAACTGGTATTTTTTCCCTTCATTTCTCTACGATATTATATTTTCAGATCCCGATACCGACTTACTTAAAATACTACTGAAACATTCACAGGAACAACTGAAATGTGTCACATTAAGCTCTTACCCATCCACACTTCACCAAAACATCCTTGGCCCAACTTAACTTCCAGCCTCAAAGATTCTCTAGGAATTTCCCAAGCGTCTTTTGCTAGTCCCTGTGTCTGTGGCTTCACAGTGGGACACACAGTTGTTAGCTTATGACACAGCCCATCAGCATGTTCTGGAAAACAGAAAAAATAGTCAACAGCTTCACAGTTAAGCAAGGGTAAAACTGTAAGAAAAGTAACATCTTAATGTTGATAAAAAACAATTAGTCCATTTACTTTTTGTTGAAATCAGAAAGAAATTTTATAGTTGTGAATTTTAAGAATAAGCTATGGATGCAGTCCTTCTTCCTCACAGTAGGCACAGGGTAACATTGGGACGCTGGAACTTGGACTTACCTCTGTAGTGTTTCACCAACTTCTGTAAAGATTCAAATTGTGCTCTGGTTGTGATATAGTATCCACCATTGTCAAGTTTCCTGATTTTGTAGTGTTTTACATTATCACCTCTGACCTCATCCCAGTCACGTATAGAAAGGGAATAAGCACCTAGGAAAAAAAAATCACATCTGGTTCTTCACCAAAATAGAAAAAGGTATTTAACGTATCTCCCCAAGTGTCATGGCACACACATATGGTGTGCACATTCATGTGTATCACGGGACAGGCAGAACAATGTTCACCTTGGTGTTGGGGAGAGAGAAGAGATACACAGACACATACATACCTTTAGTGGTTTCACTCTCTCTTACTAAGAAAATACCACGCTGGTTCCCAGGATTTAAAAGTAGCCTTTCTGCATCCTTCCTGCCCATCTTACCAAAATACCACCTAGAAAATGTAAAAGGAAATGTGTAAATAAAAGCTTCCTATGCTTTGGTACACATATAAGCAAAGGATTTAGAAATCTCAAGCACTGACTGGACTACTAATATTCCAAAACAGTTGCTGGGCTACAAAAATCCCAAAGCAGATACAGATCAACAAAAGCAACGACATCCATATAGACAAAAGATTAAAATGACCTATTTCTATATGACTCTCATTTCTGTTATTTACAAAATACATGCGAAGAGGCCTGTATCTGCAAACACTATGGTTTCCTGCTGGTTTAACAACAGACATCAGCTGTTCTTAATGTTGAAAGAAACACCCTCCTCAGGCTAAGTTTTCAGGGCAAGATGAATCAAATGACACACTTGGTAGCACAATCAAAACTGCAGCTGAAATACCTTCTTTAAAAAGTTTTGGCTTTATGTTAGAAAACAATATTTAATGCAAAGTGAGTGTGCATAAGTATCATTGGAGGACAGGTTCATTCAGGTAGGAAGGACCCTTGGAGTTCTCTGGTCCTGCCTCCTGCTGCAGGCAGGGTAGGCAGTGACATCACACCTAGTTGCTCAGGATGTTGTCTGCTTCAGGCTTGAAAACCCTGAAGGACAGATCACCAACCTGGGCAACCTGTACCCCTTCCTGGCTGTCCTCACGACAAAAATGTTTCTTATACTCAGCTGGAAACTCTCCTGTTTCAATTTCTGTTGTCTCACATCTTTCTCTATCTCAGCAGAGAGAGCTCTTTTTTATATTGATCATTTAGGAACAACCCTATGATAGACGTCATTTACTTCTTTGTGAAGTTTACAATTTACAAATTGCTGAATTATTCTGATACCAAAAAGAACACAGATGTTTTAGAAGACTTGCATTTTTTCTTGCCTTCAGCTCTTTCACATAAGGAGTTTTTTCTTCTATACTCCCACAGCATGCCCATCCTGATGAACATCCTCCACACAGTGCTGTTCTGAGCCAGTGATAATTTTAAGGTCCATCTTCCTATGAATCCCCAGACTTTGGAAGTATTTAGATGTATTTCTAACTACATCTGTTTTTATTAAATGCCTCAGAAGTTACAAGTGATGTAAAGTGTAAATTTCAAACATTTTTGTCTGTCACTATCTTATCGTCAAGCTAATTTGGCTTCATGAGTGATGGGAAAAATAGTACTGCAAACTGCTGCAAAACAATGGCTTTGTGGGTGAAATATTTTCTGGGGAAAAAATGTAGATAAAGAGGGATCACTTTGTTGGCCATGAACAGAATGGCCTGTGCAATCACATGGGAATTTGAAACTTTTTCTTACATTTTGTTGTATTTGCAGTTTGAGTGTTGAAGGAGACGTGCAAAGTTAGAAATGGATATGAGCGTATACACACTGGAGACAATTTGAATGTAACCTAAAATCTTACAGAAGCAAACATGAACCTAGTTCATAACGTCACATAAAAATGCCTCTTCCTCAGACTACAACAATTTACAAACTATATTGTAAAGTGCTGTTTTATTTCACTACCTATAAAATAATAGTTGAGTTTAATTGCTTCTTTTTTAGAGACAATTAAACATTTATATTATGGTGCCATTAAAAGAAGCACACAAATAATATGGATCCTGTCAAAAGCAGTTTCAGGCTTAGAAAAGGCCACAGACAAACTCTTAGCAACTTGGGGCTCTGTATGACATTTGCACTTTTATCTCTAATTGCAGTCACTACACAAAATCTACAAACTCTATCAAAGCACAGGGCTAACAAACTCTAAAGCAAATGAACTGTATTCCAAATGCTGTGGGGATATTTCATAAAATTAGCATAAATTAATTAATTAATTAGCATAAAATTATTTTATGTATATTATTTTATGTATATTATTATAATTTTATATATTTTTTATTACTGCACTACAAATGTATGGGTTTATGCATCCACTTTTTTCCTGTTTGTATGGGGTTTTTAAAGGGCTGTGTAAGATCAAAAAGGTAATTAATTTAATTAGCATAAAACTAATTTCATAAAATTAGTTTTTTTTTAAATAAACCTTTTTAGAAGGTTCCTCATTCATCACTCTTTACTCTC
This sequence comes from Molothrus ater, assembly GCF_012460135.2. Classification (NCBI taxonomy): domain Eukaryota; kingdom Metazoa; phylum Chordata; class Aves; order Passeriformes; family Icteridae; genus Molothrus; species Molothrus ater. The sequence continues at coordinate 105,172,950 of NC_050478.2, read as the reverse complement.
ACCTGCAGTCATCACATAAACTTAAGACAAATCCCACCACTTTGTTCTGGCCAGTGTTTTAAGAGCTATGCTTTCTTTGTAAAAGGGCTATCATTTCCATTTTACCACCATTGCAGCTTTAATAGCCTAAGCTTTTATTGCATAGTTTAAAAAAAAAAGAAATCTTTGACTTTTTTCCCCCACAAAATAAAAAAAGGTTAATAATTTTAAAACCAGATGAAACTCAAGGGTGTAAAATAACAGAGTATCTTTGATGCAATCATTTCTTAATAGCACAGAGCCAAGTGAGAGCAGCAGCAGCAACACGTTGAAGTCTCAGCTTGAGATTCAGCAAACATCTTGAAAATAAGGCACTTTTCCCAGACATGCAGTAGCAAACAGAGAAGTGCACATATCAGTGAACTGCTGATTGGCAGTATCACTGAAACAAGGGCTGTGCAACTTTATATTTCTAGTACAACAAATACAATCCCTTGGAAGAAGGATAACCTAAAACTCTACTCCAACCTACGGGATCCACAGTCATTTTATGTGATTGTCTACCACTCCAGGATTTTAGTAAATGAATGTATGAAGCACTGGTACACAAAGCAGTATAATTTTCCAAATTCATAGCAGTCCTTAGCATATCAAACAATTTTGTCACCAAAAAGTTCTTACAGATTAATAAATTAACAATAATTGTGCACTCAAACGCTTTTTTAGAATGTAAGGTTAGGTAAAACCAAGTATATAGCTGACCTTGACTCAGGGTCTGGCAAGTAAAAATAGGGATAAAAACCTAGAGTTGATGGTGTGTGAACTCTTTAGTTAAAACCCATAAATTTTTGCTTTATATGATACACAAGGCTTGCCCTCCAATTTTTATCATTACTGAATTCTCCCAACCTTTCTCCTTTCTCCATGCCCTGCATGTAGCAAGCAGGCAGAAAACATCTGCGTGAGTGTCCACCCCATGCTTACTAATAATTGTACCTTTGACATAATCCAAGTAGCACTGCTATCCTTTCATTAATAGTATTCTCCTATTTTACCCTTAAATTTTACATATAATGAATTTAAAAACCAGTATCACCACAGGGTAGGAAGTGTATAAAATTGACAGAATACAGTATCTTACTCTTCTGCTTGAATGGAGTCTGCAGGAGCTACATAATTGCTTGGGATGTAGCCTGTCTTTCCCGTAGCAATGGATCTTGCTTCCCACCAGTCTCCTTCCCTGCAATCAAACATCATTACCTCTTCCACATATAAACACAACACATAATCCTATACCACCTGTAATGTACTTGCATATGAAAGGCAGGTAAATTTAGGTAACACGTTATTTTAATTATGTGGGCATCTCAAATAGTTTGTGCTGCACCTACATATATCTTGTGTTGTGAGCAACACAAATGCCTCTTAGCAGAATTTAATATTTTAAAGATTTGGGGCTTTTTTTTTTAATGTAAACCCAGAATGCTTTATGGCAGAGATGTGTAAGTAAATTTCTGAGTTATCTAGTCTTCATTTGCCTCTCCAGATCAGAGAGTAACTCCAGGTGCAGAGCCTGGGATGGAGCAGCACCTGTCCCCACTTTTGCTGCCCCAAAGGGTGTAGCTGTGCCTTGCTGGGGCAGGGAGGGGAAGGAGGTCACCCAACTGAGAAAAGGCTTGGGGCTACCACAGTTGCTACAGTTCTACATCTGCACCCAAACACTGATCTCAACCAGAAAAATTATTGTATTAGCAGTATTATGTATTTTAACCCCATGCTTGTTGAATATTGAATGTATTTAAACAAAAAAGAAATCAATTACCCTTCACTGAAATAGGATACACAGATTTCCAAAGGAACTAAGGATCTAATTATTTCAAACAACCTAGTGAGGTCTGTGAATGAGAACACTTACGTGTTATTTATTATCTGGAACCGTTCACCTTTCTTAAATGAAAGGTCATCTGTAGTTCTAGCTTCATAATCATATAAGGCCACAAATACAGTAACACCACCTTAGGAAAAAGAAAAAAAATCCTGTATGATATAGCAGTAATGTTGCAACACTTGATTTAAGGACTTGTCCATGAAACAATAAATCAGTTTTGAAGCAACTAAACACTCTGGGTTGCATCTCATTTTGGAAGACAGATCAATAACCTGCTAACTTCTTAGGAGAGAGCTATGCCCATAAACAGACATTCTGAAAATATGCTTCCGCACCACGAAAGGCCACTAGACACATCACTGGAACCACATTAATAATTACAGCACTTTTATACAGAAACCTGCAATGACGCATCATCGGTAAAAAAACCCAAACCCTTAGCTTCTTTATTAAGCTTGCTTCTTGTTAAGAAATGCAATTCTGGAAGAACCTACACCACCACAATAGTGAACCATCAGCCACTAATTTTCACAGAAGTGAAAGTTCCTGCTGCACTTAGCTATAAATAACTGATGCATTCCCAACTTTTGGAGGTTACACATCAAGACCTACCCAAGGAACTGAACCAGAAATTAAAGTATTCTCTTGGGGACAAGGACATTCCTCTGCTTTAGCACTGATGATTTTTTTGATGCCACCAAGTCTCCCCACCCGTGAAGCAGACCCTTGCTGAGGATGATCCATCAGTGCATGACTCCAGAGAACAAGGACCAAGGCAGGTCACATGAGGAACAGCTGCACTCCACCAACCCTAAGGAATCTGCTGTCTCATCCCACTGCTGGTATAGTGCACGCTGTTGAACATGTTCCCTAAATAAGACAGATGTAAGAGAGGTGGATGGTAGGAAGGCTTCTACACTTAGCAGCAGAAAACATTTTTCTATACTTCAAAGACTTAATCTATAAAACTGGGAAGACAGAGAAGAGGAAGAGGGAAAGGAGGAAAGGCTGTATGAGATGTACAAGCTACTAGCAAAAATAAAGAACCATGTACCATAACCATGAGAAAGTTAAAATAGAAAATTGCAAATAGACAATTCAGAAAGACTTTTTAAGCCCTAGAAATGCTATTTCTTAGTCTAATTAACATTTAGGAAGCCTAATGATGGTCCAACCAATAACATATTTTTAAACATATAATACTACATCTCTAATGTGCACATGTACATATCAGGATATGCATGAAAGCCTACCAAGAGAAACATGTTGCATCTAATTTAGGTCTTAAAATTAGTATTATCATGATCAGAAGGGAAGAATACATAATGCAATGGGGACAGTCTATATGCAATATTCTTTTGCAATGTGTACTTTCTGACATAAGAGCTCCTAATCACCTAAAATAGTTTGATTAGGAGTCTTCCTGTGGTTACAGTCTCTCAGCAGGCCTCAGCTGGAAATGAATTTACAGTTCCGCTAGGAAAAACAGAACAAAATCCCCACAGGAGGTTAGAGTAATTGAGGGTTTTTTTTTTTAAGTGTGATTTATGAACTCAAAATGAATGAAAATATTCCTTAGAAGTTAGCAGTTCCTAATTTAAGTTAAAAATCAAAACAGTTCTACCAATTTTTCTCTATATTACTACATTATTTTGATGACACAAACTGATAAGTGGAGCAAGAAAATAGTGAGGATACAAACAGTATTCACACAAACAGAAAGCAAGAGTTATGGAAATAAACCATCTCCAGAAAGTTCTTCAGCAGATGAAAACAATCAATACTCTCAAGTCACAATATCACAAAAGTTTTTAACTGCATATAAAGAAACTTGAAAAACTTCAGCTACCATAAAACCTCTTTTTATTCTCAGTCACAAGTGCTATTTTTTCATAGCAAAGAATAGAAAAATACTTGAAGAGAACAGCATCAGCACGGACTGATTTAAACAAAGATACTGACAAATGATATTTCAAATCTTTTGCAGCTGTTTTCTTTGTGAACCACTGTGAGGTGATCTAGTTTAGTTGCTCAAACTATCTGCAGCCACAAGACTTCCCTTAAAGATTTTCCTTTTATTAGGTCAGTATGCCATCCTCAATCTATGACTGCTTTTGGAGAGAAGACTTCACCTTCTTGTTCAGCAAGGGGATTACAGAGTACTAGCACAGCTTCATGGAAGACAGGAACAGTAATCCATTTTTCTGTTTTGATTTTCAGCAATATTCTATGAATTCAGAGTATCTGAAGACAGTGTGTAATACAGAAGCAGTGTGACTAACTCAGATTTCTTCTTCTTTTCTGCTCTAGAGGAATAAAAGATGGCTCAACTTTTCAGCCTCACTACAGGCCATGATGACAACCATATCATCCTCTTGTCACTCATCACTGATCAACTGGATAAGTACTACTGACATTTACATCCTGTTTGACAAGCCCATCTATTCTCCTCTCTTGTGTAACAAAGGGTGACAGAATGTGATCCAGTGTTTTATTGGTCACAAATACAAACAGCTTACAGCAGATGAAGGCTATCTCATTTGCTCACAAAACCACCCAATTTTGATTGATCTGAAAGGCAGTACTGAATGTACCAAATAATTGTTACTGCAATTCTGTTTATGTATGTATGTATTTATGTATGTATGTTTTTTTGTGGATGGGCTGGTTTTACAGAAGAAGGAGGAATAATTTCATATGCAGTATCATTTTGCCTAATTGCAAAACAATGGAAGCGTTCACACAAATCAGCCTGCCTGCTGATAACTGATTTCACACTGATGAGATATCAGACTCTCTTTTCATGAGAAATCTCTCTTGTTGACTCTGGTTCAAGATATAACACGCTTAACAACCAGCAGGAACAGGAGCAGGCAAGAGAACATCCCTTCTGGTCTCTGCAGCAAAGAATTTGTCGTATCCATTGGGGGGCTACATCCCTGATGTCTGGTTATGCCCAGGAGTGCTTGCATGCACTGTTGGACATTCCTACATAACCAAAGAACCAGATCTAGTAAGAAGAAATATTCCAAGGTTCTTGGGGGAAATGAAATACAATAAACTTTCCTCAGCAGAGCTAATGAAAATAAACAAATGCTGCCCTTATTTAATTTCTGCATATGTTCATCCAAAAGAGGGATTCACAGTTGACTCATAAATGATACAGGCTAGATGTTCATTTTAATTATTTGGTTTTTAATGTACTCCCAAGAAAAGGACCATGAGGTGATCATTACCTGACAATTCATACTTGGTTTCCGGAATTGCTTAATGCCAAGGTCAGAATGTATTTTCATGGATCTCAGATTTCTTGTGTTTTTAAAAGACTTTAAATGCCACTGGAACAATGCAAACACTTCAGCACTGTAATTGTGCTAACATTAGAGGTTTGGGGGAAACTAGAAATAGACTATTAAGGAATTATTTACTCTGTTTTCTGAAAGTTCTGTAAAGAGCTTCTAGAATAAATTAGTCTGTCTTCTTAGTGTCTCTCAAAAAAAAAAAAAATCACAGCTTCCTCTCAAAAATATCCATCAAAACAATGAAATCAGTAACATGGACACAATCAGTATTTTTATAAGTTTTAAGATTTTAATATTAAGGTGGGTTTATAACATCAAATATGCATGTTGCTTTAAAATGCTGTATCTTCTACACCTCAGCCAAAAAGGTCTCTGTGTGCTGCAAATTCTATCTTTACATTTTCCATTCTGGTTTTCATATGACCACCAAAAATGGGAATTCCACTCTTTCATTTCACACATATTGTTCCCACAGCAAAGTACATAGAATATAATGCAAATCCAGTTTAGTTTTATAAATTCATTCAATGTTGTATTAATGTAACTTAAAAGCAGTCAGACTTAAAACCAGTTTAAAAACCAATTTCCTGAATCTGAAGTGTTTTTCATTTTGTACATCCCTCCAAGTTTAAAGCCATTATCCCATACACATCCTTTCAACAGCTTACAACTTCTAATGTAAGTTTATCAACTATTCCCATTACTGTCTTTAGTAACTCTTAAATTTCTCTGTTCTGTGATCTTAACTGTCTCCACAAAAATAAAAGCCAAAACACCCAACCTTTATGCCCCAGTCACTAGTGAATACAGGTTGAATTATTACATGAGCAGTAAAGATACTGAAAATCAGGAATTTGCAATTTATTTCTGTATGGCAAGGTGTCATAGTATTTTTGTGGGTATAATACTAAATAATAATAGCATCATTTTATGTAACACTCACCTGTTAAAGTACTAGGATATGTACTTGGCACAGCTGAAAATGAAGATGATGCTCCTCCAAAGGGTGTCATTCCTGAAGGCCCTCCAAAAGGAGTCATGGAATGACTATTAAAATTAACTGCTGATCCCTTTATTGAAGGTGACTGTGTTGCTTGGCTGGAATCTGATCCATAATGACTGACATGGGAAATAACAGGTTCTGGAGCATTTTCAGTTCTGTATTTCATGGCTGGGCCTTTACCTTCTTTGCTTTTAATGCACCCCATCGTTGTTTCTGTGAGGATGAAAGGGAAAAAAAGAAAAAGAGTTCACCTTCATGTGGTCTTAAGATAGCTAACACAGGATATTCCCAAAAAGTTAATCCAAATGCGAATTTATTACTGTTAAACCCCATGCAGAGTGTGAACTCCGATGAGAAAATGTTCTGGAATAAAACCTAAACTATTACCAGACTAAGGAAGCCTTAATTATTTTCCTCTACAACTTCACATAGTAACAGCACATTTGAATTATTCTTCATCCTGGTCACTTGACAGACTGTAAATGGTAACAAAGAAAATAAGGAGGAATCAGGCAACAGATGAGGAAAAGACACTGGAATCTTCTATACCAGGGTGGAGGGGGAAACAGATGTGACAAATCCAGACTCAATTATAGGAAGCAAATCCAAAGCAATTCTACAAAGAAAATGAATGGGGCATTCCTGCTTTCTTTTTTAAGGATCTGCCAATGAAGTCTTGACCAACTGCTGACATCTTTAAAGACATAAAGAAGTTTTCATCCATTGCCAGTCCCCCAAATACATCTCACAAACAAACCTCAGATCTTCAACAGTCAGAGGATAGGGTTAAGCTCTAGAGTAACTACAATTGCAAAAAACCCAAAAGTAATTACAATTCCTAAGGGATTTAGAAACAGAACCGTGCCTGGCCAGGTAACAATTGATGGCCCAGGAGTGCCTGCATCTCCCACTACAGGCAGACAGTGCCAGAGTTCTTTACCGTGGGGGCACCTATTACCTGCTGCTGAAGGCAATCAGAGGAGACCTGTCACCAGCAATTAACACCGACTGAGCCTTAAGAAGTCACCACCTGTCATTTATCAGGTGGTGTGACAACTGGTAGCAGGCATTTTCTGGCTTACCCCAGTTAGGAAACAAATCAGGAAGAAAACAGCAGCGTCTATTAGATGCAGCACAAGTCTGGCATTAAAATCCCTGTGTTATTTGCAGGAGGGGGTTTAAAAATCTACTTTAACTACAAAAGTAAAACCTCTACAGACACAGGAAATCAACTGCTCAACATTCTCTAATGAATCAATTAAAAAAATAAACAGCAGGAGCCTGAAAGCATGAAAACCACATATTTTTATAAGTACAACCACAATTTCATGGACTCTAACAATTAGGAAAATACAGTATTTCCCAATGTGTGTCTAAATCTTTTTTTCCTTCTCAATTCCTTCTTACCTTGTTAACTATTAGACACAGAAATATGGAACAAAGTAAATTTTACTAAACAAATACTGCTGTAATACAGTCACACTGAGAGAAAATAACACCCTCCGTATAACTAACCGTTACAATAATAAAGATACTGTAATTTCCTCAAGAACCATGAATCAGAGTTCCTGGAAGGAACAAGGTCCACAGACAGCGAAACACCCTATAAAATTTAATGCTCAAAACCATAATATTCACCCTGTCATTTCAGCCCCTAATACTGCAATGTAATACAATTACTGATGCAGAAACAAGCAGCAACAAAGTCAAATAACTGCCCTTTTACAAATCACATTTAAGGTTTTCCACAGAATAATGAATCATCACAAAGCACACCTTTTCAATTATTCTTACTTCTTATACTATTATTGCCAACTTATTAACTATGAACAAATGTTAACAGAGCAAGGCTCAAATATGTGAATAAGAATGCAATGTGCCTAAATACTTTACAAAAAGTATACATTACTATACACAGTAGAAAAGCCAGTTATTAATTCACAATAGAAGTCAAACATCCAGAATCCCATCCTTTTAATTTCTCTACTGCTGCAAACAGACACTATAATCCCAAATACTTTCTTTTGGCCATGTGGCTGCCTATTGTGAATTCTTGTCTTCCTCTGAGGCCTACTTGACTATTTTTAAAAAACTTAAATTCTGTTTTCTGCTAGCATTGAACAAAAATCCAAGCACCTTTACAAAAATGTCTTTTCTAATAGCACTGATTACTTGCCTTTGGCTGAAGTTGAGCACACAATTCAAAAGTCCAGCACACTACTAATGTTAATCAAGTAGATTAAAAGGGAAGCACACAGACATCTGTCCAAATGTCCATCACAAATGTATTTCCGTCCTTGTGCCATTTGCCTAACTTGTAGCAGGCTGATAAGACCTCAAGATTAAAAAAAAAAAAAGTAATAAAAAAATAGCAAACAATTTACCAAGTCCAGTAAAACTGCTGGATCCTGCCCAAGGAATTGCTGATTTGATCAAATGGCTGGTAACTACTATCACCCCAACCTGCTCACCCACTAAGGCTGTGTTAACAGCAAGAACTCACTATTGGGATGCTTGAGTGTCACAAAGAAAAGCCCTTACTGAAGACCTGAATTCATTCGAGAAAAACAGAATCAACCTCTCCCTTTGCTTCTCCCCTCCCCAGCCACTTCACTGTTAAGGTAATCTTCTTTCAGGGGTTAAAGAGATTAACAGCAGAGATTCAATCAGCACTTCAAAGAGAAAGACATTCAGAAATAAGCAGACAAAAATGTAAACACTTTTATAACTGCATAGCCACAAAAGAAAATTGAGCAAACTCCCTAGCTTTCAAAAGCAAAAAAATATAGGTGTGAACTGCAGTAAAATTCTGTATATGCATTTGTGAAGACAAGTTAGAAGCATGAGGGGAGAGAAGATGATATAAACCAAGAGCAAGCAGTAAAAAATCCCTGACTGCCCATCCTGTGGGGGAAAACCCCCAACGACTTAGTACTGTTTAGTCTTATAATAAATTGCTGGATAAAGAACAAAAAATCCCTAAGCAGCTGGTGTGCAATGCTGGATTTGATTATTCTGGTATTACATTTGTTATCAAAAATGTATGTAACTGAAATAACTTTACACCTATTTTTACCAACCTTTGCCTGGCCAGCAAAAACATATTAAGGAATACGTTTTTGTCATAAATAGCTAACAGCTCTCTTTCTGTTGCACTGAACTCTTTAAAATAGACTCAAATGGGAAATTCCTATTTTCACTGCAGAAGTCAATCTATTTAAAGCAATGCTGGCCCAAGGTATCTTATTCACAAGCCTCTAACTTCCCACTAATTAGATCATTGTTTCACGCCAAACTGGTGTCTGAGGCAATTTATTTGAGTAACTTCAGCACCTTGTTCTTTTTTTGAAACGAACATTCACCTATTGATTCTGATCACTGTGCCACACATTTTGGATGGGAGAAGGTGGCAGTCAGCTTGCTGGAGGTCTATCAGGAAACCATGTTCAGAAAGGCATGGATTATAAGTCCAGCCGTCTTGTTCTGCCTTCTAGATGAAAACAAACCTATGTTAGAATGTTCTCAAGTAGAAACAGAAACTAAAATGATTACTGTTAAGGGCAGTTGAAGGTTAACAGGGTGCCCACAGAAATCAAAAGAAGAATGAGAGTACCCCAGGAAGTCGGAATCAAATGAAATTTTAGTAGCATCTCACTGGATTTGTGCTTTTTGGGGAAGTCATATAAAGAGCAACAGATAATTGTCATTCAATACCCTACAAATACCTCACACAATGAAGAAGACCCTTAATAAACACTCTGACAAGATGAGAACTCCAGGAAAGTCAATGCTGCTCTCTTATCATCCCAACTCCTTTTTATAGCAGAGTCCCAGACGAGAGGAAAGCTTTGTTCAACAACAATTGAAAAGTGTGGCCAGTAAAGTCTTCGTGTTGGCATTTTGCTGCTTTCCTTTAAGGATGAGCTACCAGACCAAGAAAAACAAGTTTTTCTTCTAAAGCAATTGTATCTTAGCATACTGACAAATTCCCTCAGGGTGTCTGCAGCCTTGTCCATCCAGCCCAGAGAGGTGGCTGTCACAAAGAACCTACTTGTTTATCTAATGTGTCTTTGCTCCTTCCAGTTGATAGTTACATAAGTTATTCCTTGGTTCCTTGGGATGCAGGATTGTCAGGAGTGCTTCAGTGAAGGTCTCCTACTGGCATGAAGGAAGATTAGAAAAAGTTTTCATTGAAAGAGGGGATTTCAACTTGGGTGGATAAACTGACTGTGTTCCAGCCACATGCCTTAGAGCAAAGCAGCCTGCAAATGCCTCTAAACACTGCGCTGCCTTTCCCCCATACTCTACCCATCAGCACAGAGATTTTGAGGGCTGGGTGTTAACCATCTGAAACCCTGAACCAAAGGCTGGAAGAGGCTCACGTTTGTTTCACTTGCTGTAATGCATTTGATAACAAAACCCATCACTATTAAAAAAAACCCCAAAAAACCAAAACAATCAAACAAAAGACATCCAAGAAAACTGGTGTTTCCTTTTGGGGCCAACTGAATACCTCTCTGATTTTGCTCTTGTGTTACAATGCAGCATGTCCCAATTGCCTTCTGGAGACTACATCTTGAGTAAGGCCAGGAGTGACAGTCACATGTAGCAGTTTCCAGGCACCACAAAGGGCAAGATGCTCTAGGGACTTCCTCTCTTTTCAACCTCTCATATAAACCAGGTACTGTACCATAACTAAGAGGTACAGAAAAAGACAATCACTAAGGGAAGGGCAGTTTTCAACATTTTGATTTCATTACTTTTGATTACTGAAATTGTCCATACAGCTAAAAAAGAGCATAGAAGTGATTTTTCACTACAAAGAGTAAGTCAAGTTAGAACAAGCAAATCAAGTCTCTTCCCAGAAGGATAAGGCAAGACTGCAAATATTTTCCCACCTAAAACATACAAAAAATCCTCTAACTAAAAAGTAACTCTCCATGCTACCTAATACAGAAAAATAATTTGAGGTTCATAAATGGCTAATAAAAAGATGAAAAAAACATTGAAGATTTCCACTGCTACTGTAGCTTGACTTCTCAGTGTTAGCATAAAAAAGAAATTGTTTCTGTCAAGAAAAGACATGCCTTCACTTCTGTGAAACAAATGCCTTACAAAAAGGTCTTCTTAACTTTCAACTAAAGTAATGATTAAAAGTTATTAAAATTTCATGCAGCGATAAAGACAGGATATTCTGTGGGAAGTTTGCTAATGGATCCATTAGCTGGCAGCTGTCTATTTGCTCAAACAAGTGTAGAGCTGATTCCACATGTCAACAGAGACACAGAACCTATACTGGCTTTTTGTACACTGGACAAACAGCATAGACCATCTGCCAAACAGCTGGCTTCAGCTGGTGGTATTGAAAAATCATTTATTAGATGTGACACAGACTGAAAAAACTGAAAACCAGTAGTAAAGAGGTAACAAGTCTTTAGCCACTATGATAATATCCAGCTAATTCAGTCCATCTTTAACAGGTCAGTGCTTTGGTATGAAAACAAGAGTGGGCTCTCTTGTCTACAAAACAACCTGCCTTGTTTATAAAGGACAGTGTACTAAAGAATTGCCCTGTGTTCTTTGCAAAGTACATACAGTTTTAAAAAATTACGCCGTTTTTATCATGGGATATAATTTATCTTTTATGAGCTGTCATAAATTGCAGGGTTTGCTTATTTTACCATGAACAATCCATGACATTTCAAAGAATGATGTTCTACTGTATTCAGTTTTATAATTAGCAGCAACATTAGTGCAATGAGGCCTTAGAGAGTCTGCATCATTATGCATTTAAAGTGCAACTGACATGACCTTGCAATTAATGATCTAATAAGGAACAAAAAGTGAAGATAAAGGAAGAAGCATTCATAAAACCCCCACTGAAGCAAGCATTTATGTTACTTGAATTTCAATGTTTACCACACATCTTTGTGGAGTTCTACACCAAAAAATAACTACAAATCAGTACTATTAGATCTCATCTTGCCTATACACTAAAATAGATATTTAAAACCATCCTCTTTATTACTAAGGCAAGCTGAACTTTTGAATCCTAATGACTGTACAGACCTAGTGCTTCTCTGATCATGACTATACAAACATATTGAACAAAAAAATGAGGGGCTACCGTGATAATGATTTTGATTTCACAGCAACAAAACAGACTCTGGATTGTTTTCTAATAAAGCTACAGCTAGCAAACCCAGTGTAGCAAACAGAGGATTCTGTACAGAGAAAAAAACTGAGAATAAAATGCTTTTTAGGTGGACATTTTGCATTTTAGAGTCAAGAGATATTGGAAATATTACATATTGCTATTCTGGTTTGTGTTTTTTACAGGACTCAGAATTTTGAATTTGCTTTAAATTAATGATTGATAATGATCCTTCTAGTGGAGGAACCAGTTAGCTGGCTTACAAGATCACAAAGGAATACTGAAGTAATTCACTGAAGGAATATGAGATTCTAAAATGCTACCTAAAAAACAAGGATAAGCAGAAACTGCTAAAAGAAGAAGGTCCTTCAATCCTTCGTGTCTTTCCATGATTTCCTGACTTTTTTTTTCCCCCCAATGGAAGAAGTTCAATGGAAGTTTGTTTCCTCTGAGGTTTGAATGGCTTAGATATGGGAGATTTGCCCAGATGTGTCAGATTTTGAACACTGTACCTATGCAGGAGTCTAAGGATTTACAGTTCTCCAATTTGGATCATCCCAAACAAAGGCTTCTCTACTGAGGAAACACTTACTGTCCTTGTTGGACCTAACAGGTAGGAGATGGAACTGCCCCAGCAGGCAATACAATCCTCACACCAGTCCACAACAGGCCCTAGCAATCCAACTCTAAGGTCCCACTGGATGCTAGGTTGCAAAGTTGAAGGAAAAATTGACTATGGCAAAGAAAAGTTCTAAAAACAAAAGTGGAATTAAGGGTTATCAGTGAGGCAAAATTAGGAGAGATGTGAACACTCTCTTATTTTTTATCTGTTACATTCTTCCTTTTATCTGGGTCAAACACATGTAGGATCTTCACCCACTCACTGGGTACCTGGACAGCTGAATCTGTAGAGGTGCAGATTTGTGTACCTCTAAAGTGTCTTTCAATTTAGAGACAGGCAAAGGCTTCAAGAGCATACTGGAGACAATGACCATGTCATGGATGATACCCAGCTGGCTCTGCAAAACAGACATACTCATAAATTTGTGCTTATTTATAGTCAAAGTTTCACCTACACTATCTAGGGTAGTAGGTTTTCTTTGATCAGATGTTTTATGTAAGAAAAGGTGGTGCTTCCAATTAGACTAGGAAGTGGCCAAGAATGACAGACTAGAGGTAGAAGAAAGCAAGCCTACTGTAATTCTTAACACACTTCTCGTCAAAGAAGACCTAGCTTATTATTCTGCCTCCAATAGTGGCCTTTGCCTCTAAGCAGGAGTTCTACCCCTCACTGTGGGTATGGGCTCTGACATAAAATAAGACTTGTCTCTTTATAAAGAGGCATCAGCAGGGGATGCCTTGGAACACGAGACAAGCAGGATGAGGGCAGACTGCTCTGACTTCCATCAACCTGTAGCTCAGAAATTCTACCCCAAGACTAAGGACTCAGCTACCTGAAGAATACTCCAACAGGTATGTCCCAGCTTATGAATTTGTTGATGCAACATCTGCACAGGATTTGCATTCTAGTATGTCTTCACTTGAATTGTTTTATGCTTACTGGTTTAAGTCAAAATAATCTTATCCAAGAAAATAGAAGTAGTTATTACTATACTGACACTGACTTAAACATCAGAAACATTCTGATCTAGACAAGGCTTAGGAAAGCCCACAGGGGGGTGAATATCACAGCCAGGGCCAGGACTAAGATCTTGAAAGAGCAACTGTAGCAGCCTGACTTTCAGTCTGATAGACCAGTGCAAGGTTGCCTCATCCAAACTGCTCAACATCTGAAAAAGCACATTCCCACCATCAACCTCCTGGTATTCCATCTGCCCACAGAAACAATCCCCACTTCAGCTGGAAGCTGCCTACCTTGTGTGCAAGACAATGCAAAGCAAAAAGAAATAAGTTACTGGATGGTAAAGAACCCCAAGCAAACGGAAAAGTACCAAACACCCCAAACCCAGCTGCAGCAGGCACAGAGCCTAGCTGGGGTACCTGTCAGTCAGGGGTACCTGACTGACATCACAAGGGAGCTGTTCCTAACTTCCAAAGCAGAGCAGAGAAAATACAGCAAAGTTAAATAGTTAATTTTTTAAACCCCTATCAACTGCCAAATAGAGCTTCTACATAAAGAAAGTTTGTTTTCGGGATGTATACTGAATTTTGAGTGAAGTCAACATATTCTTCACTTTCAGAAAGGGTGAAAAGGCAGATGATGCAAAATACGTAACACTGGTGGATTAATTTTCTTTATTCCAACAATCAAGATCACAAGAGAGAGACTAACTAAAGTATCAGAATTTCAAAACCAGTTTTATGTGATGAAATACATAATACATATACATAAGACCGTTTTTAAAATTTAGAGTTACAATGTCTAGCCATAGAATTTCAAGCCCTTACCACACAAAGACATTTTCTCTGACAACAGATGATACTAGAGACAAAACAACCAATATATTGTCTAGACAGTATTACTGCTGCTGTATTGTCATGAACATTTAAGTAGATAGTCAATAAATACATGCAGAAAAGAACAATTCTGCTGTTTTGGTTTTTTTTAATAGTGCAATGGCTATTTTTATTAACATTCAAATAATTACAAGTATCTTAAAAGCTGAAAGTTGGATATGTTTAAAAAGCCTGGTCAAAAGATTGTTTCAGATTTTAAGGCACATCATACCTTGTCAAAGATATCCAGGATATTTTAGACAGGATGCTGGAATCAATTTATAAATAGAAATATTTTGCTTTCATTAAATTTTATTTGGAAAACAACAAACCTATGATACCCATGCCTCGTACCATAGACCATTTTCAATCAGTTTTCAGACATTCTATTTAAGGATATTAAAAAGAAAGTATCCAAAAGTTATTAAAAAAGCCACTTTTAAATTTTGTTTACTAAATTAAACTAGCATTGGCTTTCTGGGTCTCACAGCATGAAGCATGCAAAACATGTTCCCAAGGGACATCTGCCTTACAGAAAAACCAACATAAAACTTACATGGTAGAAGAACAAATTGCACTTTTGTTCTGAAAAGATAATTTAAGAAGCAATTTCTTTCAAAGTTCAACTATGAACTACATATGAAAAAGGGATGACAACATTTGCAAGCTCCCAGAAACTCAGAGACACTTAAATTCTTATGAATAATTTTCATCTTGTCAGATGGGCATACTTGAAGATGACAGAAGAATTCAATATCAGCAAGAATCCTCTTGCAACTTCATTAGTCAACTTAGAAATATAACAGAAAGGAACAGTTGCAGCAACTTAAAGCGATAAATCAATGAAAGACCCTATAATGTTATATTCATCTAAATTATAGCACATGGTCACTGATAAGAAACCTCAAGGAACTTAAGACATGATTTATTTGCCATGTGTTTGATACACTGTACTTTACACTTGCACATTCCTGCTTTGCAGACATGAATTTCCCATCTACTCTTTGCCAAACATCACCCTAAGCTGAATGCAGATTCTCCTTTATTCTCAATGCTGTTTTATCCTAATATGCTTGACACGATTACCATGTTAAGAAAAATCAGTAAATAAAGTGTTTAAGTCCAATTATTAAGTCAAATTACTGACAAAATGTTGCAGTATCATTTATTCAAGGACCATACACCCAGACCTCCTTCAATTAGCTCTCTGCTGAACAACAGCAATGATTCCAAGAAGACAGCTGGAAAATATCAACCTTTGAACTAAAACAAAAAGTTAAAGTATGTATAAACAATTACAAATACATATGTACATTGTTCTTCATTAATCAATAGCTTTAATCAATAGTGTTTTTCCTTTGTGTATTAAAAAAAAGGGAAAAGTACAATTAAATTGTAAAGAAATTCAAAATGAAACAAACAAAAAAGATGACATCTGCTAAATAACACCCTTATGAAAAGAGCTGGGTGATTTTTAAACAAGAATTATAACCCTAATAGCTATCATTAGTGCTGTTCTATTGTTTCTCTACTGACAGCTATAATAGTGTTCATAGGCAAGAAGACCAGGAGAAATTATCTTAATTAGCTAGTCAGGCATCTTGCACAATAGAGGCCATAGGGCTGCCCTAAATTGATTTTTCCTTTTATGGTCCTGAATGCACACACATGCCCAAACTCATTTGAAATGACTGTTACCCACTGTCTGGGCAAGTCCTACATTTTGAGCACAGTAACCACAGCAAGTACATGCCTCACATCCCATCTGAATTTAATGGCAACATCCAGAAAACACCTTTGCCTTGGAGCCCTACAGCTACCTTGTTCCTGTTTCCAGTGTAATAAAGATCACAGCTTGCTTAAACCTTCCCTTTGACAAGACTCATGCAGTCCCACTAGGCTCCAGTCCATCAAGTGCCTCTTCAGTCACTCAATCACCTCATCAAATCATCTCCAAGATCCCTCAGTTTTTTCAGAAACTCTCATTAACAGTGTTCATTAGGAACACACATGGCATTCAAAGTAGGGGATATTCCTTAATCCTTCTTTCATATAATCACAGAATGTTTTGGATTGGGAAGGATCTTCTAAGATCATCTAGTTCCAGCCCCACATGAGCCTGAGCAGGGATATCTTTCACATTGAGCAGGACTCCATGCAACCTGGCTGGGGATGGGGCATCCACAACAACTCTGAGTGATTTGCTTCAGTGTCTCATCACCCTCATCCTGAAATATTTCCCACTATTATGTGATACCAAGCTATGGTCTTTCAGTTTAAAACTGATCTGTCACTACAGGCCCTGGTAAAAGTCTCTCTCTGTGCTTCTAACACGCTCCATTTATATACTCAAAGTCCACAACAACTCTTCCTGGAGCCACTTCCTCTCCAGACTGAACAATCCAAACTCTGTCAGCCTGTCCTCATGCCCCAGCCCTCTGCTCATCTTTGTGGTTTCCTGTGGACCTGCTTTAACACTTCTACATTGTTGCTATGGTCAGGGCCCCAGAGCAGGACACAGCACCCCAAGTGGGGTCTCACCAGAGCAGAGCAGAGGGGCAGAATCACCTCCCTTGACCTACTGGCCACACTTCTGATGCTGCCCAGGACATGGTCACCTCATGCCCAATTTTTCATCCACCAACATCTATCTTATTCTTTGCAAGGCTGCTTTCAATTTTTTCCTCCTCCAGTCTGTATTGCTGCTGGGGATTTTCCTGATCCAGGAGCAGGACTTTGCACTTGACTTTGTGGAAAATCATGATGCTCCCTGGGCCCATTTGAGATCTTTACTATTTATTTTGACAGCAGCATTATGATTCTTAGGTCCTTTTCAGCATTGCTCTTGCACAGAATTTTCCATATCCTGAAAGTATGATGCACATCCTTCTTGCTGAAGTAAATAATAATTTTTCTGTATTAAACAGACATGACTCTCAGTTAATCCAGGCAACTCTAATCCTGGAGCTGCAGGACAAATTTGGAAAAAAAAAAATTCAGAATTCTATCACTCATCTGAAAGCAGAGACAAAAGGACACAGTAGGAGTCTCACCACTACTCTGTGAGTTTCTTATGCTTATCTTGAATACTGCATTGCCTTGTTCATCATCTGCCCTGCAAGCACCTGGCACTGTGTTGTGCAATGTGCATGGAGCTCAGCTATGCAGCAGTTCTACCTTCCAAGTTCATCTGCTTCTGCAGGACAAAGACATAGCTGCTGCACCTCAGCAAGCACACCACAGGAAAGCACTCACATTCTTCCTGTCTTTGTAAGCAAGACTGGCTTATTTGTAGGTTACAGCCACTTGTCCTAAACAAGGGCTGGTTCCTGCAAAGTAGGTGTATCCTGTGTCTCCAGCAGAAAAGTTTTGTTCCAAATGCAGGCACTTAAACTAGTGATTTCATTAACTTGCTTGAAAAAAAAAAATCAATCTTTGCTTTCTAAAATTTGGATATTACCTTCCCTTACATTCATGTAGTTTCATTTGCTTAAGGGATCAAAATATTAAACCCTTTCCAGCCCCAGTCTAGCAATCAGAGACTTGTACCAAGCATACCAAGCCTGCAATGACGGCATGTGACATGGAACCACACAGTGTTTGCTTCCTCTTGGCTTTTGTTTCAACTCACCTTCTGCTGATTTTCACTCTACCACTTAAAACCACTGAAAGGGCTTTAAGCACAGTTCATAAAAGCATTTCTGCAGAATATGTCAAAGACTACCATTTCCTAAGGGTGTTCTTATTTGATGGAGTGAAACAGAGGGAAACTATCTTAGTATTTCCTGTGATGGACTTTATCAACATACAGCTCAAAAACAATGTTGAAGTCTTCTAATGATATTTTAGAGATGACATCAGTTTTGTTTCCCTGTTTAAAAGGTTTTCCATATTAGTCAATGGGCCTTCCCTGTGACATAGTTCCCTCTAATATATGTTCCAAGCATGGACTGGCCAACAACACATAAAACAAATCATCAGTCACTACTCCCTGAACATGAGCAAAGTGAGCACAACAGATAACTTTGGTAAGTTTTAGCCATGGTACGGGATACCAAATAAAACAGTAATAGAGCAGAGAAGGGCAAGTAAAGGAGAGAAGATATGCTGGAGCAATTACTAGAGGGCTGAAAGTTATCTTTAAAAGAGAAACAAACCACTAATAATCAAAGAGCAATAGGAAATAGTTTTGACATATTTCATGTAAGTAAATACTATTAACTTCCAAAAGGGCACACCACAGCACAAAGATACCCTTCAGTTTTTATTGACCAGTTCAGGCAAAGTTTTTCTAAATAGGTAAGTAAAGCCTTGGCCATTTTGTATTCTCAATCACTCTGGTACCTTGTTTTCAGAAGTAAACAAAAGTGTGTTTAAGAACTCTCTTTAGGCTAATTAACTGCTGTTTAGTAACAAATTTTCTTGTTCATAACCAGTAAGCAGGGCTTTTAGCAATATTTTTTTGACTCTAGAAGTACTGCCAGAAGGAAGGACAATTTCCATTTCAATTAAATGTTAAACTGAAGGGTGGAAGGAAGTTGTTAGGGATTTAGCAGAAGCATGCACGCCAAACAACTTACTCCTCAGTAACCTGCATGAGTTTTTAAAATTTTGGTCACAGGTCAGAATGATCTCAGTCATGAGTAACAAGGAAACAACAAATTTACACTATTCAAAAATAACTAATGTTGCCTGATAGAGATATTTCAATGACAGAACTGCTGATCTTCAAAAATAAGCAGCATGATTAAAACAGCTTAAATGAAAACCACTTCACTGCAGATTTGAATGTCTGACTGAAAATTTCAATAAACCCAAGGATTTATTGAAAACAAAATAAAAATATAAGCATTTAAAATAACTTATATAATAATTTTATCATGTCACCATAAAACAAGAAAAAGGAAAAAGTCTTCCCATTGTTCTATGTCTCTTCGGAAGGTGGGGGAGACATATGTTATGTAGCTTTCTTACTTATTTCAGTGTTTTAATTCCTATTATACTGATGGTTTACAGATGTGTAAAAACTTGCATTTGTCACTTCTCATAAGTTGAAGAAAAAAAGATGTATCTGAGAGAAAGTTATGTGTCATCCCTATCCAGCAGAAATGGGATTTCCTTGCTAAGCTCCTAAACTTCCAAAATTCCTTAAGTCCTTACCATCTTTATAAACTTAATACTTCTAAATGTCATCTTTCCAGTAGGAAGCAATGCAATACTATCATGCCACAAGTTAGCCTTAAGAATTAATTCTGCATATTTTTGAACACTGTCTTTTGGACTAAACACAAAATGGATCTGCTGAAAAACGGGTCCAGCTGTTTGGAACAATCTGTGGACTGCTGGCCAGAATCTACTGCTATTCACAAAGAGTAGTACTAAGAGGGGTAACTCTGAGCCTGAGCAGAATTAGAGGTAAATACCTGGACCTGCAGCCACCAAAGGAGTGACACAGTTCATTGGTGACTGGTCTAAGGTAAGAGATACACAATACAACATTAAACCCCAAATACACAGGAAGAAGAAAGGAGAAATACACGGAAGGAAGTAACCCCTTGGCAGCTGTCTACAGGGGAGCAGTAGGTAGCACTTCATATTTCTACCAAGTACTGGTAGAAGCACTCAACAGGAGAAGGGATATTGTCCCCAAGCAAAGTCCTATTCAACATCCAATGGAGAGCTCAGCAATCACTCCTTATCAGACAAACTGACAGGTTTGCACTTTCTGCTCGTACAACACCAGCATTAAACTGCCAGGCTAGGAAAAGGAAGAATTACCCAGCCACTCCCACCTGGTAGAGACTAATGAGCTTTTTTATGTCCCAGCTTAGAGGGGATATTGTTTTCTAAAAGTGCCTGGCAATTTCTATTTGATAAATTCTATCTCTGCTAGTGCTAAGGGCTGGTGACTTGTTTTACCTGCCCTCATATCTTTCCATAGCTTGACATAGCTACTACTTCTGACTTTTGCTATTTTTGTTCAGAGAGTTGAGAACTGCTTTACATACTTGTCAGTACAAGTAAGGAGCTCAAACCATATCTGTACAACATCCAGTTCTCTCAGTTAGGAACATCAATAACCCTTTGGGTCCAAGTTGCCAGCCTCTGATTTCCTCTAAGCTCTGAGTGAGGAACTCCTCTCCCCACCATGATTGTATCTGGTGGAGTAAGATGTTCAAAGGATATATTTTTCTATTATACTCATAACCTCAAATGTTCTTGTGATTTTTTTAACCCCAATCTACTTTTCTAGAACCTTCAGGTTGATGTAGGAACTAAAAAATTTCAAAGCAAAAAAAACTCATTTCAATGCAAAAAAAAATCCCCAAACCCAACAGACCTGACAGAATTCTACCATCCTTGATATATAACTGGACATAAGAATAGTAAATGGTATAGGAAAATAAAAGTGGTACAGTAGCAATGGGATTGTAATAATTCTTTATATTTGATTCAAGTATTAGGATAGAATCTGATGGCAGGACTTGATCAGTGTGATCATGAGGAAAAAGTTGCCACAAATCATGACATAAAAAGCAGTGTTTCCAAAAGGGAAAAAAAAAAAAAAAAAAAAAGGTCTAGGAGATTGCCCATGACAGGAAAGGAATCAAGATGTATAAACAGGAAAAATGAATGGGGGGGGAGGGGGGGGGATGATTTCTGTGTGTGTAAGCATGGCACAGCATGAAAAGTATTTTAAAAGAATACCAGTCATACCAAGTGTCTGTTCCAGACAAACAGAAACAAAAAAGGTATTTGCACTGCCTACCTTTTCTTCCTGATAATTTGAAGGCTGGATCACCTCATACCTCATTCAAACTTCATGTATAACCATTGTAGAGACACAGGCTCCTGTAGAGGAGCAATGATTTTAAGGACACAGGATTTTTTTTTTCTTAAATTCCTAACATTTAGCAGAAAGTTACAAGCAGAAAGACATCTTTCTGACAACAGGGACTAGCATAATGAGAAGAGCAGGGCACATAACCCTGTTGTCATCTCCTTATACCAGCAATCATATCAGCTGTCAGGAAGAGTCAGACAGCCTGGGAGAGTTAGATACTTAGAAATTAAGGAATGTGAATATATCTGACCTGTAACTTTCAAATCGGCTGTAAAGGCAGAGCATCTTCAAACAACACAAAATATGAAACAGGCTTCAGAGTGCTGATTTTAAACCTCTGAAACACAATTCATGTAAGAAAAAAAAAGACTTCTACTCAATTGTTGTGCCAGTCAAGCTAGTGTCCTTTAAAAATAATTCCCTAGTTTAAACTAATGACATTTATATTCGGTAATGGACTTCAGGTGGAATTCATCTTCCAAATTTAGACATCCATCTGGGGGTGAGATGAATCATGCAGTGAAAGTGCTTATTTCTCTCCACTGACTATAACGGGAGCCTACAGAACCAGCTCACGTATAGGCAGCCAAAGCTGGTGTTAACCAACCTGTCTCCTGACAGCTAATGCACAAGTTTAAGTGGCATGGCATGCCTAATAGCCATCTCCTTCCAAAGTCTCAAAAAATTAGGCTAGAAAAGTTGTCCTTCAACAGGGTGAGAAGCAGCACTGCCACAAATAAGCTAATTCCAGTAGCTAAAGTCATGTGTAAATATTAGCATCCATTATTTTCCCCCTGCACAACAGACAGGAGTTTGTTCATGGAAAAATAATCACACCTTTCAAATAAAACTACACATGCTTATGACATCTTCGTACAAATCTTGATATCTGCTGAACATAAAATAATTATTTTAAAATAAGGAAACTATATAAGGAAAGCTATCAGGAAATCCGTATCTTCAGATAATGATGTGTAACTGGATGAAAATATTTCATGAAGTCTACTAATTCCTTAACCTCAGCCTAAAATTCAAAAATGTTTCTACAGAAAGCAGAAACTAAATAATAGTCAGCTACATAGTAAAGTATACTACTAAATCAAAATAATGCATTATGATTGAACCAAACAGTTAAGACCAGTTATTTGCAGAGCTGCCACCTTCACAAAAGGAACAGGGCAGCTGCACTAAATAGCAGTCTCTTGTTTCAAATAGTGTGAAGATACTCAAATGGAATATTGCCATCCAACACAGTATTACTTCTTCATTCACAAGTAGCAAGATCTCTTGATTATTTCAATAGTCATGAGAGACACAGAGAAGTATATTTTTACCAATAAGCATGTCTGGAGGAGGAAGTGCAATACAAAATCACTGCAACAGAGTCAGAAGGGAGAGCAGAAATAATCTGCCTACAGTTAGCCCAGGCCATGCATTTGTTCAACCTGTACACATTCAAAACCACCTCTTCCTTAGAACATACATTACATGACCAAAATGTTCTATGCACCAGTAAGAGGATAAAGTCTTATGAAATTAAGCCATTGACTGACACATACCTGCAGTCCTATCCCTGGTCTGAACATGATCAGATTTTATATTTTGGAGATTTTATATTTTGGTTGCACGCACAAGGTCTCACAAAGAAAAGAATATGTAACCAGTGGCTTTAAAACCCTCCTTTAATATCTCAGCACCCCACCGTGGGCTAAAGTTTGAGTACTACTGTTAGAAAGGATTCTGGAAAACTAATAACAGAAATAAAAATAAAAAAGGAGCAGGCTTTGAAACAAAGTAATGGCTATACTAAGTAAGATCCAGAGGTCCATGTCCATTCAAATAGCCTCTCACTAATGGCAGCCAAGAGTGGAGCATGCAAGAATACATAGCAGTGTTTCCCAAGAATATTCTTTGATCCCCCAATGGTTTGCAGAAGCAGGATTTCCTGAACAAGAATAGGTAGGTAATTGATGATTCTTCCACGAAACAGCAGTTTCGTGATGTAATGTTTAGACTCCTTAAATTCCTGAGGCAAGAAATTCTATAGCTTAATTACACGTTCTGTTGGGAACTACCTCCTTTTGTCTGTTTTCAATTCCTAGCTGCTATTTTCATTAGATACCTCTTAGCGTGCATGCACTAAAAAAAGACAGTGAATAAACATCCCCTATTTTTGTCCCATTAGTTGCTGAACACTTAACAGGATGCTGTCACACCAGTTTTGGTCACCTTTTCCACCTTAACAAATTCATGCGGCTCCTCTTACAGACATTGTCCCATATTTCAGATTTTCTCTTCCTTGAAACTTCAACTATGTTCTTTTTACAGCAATGACAGGGATAGCAGGGGAAAACTGCATAAGATGATTAAATTTCTTAGAAGTTATAATCATTATTCTCCCTTTCCTTCCTAACCATTTCTAGTGGCAATAGTCAGCTTTGAAGTCATCTTTTTAGATGAGAAGACAAGCTTGTTCTTCCTTACCTCCAAATAGAACACATGAAGCAATTTATGAGAAATTTCATCTCGCATTTTAATGTCTGGTTGCTGAGCAATGTCAGGTCCCTGTGTAATGCTGGGGTCTGCCTTTGCATCTGCTATCCATCAGTGAAGTCTGTGAGCTCACTTTTCTTCTATACACCTTATTAACTTGAACACGCTCCACTAACATAACCCTGGAGAATTATTACCTGGGGCCTCTCTCTACTCTATTTACTCCAACCCTTCTCTTATATTTTAGTCATTAATTTAACTGCATAAAATCCTTTCCCCCTATCCTGTGCCTGCTTGGTTTCTTCAAAATTCTTTGGTGGTGGCCCTTGTCAAATGCTTGTTGGACATCCAAGGGAACCACTTCTGTCAGATCTTGCTTATTCATGTACTTGCCTTCAAAAAACCTCCAGCGAGTTTGCAAAACATGACATCCCTTCACAGCAGGCTTCTAACTCTTCCTCAATACATCATGTTTATCCATGTTTCATTATTCAAATATTTCATTAATATTATTTTCACTGATATACTTGAGCAGATGTCAGGCTTAGTAATCTGTACTTGCCCAGATCTGTCCTGAAGCCTTTTTTAAAAATAGTGTCACATACAGATTAGGATACTATAGATCACACACACACGGATTTATATCTCAGCTAGGTGTTATATTTGTTTCTTACTGTCTACAGTACAATGATCCTTGCTTGCTTGCTGTTTGGAAAGCTGTACTTCGAAAGTGCAAAGCAGGCACTGTTCCTAAATACATGAAAGTGGTTTTCATTTTTTCAATAGGAGGTTTAAGCATTATCTTTAGGAAGAGCAGTACATGATAAACATTTACTGTAACAGTAATACTACAAATATTTAATTGCATCAAAAAGTCACTCTCATCTTTACAGTCTGTAAACAATAGTTCCATAAATACATGCTCCTGTGCAGCAGTGGCCATTCAACTATGTAATAGCTGTCCTAATTACCAGAAAATACAAATGAGCTTGTGAAGACACACTTATTCATTTGCAAATGAGGCAGCATTTAACATCTTTCTGGATCTGAGAACTTCTGTGGAAATTACAACCAACAAGCAGGCAACTCGAGGTAAGGACTAAAAAAACATACACAGGTGTTTTTAGGCTCACCGATTTTGTGTGAAGTTGAAGTTTTACAATACAAAGTTTTTAAGTGCCATTTAAGTTTCAGGTTTTCATTCACACAAATTTTCTTCAACATAGTGCCAACTTTCATCTCTTTTAACTCACATATCCAAAGACAGAGTTGAAAATTAGTCTTACAAACGGATGAAGTGCTTTCTGTGGTGCAAGATCAAACACTAGGTTCATTGTGACCGTATTTCTACTGGCAGGATGTTACAGTTACACATAACAGAGTGTTTAAATCCATATGCAACTGTTTAATCTCCTTCTTCACCTCTGTATTTTGCATCAGTCTAATAGAAGCTTGTAGCTCTAATACCAACAGAAAAGCAGCATGGGTGAATCAATTCAGTATGTTTAAATCAAATGTAAGGAGACAATAAAATTAAAAAACACCATAATGATTGGTAAAAGACCATTGGAGCAAGCATAGTGTTCACATCCTATGTTTTTACATTATGAAGAAGAAAAAAAAATTACCCCAATTACAGATGTTGAGAAAACATCTTTCCAGATATGAGACGAAAACTTTTCCTTGTCTTAAAGCCTCTGGTGGTGCTCAGTGGTCTGGGCAGCAGGAAAGCTAACAGTAGCCTCACTGCTGCTGCTGCAGGAGTGAGAGGACACAGCTGTCAATAAAGCCATACACAGCCTTGGTATTAATAGCAGAAAGCTAAGATACCCAAGAGAACAACGCAGTTGCAAAGAGTTCTCTCCCCTCTTCCCAAGCTGTCAAAATAAAGCTGGGAGGAACAAACAAACAAACAAACAAACTTGTCTGTGAATACAAACAAAAATATTCTGCCTTTCAACACCTGTATTTAGTTTCATTTCAACTGCCACACTTATTGGTTTGGCCCTCTTAAATAATTTAATGAAAATCACAGAACAGCTGAAACTGGAAGGGACATCTGGACATGCCTACCCCAACCCCCCTGCTCAAAGCATGTCAATGACAGCAACTTGCTCAGGGCTGTGTCCAGCTGGGTTTTGAGTTATTGCCAAGGATGGAGAATCCAAAACATTTTTTGGACCACCTGTTCCAGCAATCTATCACCCTTAACATAAAAAACCCCTCTTTTTTCTGATGTTTAAATGGAATTTCCTGTATTACAATTTGTGCCCATTACTTCATCCACTATCAGTGGAAACTAGGGAGAGCAGCCTGACTCTATCCTCTTTATTCCACCCCATTAGGTTATTTACACACATAGGGTGCCCCTGAGCATTCTTTTCTCCAGGCTGAGTAATCCTAGCTTTCTCAGCTTCTCCTCATAGGAGAAATTCTCCAGATCCTTAGTCATCTTAGTGGCCCTTTGCTGGAGTCTCTCCAGTATATCCATGTTTCTCTTGTACAGGGAAGCCCAGAAGCACACAGCACTTAAAGCGTGGCCTTACCAGTGGTGAGTAGGGGAAAAGGCTCACCACCTTAATCTGCTGGTAACTTCTCCTAATATATCCAGAACACTTCTGGCCTTCTTTGTTGCAAGTTCACATAGATGGCTCACACAAATCTTTCCCGCCAGGACCCCTGGGTCCTTTTCTGCACTTTCTTCTCAGCTGATTAGACCCTACCACATACTGGAGCCTGGAGTTGGTCCTCGCCAGGATCACTGAATTTCCCCTTACTGAATTTCTGGAGGTTTCCATCAGACAATTCCTCTGTCAATGTCCCTCTGGATATCAGCACAACCCTCTTTGGTCTATCAGTTCCTCCTGCAAACTTGGTGAGGTTGCACCTCTGTGGGACCCCCAGGTCAGTATCAAAGGTGTTAAACAGAATTGTCCCTGGTACTGAGCCCCAGGGTACACTGCTAGTGACTGGCCACGAGCTTTTGAGCCACTTGTGACATTGTGCCACTGATGCCAACCCTTTGAGCCCATCAGATCAGACAGTTTCCAGTTGCTTTCACTGTTCACCCACCTGGCATGAACTTTATCAGTTTGTTTAAAAGGATGCTACGGGAGACAACGATGAAAACCTCACTGAAGACAAGATAAACAATGTTCACTGCTCTGCTCTCATCTACCCAGCCAATCTCATCACACAAGGTGGTTAAACATGATTTCTTCTCCATGCTATGCTGACAGATCCAAATCAACATCTTGTCTTTCATATTTGAAAATTATTCTAGCTCCTGTTCTTCATCTCCAATCTAAGCTTTTGTTTTGGTTTTTTTCTTTTGATGTCTACAATACACTTACTAACAGTTGCACATCTACTAATGGAGATGTCCCTAAAACAACCAACAATCTCTGCTTAACAAACTGTCCCTAAAACAACTAACAGCACTGCTTAACAAACTATTATTCCAGCCAGGCACTGAAACAACAATGCTTCTTTTTTCTCCACAAATATATGTAAGCTAGTAGCAATGTTGTTGCAGCTGTAATGGCCTAATGACCTCAGAGAAGCAAGGAAAACACCCTCCTCCCTGCCCCCAAATATACTCACTACTCGCTGCTATGCCCGTAAGAAATTTTCTCTCCTTTAAACTGAGTATTTTGTTAACAGCATCCTTTCTACACATTTAGGATAATAACCACATTTTGTCAGGCTCTTGACCGAAATAACTTATTTTCTCAGATTTCCTGGCCTCCCTGAAAAAGAAACATGAAGAATTTCAGGAAGCATTTTCTCCACACGTTTTTTTCTTAATTTTTTCACCCTCTCTCTTCCCCTCCAAAGTGCAGTGAAGAAATATCAGGGCCCAAATTATGCTTAGGAAAAGTTAATCCTTACACTATTAAGCACAGCACTAAACCCTCTGCACTCAAGTGATGGTGTACCTAGAAGGTATGCATCCTTTCAACCTGCATACCTAAAACTAAAAATGCATCAAAAAATTTTAGCAAAGCAGCGATGCAATTTTCATAAATTCTGTCCACTTTTACACAGTTCCAGGTAATGGATAATCCAAGTAGCTGGCTTGGCTAAACGGTAGCTCAGCTCTGTAGGCACTACAGTAATGACAGGCTACAGTTGTGGTTTTACACTGTATTATACACCCAACTAAGTGTTTCAAACACACGCTGCGGCATTAAATGGAACTGGAAGAGCAGATTACAACATAAATCCTGTATTCTTTCACCAATTTAGTGATGTGCTGCCAAATAGGAGTCCATTTTAAAAGCTGTATTGTACATTCAGCCAGGACACGTCTGCTACAGTTCTGACAGGCCACGGGCGACTGTCTGACAACCACTTCTGGGGTACTAAGGCTCTCTGCAGCCTAGTGATTGACTAAAATATTTTGAACAAATTTTCATGTGAAATCAGATTATAACAATTATAACAATTTTCAAGCAGCTGATGCTCTGGGCCAATGCTAGTTGACAGCACCCATTTAAAAACTCTTTCACACCCATACCAAGTTAAATCAACTTGGCACTCTCTCTCTGGTAGACAATTGTCTCCTTAAAGTATGAGCACTATTCATCCAAGTGAATTGCTGCATTAAGGGGGCAGTTGGCTGGCATGGGGAGGACTGGACTGATTGACAATGCATCTTAGTCACAAAGAAGTTGCAGCAAGAGTTTCTAAAACCCAAAAAGCAGTCAGGACCATGAATAGATGAAGCATGCTGAAGACACAAAAGTACAGGATGTATCCAGGAAGATGCCGGTGCTTCAATAAGCTTCCTAACTATGACTAATCTTAAAACAGTTCTCGTGTCTTGTTTTGTAAATTTAGCATTTCAAGTGTTTCAGAGAGTTTAAGTTTCCTACTTAACCCCTTAACACCAGCCAAATATTGCAGCAACAGTTATTTGAGGAGGATTTTTTTTCAGAGCTATGTATGCTAAACAGCAAAGAGCCCTGTGAAGCTTCCTAGGGAGCGGATTTTATTAACCTCTGAAATGTTAATAGAGAAATGCGGGGCAGCATTTAAGGGCTCATTCTCAAATTATTCTAAGGAGAGTACAATACTCCCACCCCCCTTCCCCTTGTGAAATTTCAAAGTACAAGAAACCCATACAGAAATTGCTCAGGTCATAATCACCACAGACAGTCGAATTCATTCCTGATTCCAACAGATACCAGAAGCATCAGAAAAAAACTTGATACGCAAGAGTGCAAATCATACATTTTATGAGAAGTGTAAAAGTTATTACATAAGTAATCACTACATTTGAGTTCATTTGTCAAATATTACTTCTTCACCATTTGTGTACACAAAACAGATACCGTTGTGTAAAGCATTAGTGGAAGATGCCAAAGGCACTACAGTCTTCTATGGAACTCAATGGGATTACTCCAGACACCACCAGCAAACACGTGAGATAACATCAGTTCAATTTTCGGTGTAAATGAATTACCCACTTCTCACCTCAGCAAGACTACATAAAGACACTCAAGACGCCAGCCTGAGGCTGAAGTAATACAAACAAGGCTCCCCAAACCTCACACAAATTGTCATATAAAGCCTAGATTTAAACAGCAATTCAAACAGATTCCTTTCATCTACTTAAGGATAAACTCCTCAAAAGTTTGCTTAACATTTACCAAGTGATAATTCTTACGCCAAAAAAAGGTTCATAAAGAGATTCTAGTTTCTGTAAAATATTTGTAGTCAAGATTAAGTGACATATGTTATTCACTGCTCAATGCAGTGAAGTAATATAACTACAATCTAATTGAAAAGGGCTAAAATCTTTGATTCAACTGCTAAATTAACCTAGCTGTTTGAGCTAACAGATCCAATTTCACTGCCTGTTAAGGCAGGCAACATTTTTTTGTCTTCATTTTATACTCTAATGAAGTCTACTTCAATAGAGTTGCCTCCACTTATCCCAGAGGATGATTTAGTTCTTTTGTGTACAACTAATCCAGCTCTCCCTGAAGTCAAGGGGAATTTTGCACTTGACTTCAGTGTGAAAAAGGATCACATCCTAGAATAGCAACGCTAAAACATCTGTGAATAAAAACAGGTTCCGATTTTCCAGTTCCTAATTAGCCAAAAAATGCCCCAGACAAACAAACAAACTATCCTAAAACAAACCTTTTAATAAATAAAAAAAATCTAATTTCCATTTCAGTTTAAAGCATGTGAGAAGTTATTTTACATGGCAATGTTTTTAAAGAGAATGATTCCATTCGGATATTCTGACTGTAAAACTGTACTATTCTGCATCTGTTTCAGCTTTCAGTTTTAGGGGAACTCGAGGGAAAAGTAAAAATCCATCAAATCTAGGAATTTTAAGAGAAGCAACAGTTTAATGGCATGGTTTCCAAGCTGTAGAAATCCTGCAGCAGTAACACTAACAAACTTTTCAATTTTCCATCAGAGCAATCAGGGATTCCTCAAGAACTTCTTATGCTGTGATAAATCAACAGGCTCAGAAGTTTTTGCAGGTTACTCTCTGTTGGCCTAAATATGACTGGATTCCATTACATAAATTACCTGGTTACCTGGCTACACTGTACTGCACATAATGCAGCAAACAATGTTTACTTCTATTTGTATAACAGCAAAAATAGAGTACAACAGACATATGGAGCCAAATTAAGTCATACACAGACTGACCACACGTCATATATAATTATAATAGTAAGTTACCCTTCTGATGGCTTTTTTTTAATATTTAATGTGGAGAAAAAAAATTTAACTGAAATTTAGAAAGAAAATTTTTACTTTCAGGAAAACCTATACTGAGTTTTAAAATATACTCAAACTATGATGCTAGCCACCAAAACTTTAAACAAATTTAAATCACCAAACTGGCAGAGCTAATTCATAACCACCTGAAATCAGAATTTGAATACCCAAATATATAAAGTAACACAAGCTGTTTCAAGTGTAAAGAATATTCCACCCCTCAATGTTATCTAGATACTGGTTCACTAGAATCTTAAGACACATTTAGGAAAGACAAGTTTAAATGATAGAGGAGAGTTTTGTTTCTATTTTCAAAGAAAATAAAAACTTGGAAGTATGGGATCTATCTATTCTAATGCCTTAGAGGCTGTAGTGACCAAAAATTATTCACAAACTAAAGCTAATATTCTCTTTTGTAAATAAATCTAGCAGATTTAAAGAAAAATGTGGTTTGCACTAGAATTATTGCCTTCTATATCCTTATCTAGGAAGCAACACATTAATCTGTACTTTAAAATGTAACACTGGTTATTTATGAGTTTCAATCAGAACTTCCATTCAAATGCCACTGAACACACACTAGGAAGAAATAAAAATGTCTTGCATAGAAATTGCAGTGTCATTGCTTAAATAATTATGTATATAGCTTAAGAGAATTATTAAGACACTTTACTATTACATTAAATATATACACAGAGAATCCATGCCCCTGGCAAAAAGCTAACAGGATTAGTGTAAACCTAATATGGAGAGTCAATACAGTTTACTGACTAGTAAGGCTCAACCTCTTTCTTTGGGAAAAGAACGAAGAAGCCCAAGTGTAAATCTGAGGTAAAACAGTAATGTAAAATAACCATATAAAACAAAGGTGTCATGCTTGTTAATATAAGTCACATATTAACTTGGCTATGACTTCACCATGTATGCACCAGATTTAAATAGTATTCTGATGATATGTCAGACCTAAGCAAAAGGGAAGGGGAGGTAATCAAAGAGCCCTAGATTTCATAACCAATGCAAATGAATTCCAGAATATTTAAATACACCTACTATGCATGAACAAGTCAAACGTTTCCAGGGAAATAATTTTTCATCTATAAACTAACACTTGTCTCATTTTACGTACATCATGATAGCCTGAATCAATCAGTTCTACGATTTCTACAGCGTACAAGATAAGAAATAATTCCCAAAATGAAAAAGATTGATATCTTTAGCAAATTACATAATGTGCAATTATTCAGCAAGATATTTTGAAAGCTTATCACTTTAAATAGCCTCAATCACTATGATTTATGAATTGTGTTTTAAGTGTGTAGCTGTGCTTAAAATACAGTACAGAATTGTACTTGAAAGTAAAAAAAAGGTACCCATATTACTATTGCTTCCTAGCCACATACAGTTAGCATTTAATTTTTGTGTGATCTGAAGCTGAAAATTTTGTACTTGCATTTTGCTCTCTCACTGAGAACCACAGAAAAACAGCAAAAAAAAAGCCAAAAAACACCCCTTAAACCCCACCAAATAAATACATATAACTCTTTTTTCCCACCAACTACAGAATGTCAATACAATGCCTACTTCTCAGGCTTGAGAAAACAAATATTACTCAAGAAAATTTCCCCAATCGACTAGTAGTAACATCTCAGGAATTATCCTTGTTTTCCCTTCTCTTTTCTTCATGAATAATTGTTTCAAAAGTAATAGTATTTTGCTCTATGCTCTAAGTGTTCCTGAACACAATAACTTTACTATGAAAAAAGAATTCAACATGGCTGTCTACAGTGAGACTAATATACCCTTTTTCTCTTACCAGTGAATGTTTTTCAGTGAGGTATGGACAAGCTGATGTGGCCAATGCTATTATAACCTTTAATCATCCATTAAACTAATATTTAACACCAGTATCAGCTAAACAAGCCCATCCTCTCTTTGCTTTAAGGGCTTTGTCATTCTATAATGCAACTTATACTCTAAAATATATGACAGGGAGAATCCCAAAAAAAAACCAAAACCAAAGAAAATACTCTGGCAAAAATCCCACATATCACATGTCTCAGAAGCCAGAGAGCACAGTCATATTTTAAAACACTGCTGTTGGAAAAAACCTGAATACTTTTTATTTCGAACAGGCAGAATAAGAAGTACCATCTGTTGCTCAAAGAACCCATTCTGAAAATTAGCCTCTAACTGAACTTCCAAGAACTTCTACTTGAAACATTAAGAATTTATCCTGAATGAAGTGGATTGAAAAAAAAAAATCAAGACAACAGATATTTGCCTAGATAGACTTCTGGTCTGATTTACAACAACTCCTCTTTCAGTAGGCTTCAGCTAAAGAACATGTGCATCAAAGAGAAGCTTTGTTCAGATTAAGGATAAAAATCCTCAAACAATCAAGAAAACTAAAAGTCTTCCATCCCCATTCAGTAAGGGAGAGTCTTCTTTTTAGAATAATACACAACTCACCTGGGCTAGCCTTCACATAGAGCAGGGAATGGTCTTTGCCTTGCAAAACTTATTTAAGCCTTGCATAAATTTGCATTAGGAGAAAAGAAGACAAAATCTGTATTTTCACATTCACCTGTCAGTGAAGTATCTGTAGGATTTTCTATTAGGAGAGATTACCTATGAACCCATAAGATGCATCACTAAGTATGTTCACAGCCTCATCAGAGTATCTCTACAAGTTCACACCTCTAAGGAAACATGAAGTGTTTCAACTGAACTACTGCAATTGGAGCTGGTCACAAACATTAAATACCAGGGATCAACAAAACACCACAAGTCGCAAAATGTTCCACTGGCATGGTCTGTTTTCAGCTCCAGGTACAGGAAGAAGGACACAAACCACTTGCTTTTATCACCATAAGCTTTCCTCCCATTTCATCTCACCCTTGCTTAGTCCTCATATGAATATAAATGCCGTGACTCTACAGATTTTTAAAATGTGAACTTTGCTACTAGGTTTGGTGCAGATCTGTAATTTTTTAAGATGTTTGGAGTCTCGTGTTTTATACACATTTCAGACATAAATGTCACGTTTAACTCTGTGTTTTGCACAGACTAAGCCTGATCAACTTCTAACTGAAGCACTACATATTTTTTCTGTTAATATTCTTCTGAAGACCTCAGTTTGGGAATCAGTAATGCAAGGTTTTCATCTCAAACTGCAGACCTCCAGAAAAACAGATCAAAATCAAAGCAAAGAAAGGAGGTACAAGAGCACTCAAAAGATGTATGACTAATTGTGGTGATTTGTTTTAACACTTTACAATGAAATACAGAACTTTTATATATTTTTTTACATTTCCTCCCTCAACCTCAGTTTTGATAATGTTTTCTTTCCTAAGTTTGGCAAACAAATGCTGGTTTCATATAAATGTGCACTTTGAAAACAAGAATATTTTCTAGACGTTAATTCTATATTCATTTTTCAGTGAAGCATACTTTAAAAACCTTAAAAGCATTGTTCATCTGTGAGGCACATGTTAAGTTAAGCCTATTGAAAGGCCAGTTTTTATAAATTAGACCAGAAGCCCATCAAGCCCAAAGACCTCTGAGTCAGACCAGAAGTTCACCATGGGCCCCCACCATCTGAAATGTTGGGCAATACTGGATGCTCAGGAAGGAAGCCTAAGAATTAGGAAAGCCTGTGGTCATGCTGTCCTTGGTGCAGTCTTTTAGCTTCTGGACTTTGGGGTACTACTACTGGCAAAATAAAGTATTTATGTTGAACAGGCTGAGCTGGTAAAAATCAACCAGAAACAGTATGGAAGAGTACGTAAAGAAAGAGGAGGACTTTGGAGGGTTTTTCTTTTACTCTTCTGTGGTTACAAGTGTCAGTCATGATATTAGTTTCCAATCAAATGTTCTTGAAAAGCAAGAAGATACACATAACAACTGAGACCTGTTTTTTTCTCTGTCACACTTCAAGCATAAATATTAATGTTGTTATCTAACCATACTTAAAATAACTTATTAAAACTGGATTGTTCACTATTAATTTGTTTTAAGTCTCCCTTTCCTGGCTGACTGCCAAAACAGTTATAATGCCATACAATTGCAATACACAAGAGATCCATAGCACCCTCTAATTACTCTTTAAATACCTCGCACAAGCACTGCCTTTTCTTACAACTGTGAGGCCATTAGGTAGGGTTGAAATCTCAAAATCTTTAGCCCAGATACTTTATTTTATTTCTGAAGTTTGCATGCAATATCAAAATGTTTGCCTGAACTATGGGCAAACATTTGGAAAATGAACACCATCCTCCACTCCAACGCTTTTCTACAGGGGCTGTTAGTCCTGGGAAGCATACCTGAGGCCTGACTGCATTTATACTCCATAATTCACATCATGAATAAAACACTACTACTGTCTCAGTTTTGCAACACTACAGAGTACTTTGGGCATGTGCAAAGGAACTTAACCCTACTAAATCAAACCCCTCCAATATGAAGACTGAGTTTAAATGTACGATTAATGCCACAAAATTCTCCTGAAAGTTTCTCTAAAACAAAGTTAAAGGCCCTGATCTACAGAGATTTACTTACGTGGGTGTGTTTACTCAACTTCAGTGTCAACGGAATTAAACAAAGTTATTCATTCTTGTAAGCCTGATGTAGATAACTCTAAAATTTCAACTAAAAGGGTTCATCACTGCTGAAGAATCATTTATTTTTCCCAGACTTCTCTAGACCTCTGGTGTGAAGAAAACCACAGAAACATTTTAAGCCATAGAAGTTTTTCATCTACCTGAAGTGAAAAGTTGAAAGACAAATTATTTGATGTTCAGTATCACCATCAGAATTCAAAATTGACATAAACATTTAAGACATAGGTGCAGTCAATATTGTTACTTATTGAAGTCTCATGTAACATTACTATAAAAGCATTTGCCTTCCAAAAATACAAAGATAAAACACAGCCAGGTTAACAAAAAAAGTTATCCAATTTCCTACTCAACAACTAACAGTGTTCAAGAAGCTAAAATACAAATTATTCCAGTCTGAGGTTTTACTTCCTCAGCATTCTCCAACCATGCCCTATAACATTACCTAATACTACAGTCAGGAAAAATCGAAACAAAACCCCAGTCTTGGCCACAACAGTCAACACAGCCTTAAATGCAGTTAGTGATGATCTCTACAGCAGTAGCCCACTGAGCTCTGGGGCTGGGATACAAGCCAGGGCTAGCCAGAAGTCCAGCTTGAGGGCTTGATTTCAGCTGTGCAAGGCTTTGGTGCACTGACTTACGGGACACAGCATGAAGCCCAGTGCTCTACATGGCACCTATCTAAAATGACAATAGAGAGTGTTTTCTATCCTTTTTCCAGCTACCCTTTACATTTTCAAAGAATATGTGTTTAAAAGGAACAAAACTCATGCATAAGTAATAGTGTTTACTTACTCAATTTCTAGCATTAAAGTTACTATCATCTTGATCTCTGATCCTGCAATCAGACATTTGTGTTAACTTTACCTAAGGGTGCAGTCCCACTCATTTCAATTACTTTGGTGCCAGTTCCTGTTTTGATGTACTGGCACCATCAAGGATAAACCCCCATAAATGCAAAAGGCAGTAAGAACGACCTCTTATAAGCTAAAATTAAACTTGTCCTACAGTTAGTTAACAGCATCTTTTCAGTATTATATTTTCTCTAGTAAACTAAGCATATACATGGGAAGTTATCCAGGTTTACCTTCAAAACCTGGCAATTGGTGATACAATCTGGAACCCTACAGCTCTAATCATTGGTGTGAATGCAGCCAGGGACTGTAGTGATTGAAAGAAGTTCCCATATGGCAATTGTAAAGCAGCTAGTATTTAAAAAAATATAAAAAATAGTGATTATCACATAATAAAATCCATCACTATAAAACAGCCTCCTACTGGCACTCTCAAGGAGAACAGAAATGAAATAAATCCTGAGACTAGAGTTACCTACTTGTATTCGGAGGTGACTCCTCCAAGACAAAAACTAACCCATTCTGCTATAGTAGTTAGAGAAACTGCAGTTCTCCCTCATGGATCAATCTGTTCCATCCACAGGCACAGGACTTGCAGCATCAGAAGCCTGAAACCTTTCAGGAGGACTTCACAGAAACCACAGGCTGTGTACATATGCACAGAACATGTCCTACCTGAAAAAGGCTGCTTGATGCGACACAGCAGAATAAGGACGCGTTCCTAAAGTAATTTTTGTGTTAGTACTGACACCAATTTTTAAATTAACATCAAGGTATCTTACTCAAACTGTGATCAAACTACACAGCAAAACAGTTGGATGCAAGTAGGGAACATGAATGAAAGAACGTATTTCTTTTAACTAATGTTTTGAACACAAGGAATTATCTATTGAAAATGTACAGCTTTTGTCCACAGGTAGTGCATATGGAAAAGTAAAACCATGCAGCTATCTCGTTCATAAAGTAAACTTTGACCACATAATCTGATATGTGCCACACTGCAGACTTTTGCATCACTGTCACATGACGCCATGATTTATCAGACTGAACACAGTGACAATTTCATTCTTCAGGAGCTGCAGAAGTGCACAAAGCACAAAATAAAGAACATTTCTTTGGTGCACAAGAATAGTTCTCTGCTCTGCTGCATGAATATTGATAAAAACCCCTATAATGTGAAGTTTTTCAATAATTCTATTACAGTAGAATTATTACAGTATGCAGCACACCAAAAATGTATTAAGTATTTCTCCAGCTATTTCAAAATAATACAGCAATTTAAGTATACTTTTAGTTCCACTCATATGTTTTGTACCCAAAGAACTGTCGTTGAGTAACAAGAATTTCCTTGAAAATCTCTCATGGTAATACAAAATACAGATTAAAGCTACCTTGGGCTCACCAGTCTCATTCCAGATAGAATGGTATGGTGGTTGAGTTATTAAATAACTATTGAAAACTGGACCAGTAGCTCTGCAAGCAGCAAAACCAGGGAGGCCCCATTTCCTGCAGCAATTTCCAGCTTGAGGTAAGTGTTGCTGTGAACTCTCTGGAGTGCAGGTTAAATGCGCCGTTCTACCTGCCTTCCTTACTTCCAGAAATTTTGTAGAAACTGCTCACCTGGGAGACCTCTGCTGCCAAATTTATTTGAAATCTTCTAACAGCCAAAAGAGTTATTAGGGAGACTGAAGGCACACAGAGATTATAGCTCTATTTGAGCTGCACCTGTTAAAGAAATAAAGCTAATAAAGCACGTGGAATAATTAATTACTGGCAATTGCTGTTACTAACTACTGTCACACCTGGTACCACAGGATTTTTTCTTCGAAATTCAGTGGAAACACAGTGCCCATGCTGCTGTGCTGCTGTCCCTGTTGCCATCACAGATGCTACCTTGTCCCAGAATTAACCACAACACCCTGGCTGTGCAGAAAACACACAGAGTCTCCACTCTATGCTTATCCTCAGTAGGAGCCTTCTATAACTAAATTTACAGATACACATCAGAAATAAGAGTGGAAGTGCGAGGTTTTGTTGTTTGGAAAGGAAATGTTCTTACTTCCATGAAGCCAACAAAAACATGGCTACAAACAAGGAATACCTACAAGCAGAGGAACTGCAAAGGTAACTGACAAGGCAATTCTATTCCTCTTCAATGCTTACTTTCCAGAAAGGAAAGAAAAAGACTCTGAAGTAAATTTTCATATCTGGCTCCCGACTTAAGATCAATTTCATTTGCAAAATCTGCTGAAAAATCATTCAGCTATCTATGAGTTATATTAAGTGAAAACCAATACACTTTCCTTGTCAACACACTCCAACCTTCAAAACTGGTTTTGGAACATTCTGCCACTTAAAGTAAATCCAAACACCTAATTTTTAATTAATGACTGGCCTCTGCCTAGGGTTAAATCCAGCAGGTACATCTGAATATACCTTTACAACATGAGCTTCAGAAATATTTCTGTCCTAGTTTTCCCAGTGCCAAGATGATCATAATCACATGCATACACGACACGTAGTAGCCCATATATTCATATAATAAATAACCACATCATAAACTTCACATATTTGTAATACTGAGTATTGGAGAAGTCACACTAGCCCTTGGTCTGAGGACACAACTTTAAACACATCAAGCCTGCGGGTCCACAGAGAGCAGAAAGTTATGTGCAGCCTCCACAGGAACAGGGGCCTGTGTGTGTCCAACACATTTTTTTTTAAATTGTAAGGAAGACAAGGAGCCTTGATGAAGTGTGATGATTGAACATTTAAATTAATGACTCAGAAACGTACAGCGGTCATGTTTCAGGCTCGATAATAGGATATAAACCAGAACAGTGGGGCGGGGGAAAAAAAACCTAATAGCATATAAAACCACGCAGGCCAAGCTACAGGCGACTCCTGAATTTTGCCCTTTTACATCCTCCGTCCCCGCGCCGGGAGCGGAGCCGGGAGCGGCTCACGCCGAGCACCAGCCCGGGCGGTGAACGCCGCCTCCGCCGGGGGAAGAGCAGCCGGCCCGCAGCAGCGCGGCGGGCAGGGGCCGGGAGGGGCCCGGGCCGAGCAGGGGTCACGGGGCCCTCCCCCACAAACTTACTGCCCGCAGCCCGCCCCACGCAGCCCGCCCAGCCCAGCGCGGCTCCCGCCCGCCCGACCCCTCGGCCCCGCGGGCAGGAGCTCGGGCCCGGGAGAAAGTTGCCGAGAAAGTTTCTGCGGACGAGAAGGGGCCGGGGGTGCGGGACGCCCCCCGCCCCCGGGGCGCGGCGGCGGGGCGAGGCCGGGGGCGGGCGGCCGGGGCCTAGCGCCTCCATCGCCGCCGCCATCGCGGCCGCCGCTCCCGTGGGGCGGCGGAGCGGGGACACGGCCGGGGCCTCACCTGCCTCTCCTCGGCGTGGCGGGTGGGAGAAGGAGGGGGGGAGGGAAGGAAGCGGGGGCCCCCCCGCTCCTCCCGGAGCCGCGGCGACCCGGGGAGGGAAGCGGGGAGGAGGGGAAGGGAGGAGGGACGAGGAGGAGGGAGCCGAGCGCTCCGGTGCGTGCGGGGAGCTGGAGCCTCGCTGCGGGAGGAGGAGGAGGAGGAGGAGGAGGAGACTCCCCGCCCCTATGGCCGGGATCTCCGGTGGGTACCGCGGCCCCTCCTCCGCACCGCGTTTCCCTCCATGCGCTCCGGGTCAGGATCGCCGCGCCTGCTGGCCGGGGTAGCGCCTCCGCGCCCGAACCGGAGGCCGCGGGGAGGAGCCGGGCGGCCCCCGCGGAGCCGGGCTGGCGGCGGCGGTCCCTCCTCCGCGCCGCTGCGCACCGAGACAACATGGTGGAGGCGTGCGGAGCGGCGCGGGGGCGGCGGGGAGGGAGCCGGGGCTTGCCCTGCCCCGCGGCTCGCCCGAGGGCGGCCGCCTACTCCCGGCCTTGGGTCGCGGGGACCCCGGTCGGGCTCGATCCTCCTGTCGTGCCGTGCCGGGCTGGTGAGTTCGGTGAGGCTCTCTTGCCAGAGAAGCTGAATGTGAAAAATTCCGGCAGCAGAGCCCTTCGGCGTTGTGCGTGAAAAGCGAACAAAAATAACTTTTAAAACTCCTCGCCTGGGCGTCTTCAGGTGGGCCACGGCTTAGGCTCGGTGTATTTAATTTCCTGTGGGTCAAACAGGAGCAAGATGGCCCTCCGGCAGTGCGGGTGCAGCGCTGGCAGCTCGGGAGTGCCCAGGGCGGCACCGCGGAACAGACCTGCCGCCGAACACCGAGCAATGAACGAGCCTGTACATTACGCATCAGGAACTCCGGGGAATTCTACGTTACGGGTTTCCCACTCATCGCGGTTCCATTAGTCAGTGTTTCGTATTTTAAGAAATAAAAAATTGGGTTTCTGTCAAGGTGGGCTTCGTGGGAAAAGGTGGTTCAAATGCATCTAGCCTTCAGAGCTGCAGGAAGGAGTGGAAGAACATTAAAAAAATGAACCTAAAGACCCGAAGTTTATATGGGCAAATCGGCAGTTCTCATTTAGCATTATTTTTTATTTTTCTCAGCTCTCTAATAATCAAATTTACACCTCCCCCCTGTTTCATTTTCTTTAAAGGCTGATCAGATAATAGGAGTTGTTTTGATCACTAATGATAATATAGTTTGTTCTTAAGAAAAATAATTGAGTCAGGATGTCCAGTTTATTATGCAAGCAATGCTGCAGAATAAAACCATTTGTGTTTTTTAATTTCGGATAAAGCAAATATACATATATTTGCTCTTAGAGGACCATAGATACACTTAAGCAGTTAACAAAATACAAAAAAAGAAGTGTTCTAGATTTGGAGACTCAATACCATAAATGCTTCTCATGTAACCTTCTTAGAGTGATGAAATTCATCATATCCTGTTCAGTCAGAAATCTAACTCACATTATACAGAATTGATTTTTAATTTAAACAGCAATTGCAAGTTTTACAAATTGACTTTGGCAATGAATTACTTAACAGTTTGCAGACTGGTTGAAGCTCTGGGTCAGCCATGGCTTCACAACTCCAACTGGGTCTTGAGTGAGAGCGAAGTTTGAATTCCAGTATCATTTGTGGTGTTTTGTATACACAGGCAAGCGTTGCTGATTGTTTAGTTTTACAGCACAATGGTAAAATTTGCATACCTGAAAAACACGAGACCTAGTTGTGTTACCGTCTTCATGACGTTTCAAAATGACTCACCTAAGAAATTTTGTGGCATTGGGCTAAAGCTTCATAGTTAGAGACATCCTGGCTCTTGCCAGCTGTCCCTGTAATTTGATGTCTGGGTTTCAGGTTCGGTGTTGCTGGGCGGGATTATAGAGTAGTCCTTTCTCACGGCACCTGGCGATGCCCGTGTGGTACCAAAAGGTTTGTTGGGATTCTCAGTTCATCACACCTCTCCTGTTGCTTTCTCTCCTAAAGACCAATGTAAGGAATGATTTGGTGAGTTTCTGAAAGGCTGAGCTACTAACTGTCCTCTGCTGTCTGTCTTACGTGTATGTGTGCTATTGGCTGCCACAGACAGTACTGGGGCTGCACCAGTGATTGACTTGGTCGGTAGTGGAGAGACTGCCACGCTTAATTTCAAGCACAGTGTGATTAAAATAGCAGAGCAGTTGGGGAGAAGACGAGCTGACTGACCAGTCCCATCGCTGAGAGCAGGCTCAGACTCACACCATATGGGTGTGAAAGAAGAGATGAGGGTCTGAGTCGGGAGTCTTGGAGGCTAGACATGCTTTCATTGCAGTGGAAAAATTGGCTGCTTCTTAAATTGTCTTGCACTTGTCACTGATAGTCTTGAGTGTTCCTCACAGCGTTCCTTTTATAAGGAAATGTTGAACAGGTGACTTAAAATGATCAAACTGTTGGTAGTTCAGCCTGATTAATCCTGCACAGGATGGGACTCGGAGTGTCATTGCCACCTTTTGCCTGCCAGTCAGGCAGCCTGAAAAATGTCTGCCACATGATACCTGGGTAAAGCCCCTTCCCAGGGCTGTTCCTGAGTGGGATCTCAAAGGTGTTGCAGAGCAGGTGGACTGACACTGCTTGGTATTCGCTCAGGAGACTGAATGGATCAGCCAAAACTACCAGTCTCACCTACTAGTCAGGCAAGGCAAGTGCCAGCTTTTAGGAATTTCCCCTTTTTTCATTCTTTTGTTTTAAATTAATATTTTTGACCTTGTGAGGGAAGGAGAAGGGAGGAGCTGCCCTTGAATGGTTTAGCATGGCTGGAGTATAGTGTAAGAAGCTACTGATGCAGGGGTTCATTGCTGCCATTTGCTGAACACAGTTTCCCAAACAGCCCTTCAGACAGGCTCAGCATTCACTAACTCCTCATCTGTGTGTCATTAATTTAATCTTGAAGATTTATGCAAATAGCCTATGTTTAGGCAGGCATTCTCCATGTAGTATCCTTGAAAATTCTCATATATTTGAATTACTTTCTAAAGTGATCATTTATACTTATACAATCCTTAATGTGTTTGAGTACTTTGAAAAATCCAAAAATATATGATAGGATCAAATACATATTATGCCAAATAAAGTATTTTTAGGGTGATATGGGGGAATACAGGTGTAAGAGCAAGAAGAAAGAGGAATATAGATGGAGACAGGCTGACTAAAATATTTCAAACACTGATGTGGGTTCAGTGGTTTGTAATTGGGGCATACAGGACTTGCATCCTGAGATATTGAAGGAGATGGATAGATTGATTCCCTGAAGAGCTTTGCCAGTACATTCCAAAAGTTTATCTATGGTATGCCTGGTAGTAACCTGAAAACATCAACACATTATTGAAAACACTTGGTGGGATTCTGCAATTCAGAGTAAATAAAAAAAAACATTACAGTGGTTCATGGACAAAATTTTTTTTTTTTGTTTTGAA
The DNA here is from genome assembly GCF_012460135.2 of Molothrus ater. NCBI lineage: Eukaryota > Metazoa > Chordata > Aves > Passeriformes > Icteridae > Molothrus > Molothrus ater. The sequence continues at coordinate 105,129,740 of NC_050478.2, read as the reverse complement.
AGTAAAAAAATATTTCTGGACCTAAATGAATTCCCTCTTTTTGAGAAATAACTGAGGTAGTCAAGGCCTCATCCTAGCTATTGCGCTTTGAAAGTGTAGAAAACAATGGTATTTTATAGCAGCACCTCCTAAAATTCATGTCCAAAGTTCCCATTGCTCGTTGTACTCCGTTATCATATTAAAAAACGTAGTTAATATTGGAAATAGTATTAGTCACTTGCTTACTTTGAAGCTCTTGGATCACTATTTTAAGAACATGGTGTTTAGCAAAACATAGTTTTTTCTTTTTAATCCCTAATACATTTCTTTTGAATCTGAATATTCTAAGCATTAGTTGAATAAGTGGGTAGTTCTTGTCATGGTAATTTCTATTTAATATTCCAGAAGCTATTAATAAAATCATTGATGTTTAAAAGTGAAAGATCTTCCTTAGATATAATGCAAATTACATACCAGTATAGTAGTTCAGTAGTTCAAGGAAATGGAGTGCTAAGTCACTGTGTGGTTGATCTGTAATTATTTCCTATTCTGAAGCAAGTATCCTATTTAAGCCTCGTGTTAAACTTGTCCCATTTTGCCTTAAAAGGCATCTGCATCTCCAAATGGTCAGGATCTTTGTGTTTGGTGCCTGCATCTATTTGTGAGATTAAATATTCTGTTCTTTCTCAAATAGCACTTCTGTTTGATCTTGCATAACATCTCTAATTATTTATGCATATTATACTTCTAGCAAGGATGCGGAGGGTTCTTTTTGAAAAACATTGTTTCAAAGATTGTTTTTGAACTTACTAAAAGTTATGCTTAAAAGCTTGTTAGACTTTGAAAACCCTGTATTCCCAAACCTGTTGCTATTTACATTTGTGTCACATCCAGTTACATCAGACACGCTGGATTACATTGTATAATGAAAGCCGTATTGCTGTACTCTAATCTTTATCTCTTTATATCCGATCTCCTTTGAATTGCACATGAGTATTGCTTATGGTTACTTAAAATAACTACTGCTTTTGTTTCAAGGGCAGTGCTATAGACGATGAACACTTAACACTCAACGCTGCTTTGGCAGCGACTTCACATCCTGTGTCTTTGGTTCTTGCATGATTTAATTGGGAAGCTTGCACACATTCTTTTTTTATTTTTCATTTAAATTTCAAAGTTGAAAAATCTGAAACCTGTGAAATCATACATGTTCAGAAAAAAATAATATATTTACCTGTGCCACTGTGCTCTTCTGAGAGATTTGGAATGTATGCCTTCCTCTTCACAAAGCAGGTCGTGTACTCTTAGGGAGAGTGGAAAAGGACAAAGAGTAGGAGGAAAAGAAGTTTGTGCAGTAAAGCTGACCTGAAGTGGGGTTGGTTTTGACATCACTGCCAGAGTCATTCATAGCCTGTAAGAGACTTCTGACCTCATTTGATAGCCAGTAAAAAGAAGCAATTTCTGCTGACTTTGGGAGACTTGCACATGTACATACTGATTATATGTATTTTGTTTTTCTTGAAGTGACTACCTAAGACATTATTGTGTGAGTAATGTTTAATAATGTTAGTAGCTGCAGAATCCAAGTTAAAATGGCATTTAGGGAGCACTGGAAGGGGATTCTGCATCCAAACTTCCTCTTTTTCAAGGCACCCTGAATTTTTACTGTTGAACACACATGCTGTTGTGGTGCTTTTATATATATGACTTTATACAACAAAGCCAGGTGAAATAGAATGAAAAAAAAAAAAAAGAAATCTTACTCTCCTGTCATCAGTAGTTAAACCTTGCTTGGAACTCTGTATGGTCTTTTCCTCTCAGCTACCACCTCGCTTAAAGATGAACAAATTCCTCAGGCTGTGTGAGTGCCCTTCATTATACTTTGATGCTTAATAGGTCTTTAGAATTTTCTGTGACAGGTTGTTTTTCCTGCCCTCTTGTTTGAGGATAATTGTTGGTCACAACCTTGAGGATGAGAAACCCTTCCTCCTTAATTTAGAGATGAATGTGATGAAATTTATCACTCTGGGAATAGTTCCAGGAGCAAAATCATCCCCTCAATCTGTGATGTCAAACAAATCCTTAGAATGGAGCTTGTATCAGGATGGGGTTGTTCACCATTAGAGGTGGACGTAACTGCTGTGCACCATTTAGAGATCTGAGAAAACTGGACATCTGTCAGATATGTGGGCTTGTTTTCTCAGCATGCCCTCTATCTCTATTGTTTTCCTCATGACTTTAATTTTCTCATCACCATTCCTTCAGGTGGAGGTTACAGTTCCCTCAGGTCTGCTGGTGTAGAGGTTTTCCTATAGTTTTATAGTTTTTCAGCTCTGCCAACATGATCTTAGTTTACATCTCCTAATAGTTTTCTACAAGCTAAGAACATGTTGAGGCAATTTTGCTAGGGATATATACATTGTGTTCACTGGCATGAGGAACGAGGTAATAACAAAGGGACACCAGTGACTTCTTATCCCACCTACAACCAGAATGGTCTGAATTTTCTGAAATTTCAGAGTTTAGGAAAATCCAGTGTGATTGCATTAATAGATGAAGAGAGAGCAGTGGTGGTAGGGAATAGGGAAGACTATAGGGCTCTGTTTTCCTGATATTTAACTGTTCCATGGTTCTGCATGGATGTTTTTCAGTTCCCATCTCACTTCTGGTAAATGTCCTTTGGTTTGCTTATCACTATCTACTGTGTTCCCTTGAAGCAGCCACAGTCTCTTCCATTCTTCCCTGAGAATCTCTGTTGAGGCTGAATGAGGGAGTCATGGAGCCAGCTGAGGTAACAGCTACTCAAGAGGCTGCACCTGTAGAAAGCTTGATTCTTAACATCTGAAGAAGACATGAGGAGATGGAAGAAGACTGGGTTTATTAAAACAAGAGTTTGTATAATTTCCTTGTTGTTAATTGTTATTATTGAGTGTGAGAATTTTCAGTTGCCTATAACCACCCAGCTTCCACTTTTTCTAGGCAAAGATTGTTCTTGGCAATTGCCTGCCTCACTGCTCTGGCACTGGCAAAGTGAAAGTCTGCTGCTTTCTCATGTTAGAAGGAAGCAACTTTGCCAGCTAAGTTGTAGAGCAACACCTCTGCTTCCAAACTGGACACAGCCCTTTGAAATGTCTCGAGTCTCCCACGCAGATGGCAGGGATCTGCATTTTGCAGTAGGTGTTAATAGGACATCCATACCTGGCCTAAAGGCAAGTAAGCCTCTGCACAGTCTCACTTCTCATGTAGAGGCTTGGTAGATCTAAGGTGAGTTCTCCAAAAACTCTATCTGCATTTCCTCTCACAAGCCAAGGAGGTTGGAGATGCTCTGCTCAAAGGCTTCCAAGGCTAAGTCAGCATTTCTTTACAATTAGGTAGGAGTACAGAGCTGGAACAGACCTCCCACCATGCAACAACTATTGTGGAAAATGTTAGCAGCTCTAACCTTCTCTACCCCTAGCTCAAAAGATATAAATATACAGGAATTAATAAAGAAGGAAAACTACTTTTGAGTTACTCTTCTCTTTTTTTTCTGCAGGCTCCTGATTTGTCCTGATGTTTCATCACTGTGCTTTTTGGGGATCTGGCTTTCAGGAGAAAAAAAGGAGCAGAACAGAACCAAACCTGAGCCTGCCTTCATGAGTGCTGAAGCTGGTGATGGTATGTCACAGCCACCCAGAACCTTTTTGTTCATATTCTTCAAAAGAAAAAAAGAAAAGACTGCTATAAAGGTTTGGAAGAACTAAGTATATGCCATGAATTCGGAACTGCAAGCTACAAAAATGACAAATTTATTTAGAAAGGAGAGGTTTACCAACATATATTTATACAAATTTTGAGTTATTCTAAGAAAGGCAGCTGGCAAATAGTCCTTTCCTCCCCTCTGCTTCTTTGAATATGCAAGTAATTGATCCTATTGTTTGAGATAACTGTAAAACTTTGGAGGGAATGTGAAAATATTTGGGTTTTTCTTTTCAAAGTAACATCATATTCAACTATTTAATTTTGTTTCATACATTTCATTAAACAGTTTGTTGTAGCCAGATACCCTTGTGTGTTGGTATTTCATTTCTTATGGAATAAGTTTTAAATGATGGGATTAAAAGTTGCATTTATAATTCTCATAATGGACAATGCTAGTTAATAGTATGCAGAAAAATGTAGCTAAATGAAAGAAGAAAAAATACCAGCTAAACAAAGATATATGACATTAAGGATTACATTAGTATGGGTCACATGCTACTTCCTTCTGCCTACTTTTCCTTTCACTTTTGGTTAAAGTGGGATTTTCCAAAGCACAAGAATTTCCTACTCCTCTTTCCATCAAAATGGAGCCTATTGAAAATCAGACAGTGTGTTCATAATTGTCCCACATTGTTGCTTTTGTTTTCTAATTGGGATGAAAAACAAAACACAGAATGTTCCAAAGTATTTTGGTTTTAAAATGTGGGCCTGGACATCTTTGATGCATCATCATAACAGCTAGAAGGGACATTATTTTTCTTGATGGAAAATGCAATCCATGCAGGAACCCCAAATGATGGGGGGAAATGAGGAACCTAAACCATGACAAAGTCATGATGAGTAGTGACAAACAATCCTGAAGCCAAACATTTAGATTTGCTTGGACAGTTCAAAACATTTTGGATTCTTTTTTTATTTTCCCAAAGGGATATGACATTGTTTTGACACAACCAACTTTTTCCTGTGGAAAAAAATATCACAGAAAACACTTTCCTATTAAAAACCATGAATAGAAAATTCTGGAGCAGCAATAGAGGGAAATAGTCAAGCCAAAACCAAGTGCATTTGAAAATGTCCTCTCAGGAGAATCTTATGACTGCTCCAACCTAGCAATAAGGATTTTATTTGAAGGTAAGTTTATTTCCTAGACAACAAACATAACCTTATGAAATCCACGTAGCATAACTCAGTGTGTTCAACACATTTGAAATATGATGTTTCTCAGAGTTGCTTGAGAACTGTAAAAATGTGAAAGAGCTCTGGTGGTAGGCTTGGGCCTTTGACATGAAAAATCACATCTGAGATTTCACAACTGTTTTCCTAGGACTGGGCATTTTTTAAAAACTGAACACTGCTTTTTTAAAAAAATGTCTCAGTCTACCAAGCAAAAATTTGTATGTTTAAACACATAGTTTTAGCTTTAAAAACATGTAGGTAAATTCACAAATTTTTAATGTTCAGAGACATACTCTTAAATTTGTTTTTAAAAATGGGCACAAACGTCTTTTTAACGACAGCGAAGTATTTTCAGGAAATATAAGGGTTGCCATACTCTTACTGAATTTTTAGGATACAGGTAGTTAGGATAACCTGCCAGGACATTTTATATCTTTGTAATAGTGGCCATGAGTCGCTGACTTGCTAGAACTGATGACTATCTCAATGCTTATTTGTCAAAGGAACCTGTGCTTTAAATGTGACAAACTGTGTGCTGGCTTCTAAGTCAGGGCAAGCTCCATCTTGTCAAGAGTGGGTGGGAGACAGAGCCTGTTATTCCCTATTACCCAAGTTAATCACATGCTTTTCTGAGTATAAACAGGTGATTCACTGAGTTTAAGAACAGAAGTGACCAACAGACCAGCTAGTGTCAAGCACTCTGAATATCCACAGAATTCACAGAATTCAGAACTCCGAATATCTATCACCACTTCTCAAATTTCACCCACACTTGGATCCTATTTCTTCTGCCAGGCTGAAGTGTCCTCATAGGGATAGAAGACTTTTAGAGATGGGGATTGCAGAGTTTTGGGTAGAACAGGCTTAAGGGACCAAAAAGCAAGGAGAGCAGAGCAACAAACAAAGCCTGATGGGCATTTGAAAATGATTGTTGGCATCATGCCTGTTGGCACATGCATCATTTGGTCAATGAAATTATGTGAACTTTCACCTGGTTCTTGCAGGAGTGTGTAATTTTTTTGATGTTCTTTGTGTGTGCAGTTTTCACAGTCAGATGCTGGTCCTTATAGCAGGTCTGTTAGGGGTCTTCATAACGAAAGATACAGTAAAATAAACAACCTTTGCTAGTCCAATATGCAAAATGGCCACTGACAACTCTGAGCTTCAGCACAGCTTAGTGGTGTGGAATTCAGGATGAGCTATTGAAGGGCCCAGGGTCCTGGTAAAATCAGTAAATACTCTGTTTGCTTCATGATGGGATTGTTTGAGAAGTCAAATTAAAATGGAAGAGTGGATTTTATAGCTGGGGGCTTCCCCTTGGAATTCTTGTGGCACTAGCTCAAAGAAAACAAATTACAAATGGATCCCACAGAGTTGTGAAGGGCCAAGTTTTTTATTCAACATCACCTGACAGTGCTGTTTATTAATAAATTCAGTGTGTTTCAATATAATTTTTCTCATCTTTCACCACATTTGATGTTTTTTTTTCTATAATTGTTTCATTAGTCATTTCTGTAGGCAGCCTGGCAGCTGTTGCTGCAATCCATTTATTAACTGTGGCTGGCTCTGGATTTAACAAAATGCAACTGCACCCTCTTGTGGAAGCTGCTGAGTAGATTATTTTGGTTTCCTGGTACCAACCACCTGGTTATTTTTTTTCTGAACTAGTCAAAAGAAAACAAATAGCAGAAGTGTCCTAAGGCCACACAGCAACAAAGCTTCCTGGAGAACTTCAAAAGAATAAGCTGAAATTTTGGAATGCCTGAACTCAGAAAACCTTTGAAGACAAACTTCTGTGGGGAAGACCTTCAAAGGCACCCTGGGAGACCTTCCTGCCCGTGGCTTTTGTGGGAATCTCTGTCATAATATATTTTTCAAGAGAAACAGTTGGTATGGCTATATGCATAGAAATGGTACATTTACAAGGCTAAGGACAATAATTAAATATAAGTATCCAGCATGGACCTGAAAAATAGTTCTTTCTCTGTTTGTACAAATCCATGAATACAGATGTCAATCTGTCTGTATGTGCTAATGGAAATAGTGCGTGGTTTTGAAGACAAATACACTTGTGAAGGGAGCAGGTTAGGTTGCACAAAGAGGTTTAAGTTTGAACTCTTGTAAATCTCAACAGGCATTTTTTTTCATGCAACAGCTGCAGACACTTTGGATAAAAGTGCCTTTAAACTCATGAATGCATTTGTACTCTGCTCTGTGAGGAATAGGGGCAGGGAAAGCCAGAACTCCTTTAACTGCTGAAGCAAGCATGTTGGAATATCCACCTCCTACTCTGCATTATATGGGCTTGAACAGAGTATCATACAATATTTACCTTAGTTTTAAAAAAGAAAAATTTTTTACAGGAAATAAATTTTCCTGAACAAAAAGCCTCAAACTTTTTTTTTTTTTGTTTTTCACTGTTAGTGTGGACACAAGGACTTTCTGACTAAAATAAAATTAAGGAAAATGGTTAAAAAAATCCTTCATAAGCAGAAACACTCACTGACAAAAGAGTAAAAATGCTCCAAAAGTAAAAAGGTATTTGTGAAATTATCACTTTCCGTGAGTAATTTTAAAAGAAATTACACAGAATTTTTATATAGTTTCTAATACACAAGGTATTCAAATGCATTAAAGTCTGATGTAAGCAGCACTGATTTTTAGGGGCCACAGCACAGCTACTCTTTCTCAGAGCAAAGAATTTAGCTATAATCTGCTTTGGTGTCAGTTAGAAAGATGGAAACATTTGTCTTGATCTCTGCAAATGGCTAGCTAAAAAACAAAGCAAAAAAGAAAGAAACTGTCATGCAGCATGTATGTATGTATGTATCCCTTATGCAGAATTTAATGAGGTGAGTTGATTTGCATTTTTATGTCTGAGCATGTTCTTGCACTGGCAGCATGTCTTACTGAGGGGTGGAATACAACCTATAGACACCTCTGGGCAGGGTAACCCAATTTCAAGATGATGGTCTGAAGCTGAGTTTCATAAGTACTGGTCTGATGCTAACATTGTCTCACCTGTGGCAGAAGTTCTCCACTTTTTGAAGTTCCACAGTGTTTAAAATTTGTATTTGCAAAGTTTCCTTGCTGCACTTTTGCTCTGTGCTTTAAAGGACCCTTTGCCATTACATGTTTCTGCAGTCAGTAATATAGTACTTTACCCCAGATGAGGGCAAACCCTCATTTTACTCTCTGTTGGGTATCTGCTGCACTTTGTGTATTTCTGGCAGAACAGTGGTGAGCCTGACACTGTGCCAGCTCACCCAGGAGGAGCAGCTGTGGTTGCAGGTCTCCAGAGGGAGTGGCTCACACAGCCTGGCTGACTTTGGTCTCTGTGGGCTATAACAAAGTAAAAGACACTGGCCAAGTACCCTCATAATTGCTGACATTATGATTTTGTTGTATCTTTCCACAGAGCATGGAAAGATTGGTGGGAAAAAGAATTAAAAAGCATCCTCACATATGAAAAAGCTGCTTTTTGGACCTCTGTGTGCACACTTGGTGCTGACAAACTCAGAAGGAATCCTCTTAGCACAATTCAACCACAGGAGCTTGCTCCTTCTCTAGGGCAAGTATGGATGTGAAGTTTATGCAGCTGCATCTCCCTTTCAAGTTAATTATATCACTCTGAGCACTTCAGCTATGATCCCACACTGCAGTGCCTTGCTCTTGAACCAGCCTGCCTGTTTCCCTGGGTGCCTGCCACGGAGGTTGCTTCCCTGCTGAAATCCTGGCACATCACCTAGTGCTCCATAACCCAAGTTTCTTTCAAGCTCATGTACCCAGAATTCACCACTATAGCCATGCATCATGTCTCTACATGACTTCAGATGATTTCCTAGTCTCCCTTGGGGAAAGGAGTATATTCAGCCTCATTTAAAAAGAAACCCATTGCTGAAAACCAAGGATCTACAAACTACATTACAAAGTACTACCTTAAACAGTTCCTGCAGGGCTAGTAAATAATATAAAGCCATTTCCAACTCCTGGTATTGATCGCCCACTTTATAACCTTGAGCATCTGTAACAGATACAACCCCCCACCCCTGGCACTGGCCCCTTGTCCCACACTTCAAGTGTACTGAAAACAGTGTTGATAACACAGAGATGTCTTAGCTATTGCTGAGCAGTGCTTAAATCAGAGTCAAGGTGTTTTCTGCTCCTCACAGCTCACCAGTGAGCAGGCTGGGGGTGCACAAGGAGCTGGGAGAGGACATGGCTGGTACAGGTGACCCCACATATCCAGTGGAATATTCCATATCCTTTGGCAACATACAGAACTGGAGGAACAAGAAGGAAGCAGGGGAGCATTCAGTGATGGAGTTTGTGTTCCCAAGTTACTGTTAAGTGTGATAGAGCTTGGCTTTCTTGGAGTTGGCTGGACACCTCCATACCCACGGGAAATAGTGAATGATTTGCTTTGCTTGTGTGCGAGACTTTTGCTTTACCTATGAAACTTGTTGCAGTGTGATTTCCTGTTTCACCTATCCCAACCCCCCCCCAGGTGTGCCAACCTTCCCCCTCCCCCTTTTGCCCTCCTGCTAAGAGCTTGTCAATCAATCTTAACATTCCAGCAGGGTCGTGGTGTGGTTGGCAGAAGTTCAAAAGATGCCCTCAGGTCCGGGCTCATTGGCCTGTCCAAGTGTCTTTATCCCTTGAGCCTTCCCGTCCTCACACCTGGTTGGTGCCTCACCTGTCCCTTCCCCTCCCCCTGTCCCCAGGGCTTAAAAGGACACAAGACCATGCAGCTGGGAGTTCTATTGCAAGCTGTTACCACATTCAGAGGTCTACCATGCTGAAATAAAACTCTGGATTAAGACTCTACGATAGAATCCGCTCTTTTCTCTTCACCGTCGCCTGAACCTTTTCCACCAGAGATAAACTGAGTTCCTACTTTGCCTGGATTTGTTCTGAGTGCCCAGCTGCAGCACCCACTGGCCAAAGGCATCTCTGGGGTGAAACACCACAGCTGCCGCCTTTGGTCTAGCAGCAAGGCCAGGCGAAGCCAGGCACCACACCCGGAAACATCGGGATTAATATTCTATAAAACTGTCTTTTTTCTCAACCTATGAGTTTTCTTACTTTTACTCTTCCAGTTCTCTCCCTCAGTCCACTGGGGGGAAGTGAGAGAGCAGCTGTGTGAGCTTAGTTGCCAGCTGGTGTTCAACCACCACATCCAGTTAAGATAATTGGGTACTCCTAGTATTAAGCTTTGCAAATTGCAACAATCGGCAAAACCCTCCCTCAGCTCATTTCTTCTGAAACACAGACTTGAATGTTAAACATTCTCTGCTAGATGCATCTTATCAAATCTTGCAGGCACAACTCATTCCTCACAGCAGAAGCTCTTACCTAACACCATGCATTTTGCAGGGACTAGACTGTATGTTCTTCATTAGTCTCAGCATTGTTGGTGAATTTCAGCTCTAATTGTAATCGTGCCTTGCCTCATGGGCGCAAAATCACCAGCACCTTACACCTAAACAATCTCCTTTACAGTAACCTCAGCCCTTCTCCACATGGATTCTGCAGGATATTGTTGAATTTCTTCATTCGTCGCTGTCACAGAAATTGGACATGGCTGGAGACGGCAGGGATGAACTGAGAAGGTTCAGTTCTGAGCCTAGTGTTAGGATTGGGGTAAAGATTTGTGTTTTACAAAAGACAGCTTGAAAAAAGCTGTTTGTTGTGTACCAGAACATTAAAGCTAGGGTGAGGGCTAGGGCTGGTAGGGGGCAATTCAGGGTAACCAGGCAGGACAGGATGTGGGTCCTTTCAGTGAAGGCTGGAGCTGCAGCTGGAGGTTCAGATGGGAAGGGCAGATCCAGAGAGGTATCAGGGGATAAATATGCTAGTCAAAACTGCAGATTAAACTCTGAGTTCTGATTAAAACTAGGGTTAGAGTTTGACCCTAACCCAGGGTTTAAGAGGGCTGAAGGGTAAAATGACTGCTGGATTGAAGAGATGTGTTGAGTCAGGCTGCAGATAACCCTGGAAGGGGAAATTAATTCACTGTTTGGGCTGTTGATGCAGGGATATATGTCAACTCTGTGGTTGGGTTAATGCTAGAGTTTGGTTCACAAGAATGTGAAGATTTCAGGAAAATGCAGAAACTTCTAAGACCTGTAGGATTATGATGAGGTTTAGTTTCTTGAAGGACCTGGTAAGTGTAGATGCTAAAATGAGGAGAAATATTTGACTAGTTCAAGATTGTTTTGTTTTGTACTTGCTTCTGGCTATATTGACTCTGTCAAAGGAGACAGGGGCGTCCTAATAAAAGTTCAGCTATGGTATTTTTGGGGAAGAATAGGATACATTATGTTGGACAAAGCCAATTTTGATAAGCCTAAAGTTAGAGCTAGTGCTGAGTAAACATTGTTTGACTCCACCAATAAATGACACTTGAGAGTTCAAAGGTATTACTCAGGTGCCAGGTGTGCTGGCTAAGACCAGCATGAAAATAAACTATATAAAGCCTATATAAAAAGTGTATGTACAAATCAAACATTAACTGGTGTTCCCAGTGTCCCATACAGGAAATGCACACACATGCACACACACACACACATGTGGTTAAGTGTATGGGCTCTAAGAAAACTGAGGAATTGAGGTATCACTGTGAGAAGGTTTCAGAAAAACAGAATACTTCAGCGCAAGGTCTAGTTATCAGTTTTATCAAAGATGGTGGCCTATCACTCAAATTCTCATTAAGTCCAGTAGTTACCATCATAGAACTCATATAGTAGTAATTCCAATTTATTTATACCTTTTCCACAGTTAATTTGAAAGTAAACCATTCACCCATTTTTCTAAGTTTTTTTGGTTACATCTTTTTTTAACGATCACAGAATCACAGACTATTCTGAGTTGGAAGGGACCCACAAGCATCACCTGGTCCAACGAGTGAAGGGCCCATATGGGGATCAAATATGCGACCTTGTTATCAGCACCATGCTCTAATCAACTGAGCTCATCTCAGATTATTCATGATGGGTAAGGAGTAACATACATAAATAATAAATTCCATAATGCACATTGCACAGAGGAATGCAATAGCCTATGCACTCATACAACAAGTTTTGTGGGTAGCATGGTTCAGTATTTATAGAAAACCATAGTGGTTCTTCAAAATTGTTGAATCAATATTTCAAGAATAGAAATTTACAAAAGTGCTCAGAGTGATCTTTCACACTAGAATATTTAATAATATACTTTGGAGGTATTTATTCAATTTCACATGAAAACCACAAGTCAGTTTATGTATTATACCTCAGAACAGCCTCTGTTATCATTTAGATATCTTATAAATCCCTATTCAAAAGACAGGACTATTCAAAAGACAGGACTTTTCCACTTGTCTCTTTTGGGTTATATTCATCAAGACATAAATCCTACAGCCTGAAAAGCAGTCTCACTGACCCCAGTGGAGCTGCTCATGAGAGAAGATGCTGCTGGAAAGAGAATACCCTTTAATAAAAATGAACATGGAGAAAGTACTGAGGTTGAGTTCCACCCTTCTCATTGCAACTGACACCTTTTTATCTTCAAATACACCATTACATGTATCCCATGTGCTTCTTCTGAAAGAACTAAATAGCAGACAAGTGCATGAAAGAGAGGGGGCCTTTGGCATCTTTAAATGTGAAGTTAAAAAAAAGCCAATTGCTAGGATGGGTGCTCTAATACTGAGTTCCAGGACCTTCAAAGAGGGGTAAAAAGTTAGCTTACTGTCTGTCTGTCTGTCTGTAGTGGCTCTATTTTTAAACACAGCCTTTGGGAGTTAGACTGCAGGCTGCCATTCCCAACACCTGCTTATTCCTTAAGGCTCCTTTCCTGCAGAGCTTGCTGCTTGAGGAAGTACCGTGACAACCACCCTGACACTGATTTCAGGTGGGAAATCTGATTCAGAAATCTGTGCAGGTCTGTTGGTCTACTACACTGCTGGTAATCCTGAGAGCAGGGTTTCCTCCATTTCTGTGATTTGCTTAAGTCTTGGGAGTTCTCCTGTCAATCTGAATAAAGCAATTAATATTACTTAATTTTGGTTTGCATGCCTTTATGCCTTACAAGTTGCAATTAGAAATTATAAATTAAATGACATACTTACAAGAGGGTATCATTTAGTATGACAGATACTTTCAATTATAAGCACTCATTTCATTATGAGTTTCTTCCAGCAAATGATAATTGATGAGGGCAAAAATATTTGTCAGGAGATTTCTAAAGACTTGTCTAGTTTTTTTTTCTAAATTTCCCAAACTTCAAGCTGAAAAAATATTGATAGAGAAAATGTCAGGTGGTTTGGGTTTTTGGTTTTTTTAAAACAGTGTGCTGAATTTCTAAATACATGACAGTTTTTTTCCCTTCCTTTTCAACGAAAAGTTTTAGAAACATATATTCTCAAGCATCCTGACTAGCTCTAACTTCCAAGTGGAAAATCCAGTTACATATTCATTCCTAAAAGGAGAACCAAAACTAGAAGCAGAGCACTGCAAGGGCAAGTCTGCTCTTTAGTGTGACATTAGAGTATGGATGGAGGAATGCATTAACCAAAACCTGCCACATGTGCGGGCCTGCCTGGAAATAAAGGGATCCAATGACTGCAGGCTGCACACACTGCTGCTCCACTGTGGACTGACACAATAACCAATATTGGACAAGCCTGAAAAAAAGTCTGTGAAAAGTAAAGCCTGAGACTTGCTATGTTTGCCCAAACAAATTCATGATGGTTCTTGAAGCTTCTATACTGGAAACAATGCAGTTGAAGGAAGCTCTTGTTTCTGTGCACATTGTATTTCACAGACATTTCTCAGCACTTTGTCAGTCTTTTGGCCTCTGCTTGCACATAGGGTATTTATAAACTGTGAATGTTTGCAGGTTGTTCCAGTTAGTCTGTTGCTTCAAGGAGAAGTTTAATCAGATTTCCTTCTCTTTTCAAAGCTGATCATTTTTCTCTGGGATGCTCTTCTCTTGGGTAGGAGATGGGACATGCATTGGGAAGCTCCTCTCAGGCGTGTCTTGGAGGCTGCTCCCTTTTTTTCATAACACCTCTTTAGCCTTTCTGCCAGCCTTTTGCTATTTCCATGGATTACAGGAGACATCTTGTGGTCATGAAGCAGAATCACGGAGCATGCAGAGTGAAGTCTGCGAGGGCTGAGCAGTGATAGACTTCCACTGTTTAGTTTAGTTTTCCTTTTACCTACAGGGAATAAGGGAAGGAGGAGTCATCCATCTGTCTGAAGGGGTCTTTTGAACTAGGGCAGCCTGGCTGAGCTAGGACAGAACAAAGATTTGAGGCTGTGGAGGTGACATGTGGGACATTGTCAGTTTTGTATGTGAGTGACCTATGAAATCTGCTGCAGCTGGCTCCAGCAGATGTTTCTTAGCCGAGCCTTTGCTAGCTGTGTGTCTCCTTGCTCACAGCCACCTCTCTCCAGGAAGGAATGCTAATGCACTTTGCTGCAGAGCATGGAGAATGAGGAAAAGCACAACAAATGAGGGCACATTCGTATTTAACTTCAGCACAGTAATATTTCTGTGACACAGTAGAAATGGACATCATTCGGCCAGTCACCTGAACCTCACTTATGAGAGTCTGTAGAATTAGGATGCTGTCAGCATTCTCACTAGATCAATGCAGAGGGAGAGTTCCATTGAGGGGGCCTTTTATTTGAAGATGTCTGTTCAGAAAAAAAAAAAAAAAAAAAAAAGAAAAGTGGATTAAAAAAAGTACGAAGAAAATCCATAAAGAAAAGAAGAACACAACAGGGAAGCAGAAAGAGAAGGCTAGATGTTTTTATGATTAGTAACAGGCATCTGTCTCTCATTACAATTACAATTATTGGGCAATTATGAAACAACATTTCTCAGCTGGCCTGGACTTTTACTGTGGCTGGTGCCATGCCCGTACGTTTGGCAAAGGACAATACCTGCCTCAAAGAGAGCATCAGCTATGACACAAGCTAGAGCAGATGAAGGAGAAAACTAAGTGGGTTGTGAAAGGGTGATAGAAGACATAGTAGGTACCAGTAAAAAAGGATGGGTGCAGTTCCAAACTTACCACCATACCATCCTGTGCTATTAAAAACCTTGTGAGAGAGCAGAGAAATAATGAGTACCCATGCTACGTGAGCTGGGGACAACAGTAGCAGCAAAAGGTAACTGCTAGAAACGAACTCAGAAATCATTCAGTGGAAGTTGTGTCAGGCCAAGCAATCTGGTATTGAGACTGCATAGCAATCATTTGTCCCCAAGATGCTGTTATCCATGGTGAGGAAATGATTCTTGCAAGTGTGCAATGAAAAAGAACATGATCTTCCAGACCCCACGGAGTCACAGTTTATTAGCAGAGACTTGCAGAAGATGGAAATTCTATTTGGCAAAAGACTGCCCACTCATCCTCATTAGCTATGGCACCAGTAACTCCACAAGTTCTATGCAGAAGGATATTTCATAAAGGATTAGTGTCAGGTTGACCTGGATACTTTGCTTTGAGATGTGGAAATTTAATTTTTTTTGGATAAAATATAAAATTAAATGAACAGTCCTTTTGAGGCAGAAAATAAAAGAAAGAGAAAAAACCACTTCAGAATGTTTCTATAAGTGACAAAGAACATGGTGCAAAATTTTCACTCATCTCCCTTCCCTTCCTTCCTTCCTTCCCTTCCCTTCCCTTCCCTTCCTTCCCTTCCTTCCCTTCCCTTCCCTTCCTTCCCTTCCTTCCCTTCCCTTCCTTCCTTCCCTTCCTTCCCTTCCCTTCCTTCCCTTCCTTTCCCTTCCCTTCCCTTCCTTCCCTTCCTTCCTTCCTTCCCTTCCCTTCCTTCCCTTCCCTTCCTTCCCTTCCCTTCCTTCCTTCCCTTCCCTTTCCTTCCTTCCTTCCTTCCTTCCCTTCCCCCTTTGTTGATGAAATTACTGAGAAAATGATGCTATTTTGCAAATGTGTCAATGATAAGGAAAGTGAATTCTCTGTTCTGACACTGTTTTCTCAACAATCTCAATTAACCAGTTCGCTTGTCTTTGAAAGGTAAATTTTGTCCCCTTCCTTGGAAATTTTGTACAATTAATGCTTGGCCCAGCTCTGCACACACTGCCTCAAAATAGAGCAGCACTTCGGCAGGCAAATGCCAACTACAAATGTGGGGGCCAGTGCATCTCGGGCAATGTGTCCTCCTGGAGCGAGACTGGGGAAATGGCACAAACACAGTCTGGTCCTTCTGATCTCCTTGGAACTTGCAATGGCCCTTTGTGCAGTGTACACCTGCCCTAGTTTAAATCACAAAATCACAGAACCACGGAACAGCCCAGGTTGGAAGGGACCTCAGAAGCTCATCTGGCCCAAGTTTCCAAGTTTTCTCTCCTGGAAAGGGAGCCTCAATGAGATTGTCTAGCAACCTGACTAGTCTCAAATTGAAAACCTTTGGTGATGGCGACCATTTTCCTGGTAAGGTTGTTTCACTGAGTTATTATTATGACCATAAAAAATTTCTTTCTTAAATCAAGATGAAACATCTCCTAGCACAACTTGTACCCATTGTCTTTTCCATGTATCCCCGTGTGAAGAAGAGCCTCTGTCCTCCTTGTATCTGCCCTCTAAGTACTGGAATACCATGATGAGATGCCCATAAGCCTTCTCTTCTCCATGGACGAAAAATCTAACTCCTTCAGCATGTTCTCCAGCCCTTTGATCATCTTTGCAGCCTTTATTTGAACCCTCTCCAGTCTTCTTCTGCTTTTCTGAAGTGTAGTAACCAGAACTGGACACAGATGCAACCTGACCAACCCTGAGTAGAATGATCTCATCTCCATTGCTGCCAGTAATGCCCCTGTGGCTGCAGCCCAGGATCCAGTTTGACTTTGTTGCTGCAGCCGTGCTCTGCTGACTCATGTTTGGCCTTTGCTGTGTACCAGGACCCTCCAGCAGGGCTGCTCCCCAGCCACTCAGATCCTACCCTGAACTGGGCTCTTTTAAATCTCCACTGCATTTGCCTTTCTTGCCTGCTGAAATATCTGGAAATGGTTGGCTTAAGAGAAAAACCTGTACAAACCAAAATCTGTGTCTTCTGAAGTGTTCCTTGTGCTTGAGTCCCCAGCAGAGGATGAGATATGGCATGAGGGCTTTTCATTAGTTTCATTCCTTGTGCCTCTTGGCCATGATTTTCTTTCTAGCCAGCACTGGTATTGAAATGGAGGATCTAATACATCTGAAAAATGTTATTCAACCCTCATCCTTACCTGCACAACAGTGGGTAGATTCACATCAACTCTGGGCTTTCCAAGGACTCTTTATAAATTGTAGGTGGGGAATTCCTGTGTCTCAGAGATGCCTGGATATGCTCCAGGGTGTTAGAGTTGTCAGCATAGAGCTGACACCAGGTATTGCTCTGATGTAAAAACTAAGATTAAGTTCTTTGCCATTTGCATAGCTGGCTAGTCTAGAACTAACATTATAATCTACAATATTGAATGAATTTTGCTTATAAACAGGCATTGCTGATACAGTATTATCTGAGAATGCTAAGCCTGATCAAACAATTAGCTTATCCCTGCCTTTTGCCTGATAAGGTGAGTGTAGCCACGATCAGTGTGGAATGCTTGGACTGTGCTCTGGTATTTCACATCTGCCTCACTTGCAAAGCTGTAGTTTAAGTTAAACCTGCTTGATGATAAGTTCTGAGCATGTTTGCCTTCAGGCTCTTGCAGGTATCCTTTTGCAGTCTCCAAACTTCACTGAGGCCTCTGGTTATGCTTGAGGGACAAGTCAGTAATGTTAATATGTAGATGAAGCACATAGCTGTCATCCAGAGTGCATTTTTGAATTGTCCGGTATACCAGAGTGTCACAGCAAAGGGATGAAATGGGCAGAAGTTCTCATTTATTAAGTGGTGAACTTTGAAATTCTAGTCACGTTTGAAGTAAGATTTCAGCAGGGCAGCAGGGGCAGGGAGGGGGCAGAAACCTTAAAGTCCAGCCCAGAACAGACACTTGGTTTGGCACAACTCCTAATTAAGCTCTGAAACTCGTTTCGTGTAGCTGACGCAAGTCAAAGGTATAAAACTCTTCAAAATGCAATTAGACACATTCACAGGGAAAAGTCAAACAAGGACAGAACATCAGAATGAGGATTCACTTAATACCTCAATAATTCCTGAAGCCACAAACAGCCAGAAGCTGTAAGTGCTTGGGGGAAGAGTGTCAATGCAGGCAGGGGCTGTTCTTGTGGTCTTTCCTAAGCATCTGTTGGCAGCTGCTGTTGGAGGTAGGCAAGCAGTTTTGATGGATCACTGGTCTGGGACAACACAACAGTTTTGATGCTTTTACATCTACAACTCTTAGATCCTGCAGTCCCAGAGACTTCCATTTGAGTGTCCTGCATTGCAAAAAGACACATCAAATGTGGGGCTGTGTGTTTTTTCATACAAGTATTCTAAGCAGAACAGTTTCCATAAAAGAAAAAACCAAAAACCCACAGAAAGTTATAGCATCTGTAAGGTCTTGTGTATTTCCTCCTGTGTCTGTACAAGCAAATGCCAGAGTGCTCCTAGAAAATCAGAGCAGGGTATCAAACTTACATCTCAGCAAACTGCTGTTAATGTCTGCTATTGTTTCTGCAATAAATTCCTCTCACCAAAACTTTGGCTTAGAGTAGGGGAAAACCTAGATTTTGTCAGCTGCCATTTTCTGTTGATGATTCCTTAAACACTTTAATTAGAAACACACCTGATAGTGCCTTTCAAACACATGGTGAACAGCTGTCACATAAGCACAGTAAAATTTCTGCACAGCAGTTTTCTCACAAGAGACCTATTGCTAATGTAGCAAAAATACTGCTAAAACTGTGGGCCCTGGGCCATGTAAATTGTACTAATGCTGGTGAAAATTAGTTTTTATGGGCTTATGTCTAATAGTACCAACAAAAGAGTGAATCCAAATATGGGATAAATACTAAATACAAGTTCTGCAAAGTAACAGCAATATGGTATGTGTTATGTGTGCATGGAAAAGAAGCCAGATGATTATTGGTATTGTGTCTGAAAAAGAGACTATTGAGGGACTAATTTCTGGTAATATTAATCATATCTTAAGTATATTTGACCCCCACAGATCAATTGCTGTTTTCAGGAACTGAATGTCACGTGACATAAAAGTGTTCCCAAAGGAAATCTACTCTTCTCTACCCAAATGTCATTATCTAAAAGTGGATAAAGATTATTTGCATAGAAAATGTGAAGAAGAGATTTTTCAGCTATTACAATGCTTCTGGGATTAGCACTTTTAGAAGAGATGATTCCTTCTTTCCTTTTCTTTTTAAATGGAAGAATAAGTCAAATTTCATTCTGGATTTTATTTTGTTTATATTTTCCTGCAGATAACTACTGGCAAAACCTCCTGCTTTCCACAATTTTGTTTTAATGCAAAGGTATTGAAGACAATCTTTTTTTAGGAGTGGCAGGAGCAAAACATGGTTTTGTTCCTTTTCTTTCTGTTTTTTGGACTAGCAGAGGCTCATGCTGCAAAAGACATGAGATTAGATGCTATATAAAAATATGGATAAGATACTGTTCTTAACTCTAAAGTACAAAAATCCCTTACTCCTAGCAGTAGTAAAAATGGGAATCATAGAAATTGAATGTGTTAAGGATTTCAATAAATATGCTAATCTAATTTTTTGTTGAAAGGCATCAAGTGTATCTAGGCCACTGGCAAAGATATTTGTCAAATAATTCATGAATGCCTTGAACGAAGGAGGTTACTCAGAATTTCTCTACCCCTTGGTCCTGAGACTCATTGTCTTTACAATGAGAAAATCCACCACATATCTAACATAGTTAATCTTTGCTGAAAAACAAAATTATTTCTTTTTTGCCTTCTTCCAGCTGGTCAACAGTGCTCTTGTTTCACTAAGCAGCAGCTCACATCTTGCCCCACACTTCTCTTGCAAATCATAGAATGGTTCGGTTTGGAAGGGACTTTAAAAGTCATCTAGTTCTGACCCCCTGCCATGGCCAGGGTTGTCTTCCAGTGTACCAGGCTGCTCAGAGCCCCATCCAACCTGGCCTTGAACACTTTCAGGGATGAGGCATCCCCACAACTCTTTCCAGTGCCCCACCACCTTCACAGTAAAGAATGTCTTCCTAATATCTAAATCTAAACATATCCCCTTTAAGTTTAAAGCCATTCCTCCTTGTTCTTTCACTACATGGCCACATAAAAAGTCTCTCCAGCTCTCTGGTAGTCCCTACTGAAAGGCCACAATGAGGTCTCTCCAGAGCCTTCTCTTCTCCCAGAGGAACAATTCCAATTCTCTCAGACCTTCCTCATAGGAGAGGTGTTCCATCCTTTTCAATAAAGCCAGAAATAAGGTTCTGCAGTCACCGTCACATCAACACACTGACATGTCCTGGTGCCACCATCACCATGAAGAGTTTTTCAGCTAGGACACACTTCAGCCCTTGCAGAAGCATCTGTGGGACCAGAGAAACTCCCTGAACTCCATGGCTTCTTCTCACTGATGCAACCTCAAGATCCCTGTGTGCTTTAATCAAACAGATGGTTGAAAAAGACTTGCAAAAAAAAAGTCCAGGAAAAGTTCAAAATGAACCTATTCAGGAGGATCTGAAAGGGTGGAAGGAGCAGGACTGGGCTTGGATGGGCTCCAGCAGATGTTGTGCTGCTGCTGGGGGACGCTGTCAAAGGGGCAGCACAGGGATGCCTCAAAAGCATGTATTTAGAGTTGTATTGCAGCTTCCTTCAGGGAAAACTGTTGGAAAATCCAGTGGGATTTTTGCATGTTGGAAAATCCAGCTCATCTGACTGGAGCTGTAAAATTTACATCCCATCCCATCAGGGCCCTGCCAGGGCCAGGGGCTCCCTGGGGGCTCCCTGGGGGCTCCCTAGGGACCATGAGAGCTCCCTGCTGGGTCTGTCAGGGCAGGTTCTGGCAGCTCATCCCACACCACAGCCAGGAGCACTGGGCACCTCCCTGGGGCTGGGGACAGGCCAAGATGTGGACCTGTGGGTGGAAGCAGGGCAGTTGGGAGCTGGAGATGGCCCTGCTGTGGTTTTGGGACAGGGGGCTGATGGCCATGGCAAGCTGACGTGAAGTTCTGGGCTGTGGGCAGGGTATGGGGAGCCCTGGAGGGATGGAGAGGGACAGGCAGGGCTGGCAGAGCTCCAGGGCTATGACACTACCTAAATTTTCAATCTTGTTCTCCTCTCCATCCTTCTCAACCAGTTGCACCTAAAGCACAAAAATATGGTGGATATGAGGTGCTGATAAGTCTTTTGAAACTCACCAGTTTGATGCAATCCTTTGGCACAAACTCCATGACTAGCGCATTCTTTTTATCTGAGTTTTGCAAGGCAGAGTTGACTTCCATAGAGCAGAAACTTGGTCCTTCCCAGTGCATAGCTATCAATTACTCAATACACCTTTGAAAAGCACAAGGGTGACTGGTTCAAAAGCTCTTCCTAAGTGTCACAAGATATGAAGAGCTGAAAAGTGTCATGCTGAAAAAATAAGCCTCTTTATAAGCACATTTTGTCTGAAATGGGTCATGTTCCAGTAGCATGCAAAGTGCCAGAGCAGCAGATGCAAGGGCTGGGCAGCATAAATTCTGTGCACACCTGAAGACTTGACACTTGCCTTCTTCTCTAAGTTGTCTGTGTGCTGCTCAGATGTTGTCACCTCTCCATATCTCTGCATGAAGAACTGCTGAAACTAATGTCAAATGAGGAGTTCCTCAGATAGTAAGGAGTGAATTCCATCATGTTTCTCTCTATTGCCTGGATAAGTTTTAGGTTGTGTCAGATTTCCTTCAAGGTTTTGCCAAGGATCTTTGGGACAAGCTGTGAGAAAGGAGACAAGTTTATGTTCCTGAATATCTTCAAACCAAACTCAGAACAATATCTGTTTCTTTGGCCAAAATGAAGTTTAGTCAACTCGAAAGTTATTTGGTTTAATATTTAGCTAAATTATATTGAGTATATGAAACTAAACAAATGAGTTTTCCCCTCTGGTGTGAAACAAAAAAGTTAAAAAACGTGGATCAGAACTGCCGAAAGCAGAGCCATAGTTCCTCCTGCTCACTGCTGTGGGTGTGAGTCACAGTCCTTCATTCCCAAATAAAATGTGGGCTGAAGAAATTCACTCGGGACTACAGAGATGCAGCCCCTGGGTGAAAGCAGAGCCCCTCTCAAATTCTGGTTCTTACATTTCTGAAGTCACAAATCAAGGTTAGACATGATATGCTGTCATCTAACAATGACAATTTTCTTCTCTCCTCTCTGGCATTTTTAGTTGAAATGAAGTATGAATTGACTAAACCCCAAACTGACTGTTTTTATTTACTTGTAAATAAAGATCTGGCCATTAGAGACTATTATATGTCTGCAAAGAAGTCTATTTTTTTCTGATGTCACAAAAGTAATTTACCAGAAGATTTTTTTTTTTCTCGGAATGATGGTGCTTAATCATTTTATGAAAATGTGGGAAAGAACTGTCATGTGTCCTTTGCCTTGTAAAAAACCATTAAGCTTTGGACCTATTAGCTGGTGTTTGGAGGTTTCATTTGTCTCTCTTTGTAGTTATATAATGAAATATTTATTGAAAAAGAAGTAACTCCCTTCCATCAGTAAACAAGTGTCTCCTTCACCTTGTGAAAATGTAGGATAGACAACTCTTCAGTTAAACTACAGTGGATACATGGATTTGCTGAAGACATCTTATCTGAAAAGTGGAACATCTGTTCTGCCTCTTGCATTTTTCCTCCAGGAATTCCTCTTTTAAGCTATCACAGTATTACATTCTGCCAAAGATTTTATTTATCACTCTGAAACATTCAAAACTACTAACTTGAAGCCCATCCAAACTGTACCAAAGTAACTGTGGTAGCTGAAGGATTTTATACTTGGTTTTCTGTCTTAAAGTTTGTAAGCACTTGCTTTCCTGTGAGTATGTGCACAACTTATATAATTCATTCTCTTGTGCCCTTTCTCATCAGACATATACAGAAGTCATTTGTTAATAGTGTCTCATTTTGTCTTAGGCATTCCTGTTTTGTTATTCTTTATATATTTGTTTAATATGTGGCTTCCATTTCAATATTAACTGACACTGCTTATGAAAGTCTTTTAGGTTTTTATAATGCAATTAAGATAAAACAGTAAAAAAAAAAAAAAGAATGCTAACCCCTGACAGTTTAGAAGCTTAAGAAAGTCACAGATGCTTTTGGTGCATGGCCATGTAAAATTATTTCTCTAATCATGTGCTATTATTTATCTTTCCTGACATACTGTTTTGAACATATTCATTTTCAACTGCTTCCTGAGAGACAGATTATGAAAGAGACCCTGCACCCACTTGAAAAAGATAATGATTGTCAAGCCCTTAAACAATCACCTTTGCAGTACTTTTAGTTCAGATATTCAGATAAACCCAGAAGCCACTTCCAAGTTTGTGAACATCTGGAAACTCTTCTGATGCCCAAGTGAGAGATGGATATTTCTGAGTCTATTCACATGCACCTTTTCTTTGACATCAGGCTCCTAAAATATGATGCATAGTCCTGAAAGGAAGTTACTTTGCAATGTTTTTAAACATAGTCAAAATAAGTCCTGAATTCCATTTAAAAAAATCTGTTGCCATGCATGGAAATCTCCTAAAGCTCAGACAGTCTAAATCTGTATTACATCTGACTGACTTTTGATACAGGAGTTAGTAGCACTAACCTCTCACCAGGCAGGGCAGATGAGTCTATTGCATAAATTCCTACCCTGCCAACACATCTGAGCCTGACCTTCAAAACACCCAGCCTTCAGCTGTGGCTCTTTTTCTCACCAATCCCACTATTTGCTGAATTTCTAAATTTAATCATCCACCTTTGCAAGCGTTTTTGGCTGGGGAGGAATGGGAATTGAATAGAGCTGGTGGGGCATTGATGTGTCTCAACTAGAGGTACTCATGATCACTTTAGGGAATAACAGTACAATAACACCAAGCTCTGTTCCTTGCTTTGTCTGCTTTACTTGTTGCACTTGATGTCTGAGGACTTTTCTCTTTTCAATTCATACACTTTGGCTAAAATTTCAAGTAATAAAATAGAAACAGAAAATTCAGCATATTGAAATAGTTTATTTTTATTACTTTAGAACCTCAAAACAGATTTCAGGTGGTCTAAATGTGGGGACTGGGACCTCTGCATTTACAAAGTTTGGAGGAAAATGTTGAATCCTCATTTTTTTGTTAAACAGAGAATTTTGCAATTCTGCTTGCTTAGCTGTTTTTCTCCTCTCTCAATATCTTCTGTCAGTAATGGAATTAAGTGCAAATGAAAGTGATATGTCTGATCTTTGAAGTATAATGTATAGAGGAAAATTTTCTTTTAAATTAGAAAATACTGCATTGTCAATTCTTCCTCTTCTTCCATCATTTTTAGGGACAGCTGATTTCAAATTGCCTTAATCTGTAGTCTCTAAACAATAATTTTCCCAGGAGAACAGGGAAATGGTGGCAAGAATAATGATGTTCATTATTTTGGCAGTATTGGTTAAATAGGACTTTGGTATGCATTCCTATTCATCAGAAATTTGCAATTTGAAAGACTGCACCAGATATTTGCAGTTTCATAAAAGTTGTTTCATTTCATGACCTCTTTTTCACTGGGTCTGATCTTTTATTTTGCTTATCACCATTTAGCAATTCAGCTCCCAAATCTAGTTTCATGTGTCAGTTAAACACAGTATTTGACTTGCCCAAATCACCAGACACTGCAGATCTGAAATGAACCACAAGGGGCTGGATTAAAGCAATTTGAAACAGGATTTCAGTTGTATGGACTTCATCTGCATGGACTTACCCAGGCACTTCTAGAATCTCCAAAAAGAAATTATCAATTTGCAGAATAAAATCAAGATTTTATGACAGTTTAAACAAGAAAACTGAGAAGGAATTGTTAATGCTGCCATTCATGCATCTGCAAATGTGTTCCCTTTTGCCCATATGCAGCTGCATGTTCTCCCTAATTAATGAATTGCCCTCAGGTTACTCACCCAGACACATCTAATCTATCTCTGTCCAAAATGACTAAACTCTGTGCTGCATTAAAGATGTAAAAGGCCACAAATTACTTTCTTGATCTTTTCAACTAGATGGCTGCTTACTGAATGGCATTCTCTCCATGTGGCATCCAGGGTGATTTCATCACCTCAGGGCTGAAGCTTTCAGTAGAAGTGAAGTAAAACCTCTTCTTCTAAAAAGCTCCTCAATTCAGATTTCAGTTCAACAGAAGCACTGTTCACTTCAGGTTTACCCTCATA
Organism: Molothrus ater; assembly: GCF_012460135.2. NCBI lineage: Eukaryota > Metazoa > Chordata > Aves > Passeriformes > Icteridae > Molothrus > Molothrus ater. The sequence goes on along the minus strand of NC_050478.2, from coordinate 105,104,528 downwards.
ATAACATGAATCCAATAAAATGTGTAAGTATGCACTTCTTCCATGCACTTTAAGCAAAGTTTCTTGAGAAAAATTTCCAACTAAAGTTATGTGATTTGGACAAATTTGTTACAGAAAGGTATTTTTATTTTTTCCAGACATTACAATAAGAAAGTGTGTGCAATTAGCATATAAATCATATAAAGCAAATAAGAATATGTCATCTTTAATACCAACTGATCTCCACTGCAGTGTATGGGTGAGGCAATAAGGATGTATGCAATTGTCAAGTGAATTTTACTGGTTTTTCCCCTTACATTTCTTAAACTATTTTCCTTCTTAAGGCCTCTGAGAGCAAAAAAAAACACTTCATGCTCTTCTGCCTGTTATGAAATGAAACATCAACAGTCCTTGGGCTAAGGAATTGAAAATTATAGTGCTGGATGTGAATTCCCTGCAGGAGTCCAAGCAGCAAGCATGCTTGCTTATCACATTGAAGACAAAAAATTCCCCATACAATTTGACCTCTCTTTCAAGTGTGAACACCACAAGAGAAGAAATTATCAGCACAGTAATATTGAAGATTCAGTAGCAGGCACAATTTTGGCTGCAGACTTGCATTTAACAGAACGCATTCCCTGTGGTCTTTAGCTGGAATTTGCCAGTGAGACCAAGGCTTATTAATGCCCAAACCATGAAAAAAAGTAAGAGAAAAAAACCTAGTTGTATACTTCTTTGTAATGTGCTGAAAGAGAACAGCAGATGTGGAGTTTATTTCCTACTTTAAGACCACTTTTCCTGCATAATCACACGGAAGCAGAGTCTCTTGTGCTTACAGTTTCTTATTCATGCCTGTCCTCTCTTTTCAGATTGTGAAGCCTCTGGGTAAGAACCTTTTCCAACAAGTGCATACAGTGCCTGACATAGTGCACTGCCTGTACTAGCCAGCACATTGTGATTTGACCATAGCAGGAACAAAAATGTGAGGGGAACATTGAGGAGCTCTCTGTCAGTATAATGAGATAATATTGAAAAAAAAAATTTCTGGTTTGATGTTTGGTTTTATGTAAGTTAGAAATGTGAGTGAAACGAACCCATCACTTATTTAGAATGCTTAAAGGCTTTTGCTGGCTTCAGTAGTTTTCTTTTCAAGCATCTTTTGATTAAATCAGATGTGCCAGATAAAACTAGAACTTTTTCTTAAAAGTAGATGAGAAGAGAATGGATTCTGGAGAATGGTACCTGAAGCCAATTGTGTGAGATTCAACAAGGCAATGTGCCAGGTCCTGCGAGGCACCAGGATGAGAGGAAATGGCCTCAAGTTGTTCCAAGGGAGGTTTAGAACAGATATCAGAAAAAAATTCTTCACTGAAAAGACAATTAGGCATTGGAAAAGGCTGCCCAGGGAAGTGGTGGAACCATCATCCTTGAAGTGTTCAAAAGGGCTGTGGATGCTGCACTTGGGATGTGGTTTAGTGGTGGAATTGACGGTGCTGGGTTCAAAGCTAGACTCATGATCTCAGAGGTCTTTTCCAACTTCAATAAGTTTATGATTCTATGATTTTTTTTCCATTTAACTACAAAAATTGTGAGTTTGGGAAAAACAGATATGATACTGCCATACTTTCCAGTTTTCTGAACTACTTTTTTGGCTCCTGTTGGGAAAGGTGCCTTGAAAATCCTAAAGTCATCAGCTGACATTTTATATCCTTTTTTTGCTACCCTCCTGCATGACAATTCTGAACTGTTGCTACTGTAGTGCCATACTGGATACAGACTACCACTGTATGTTTCTGCTTTTCTGATTGTGTTTGGATTCTTGAGGAATAACTTCAGTGTAAAGAATTCTGGACCTCAGGCACTCACACAATATTTAGGACACTGTAATCAACCCCCTGGGAAGATAATACAGGAAAGCTTGATTGCTGGTGCCAATAGGGTTTCTTTTCCAGGTCACTGCACGAAGTGAGGCCTGGAAAGTGGTTATTTTCCAATTTTTTCTTTTTCTAGTCATTAAAGAGGCCAGATTAGTCACCTCCATCTATTAGACCTTTCTGCAGGATCCAGAATTATGGATACAGATGCAGAATGTTTCATGTGGATCTTTTGTAGTCTTCAAAGTTTAGTACATTGCAGTCTTTGTATAGATCTTAATTATTGACATAGATGAGGTCAGTTTTGTTTATTCTTTGGACATGTTGTTTTAATCCTAAAAAAAAAAAAAAAAAAAAAGAAAAAGACAAAAAAGAAATCACTACAGTTGAATTTTGTATTATGCACTTTGCATTTTTTATAACCATAAATTGTCCTTACCGAAGGATATTCTTCAGTGACTGCCTCTGAGTTCCTGATATAAGGTCAAAATATTGAAGCTCTTTTGGGATCTGTTACTTTGCATAGCACTGCAATGTAACTCTTACTGGCAGGTGTCAGGGTTGGCAGTGAATCTGAGCTCCCTGTCTTCAGGGAATTGGTTATGAATAGCTGAAATTTCATTTTTACTACCTGTCCAGCCGGGTTGGCTAATTTCTGCTGGCCAAGGTATTGATGCAAGCTGTGGATTGCCATCTTCTTAGAAATTGAAAAAGTTTTGCAAAGCAACACATGACCAGTAGTTTTATCACTTGCATGATTATTTCTGGAAGCAGGATATTTTGGTGCAGAGTGATTAATTTTAGCTGTTAGCATCTTTGATGCTTCCTATTGAATGAACAAATAAAACCCCTTTAAAATTAAAAGTAAGTTGCTGTTTGGTACTATTCCAAAACAGGCAACATTTCCTTACTGTAGTACTTGTTTCTGTCAGCACAAAAAGCAACTGCAGCACACATTTCCTTCTCAACAGTACCAACACTATTTTCTATTTTTTTTCTAGATTTTCAAGGTTTTTTCTTCCTTAATTGCAAGCTGCAGTGGCCAAAGCTGTACTTTGTTTCCAAAAATAAGGAAGACTCAAAATTTATAAATTAATTGACTGATTTTGCTTGCAAATTTCTGTGCTGAAATTGCTCTATAGGAAGCATTTACACAAGTTTTACAGTAATGAGATGATCAGAATGAAATCCAAAGTTGCAGAAGACAGAACTCTGAGTGCCCATCCAATTTGATCAAAAATTCGTTCTCTAATTGCTGAGAAAGGAAAGGATGAAAATGGTGGCCTATCCATACCTTTTCCCAGAGACAGCAAGGCAGCAGCGTACTTGAAGTATGTGAGATGGGCCTGTTGCTTTCTGTGTGGCAATTTGTCTCTTAATATCATCAGAAGCAGAGGAAAATCTCTGTCAGCAAAACCAGACTTGTGCATCCTATTATCCAGTGCCAGGATGGTGATACCCATGAAGGAGTGCCAGGATGGTCATGGACACGAAAGGAGAAGAGAAGAAAAATGGAGCAGAAAACTGTGACCACTTGGCAACATGATCTGGGCCATGTGCACCGCATGCAAATGGATCTCGTAGTCCTCTCAATATGTCTGATGAATTTTCCCTACAACAATTTTGTTTTATTACTGAGGCAAAGATCCATATCTTTTAATATCCATTTTGTGAAGAATACGTTTACAAATTGTTTTAATAACAGTTATGTGCATTAATCTCACAATGCATTTTCTTACTGTAATGCAATTACAGAAAACATTTCTCTGAAGCCTGGTAGTAGACCGAGTCTGGAAAGTTTAAAAAAAATAAATTAAGAAGCATATTTCAGTGTTTGAAGACTCAAGTACTTTTAAAGGCAACTGCTGTCGATGTTGCTTTTGTGTTGACAGAATCCTTTTAAAAGGTTTTGTGGTGCGAAAAGCACCTTTTAGTGGGTTTTCATAATGCACTGGGAGAGAACAAGAAAATGTTTTTCTCACCGTGGCCGGTCACAGAGCGCACTTAGAACATCGCGTACCCGGCCCGGGAGGCGATTTTCCATCGGGCTCGCAGGCGCAGCCGGTGGCAGCGGCACTCACGCCTGCCCCTGCTCGCCCTGGGGACTCTTTGCTGCTTCCCAGCGCACCCCAGCATGACTCAGGCTCCTTAATGCTCGGCGAGGGGCTCGCACCGCCCCAAAGCGAGAGATGGACGTCCCCACAGCCTGCGGGAGGCGAAAGTGCTTTTATTGTAGAGCGCGGCTGGGAGAGGCAGGGCTGGTGTCCCCCGGTGCCAGCTGCCATCCCGCAGCCGCAAGGTGGCACGAAGGGTTTGCCGAGCTCCCCCGGGCCGCGGGGCTGCTCGTGGGACAGCCTTGAGTGAGGACTGCTGTGTGCAAAAGCCACATAGCATTGCTGTGTCCTTGAGGCTGCTGCTTCTCTGTCTGGCTAAAGGAAATCCAGCCCGAGCGTGCACCTGCTCCTGCACAAATCCTCCCTCCCTGCTGTCGCTCAGGACAGCCATCGCTTCTTGTCCAGCCAGATTGGCTAATTTCTGCTGGCCAAGGTATTGATGCAAGCTGTGGATTGCCATCTTCTTAGAAATTGAAAAAGTTTTGCAAAGCAACACATGACCAGTAGTTTTATCACTTGCATGATTATTTCTGGAAGCAGGATATTTTGGTGCAGAGTGATTAATTTTAGCTGTTAGCATCTTTGATGCTTCCTATTGAATGAACAAATAAAAACCCTTTAAAATTAAAAGTAAGTTGCTGTTTGGTACTACTCCAAAACAGGCAGCACTTCCTTACTGTAATACTTGTTTCTGTCAGCACAAAAAGCAACTGCAGCACACAATTCCTTCTCAACAGTACCAACATTGTCTTATATGGTCAGAAGATGCCTGTCAAACACATTAATGTCAAGCCTTGGCTAAGATGGCCAGAGCCCCAAGTGCGCCCCATGCTCACAGCACTCATGTGGCTACAACAGGTCATATGTAACAGGGTCGTGAGAGATCAAACAAACAGCAAATATTCCCAATTTGGCTCTTCTAGTCCTGCTGCTCTCAGCCTGGTCTGTAACAGATATGACAGCCAGGAAAATGAGAATATCACTTACATAGGAGTCTGCCACAATCTTCTGCACTGACACCTTGGTGATGCTCTGGTGGGGATAAAATTGGGTTTTCTCTCACAGATGAACCCCTCCTTGGTATATTTGTGATACCTTTGCTGTATATGATGCATCTGTGACACTTATGTCTTTCTGGGGGTAGACAGGAAAGGACAGGATGGATGGGTGGATCTTATGCTGCTGTGGCTTTTGCTCAAGCAAAAATGAGTGATGAAGATGTGATAGAAAGAGAATCTGGTGCTGAGTTATTAAAAGTGCACTACAGATTTTCTTTGCAATATATATCTGTGTGAACTTCAGTGATTTCTCTGCAGTATTGCTTCATTCACAGACAGGGTTTTCCTTATAACTTACTTTCAGATGCTTTGTGCAAAAAATGTTTAAGGAATTTCTATCAGAGGTACAGCTTCTGCTGGTCCTGTTGGGAAAATAGTGTGAAGGTATCACCCCTAAAATTTTTCCTTTTACCCTGCCTTAACATTTCACCTGGAAGATAATCTAAAGGTTTAACTGAGTGTGGCATTAATTTGCTCTGAAATTGTGAAATAAACAGTTCCTACAACCAGTACTATGCAGATGCCATTAACAGTTCAGTCCCAAGGAAGGCAAACATTCAGAGCTCCTATTTGTTATATTAATGTATTTAAAACTTGCTGCTTTTATAAATAGGACTCCAGGCCATGTAAGGAGGATAGTGACATGTAATAGTTCACTGGGAGTCACAGGTATGCAGTGCTCAGCAAAAGTAAGGCAGCAACTGTGAACTAAACGAACTGTAAGTGCTCAGCACACAGATCTCTGGGGAACTAAAAAGCTGTGCCTGACTTCAATCCACCTTGCTTCTTCCAAAAAAGCATCTAAATGGAGACCCCCACCACCCCATCACCTTTTCTCCATTTCTTAGTAGTTAAAAATTTGGATTTTAATATCTCTCTGACCTTTCAGTTTTATATTACCTAACTGGCACAGAGAATATGTTTTCTTCCTTAAGTGCAGCTTCCCTTTTGTTGCAGGCTCATTTAGGACTAATGTAGCACACCACAAGATACCTCCAGGATGTAGTGTTTTGCAACACTTTTCCCACTTAACATCCCTGAATTTTATAACCATGGATCATGCATTCTGGGGTGGTTTGTCTCCCATTCCGTGGAATCTACACAAATGGTGAGGAGCGATCCTGAAAGAGTCTTTACTATAGGTTTAGCTACTTGAACTAAAGGCAGATGTTGAAAACAAGAGGAATCATTGGACATTACGCTTTTCTTCACATCCTAATACCAAGTTTATACTTTTTGTGTGTGAGTCAATGCTTGGTAACTTTTGCCATCTTTCTAGTGCATTTCAGTGACTGTGCTGACTTTACCTTTCGCTGTTTTCTAGAGCAGCTGTGTGCACCATTGTTCATCAAGAAAAAACATGAGGAAAACTTGTGATTCAGCTCTCCTTACTGTGTCTTCTTCCCCCACGAAAATCAAGGAAGAACACCAACTACATTGAGTGTAATGACTAGCAGTCTTATTCACTAATCAACACTGGAAGATGGGGAAAGATTTCTTTTGAAGGACAGCTTTTAATCAGTTGCAAAGTCTCCTTTGATTACCCTGTTCTCAGAGCATGAGTAATGTTGTTTTAATTCTTTTTAGTTTAGTTCAAGGTTATTAATCATCTTGAAACTAGTAACCAATACATTAATTCACTAGTGTTTCATGTCACTGACTGCACATTTTCTTTTTCTTGGAGACATTTTCTTTGCCATCTAAGAGTGGCTGATTTCTACATGCACTGGTGGAGACCATCATGTGATGACTACAAGTTTGGGGGATGGGAAAGGAATTTCTTCAACTAAAATCCCTCTTCCTAGGCACTAAATACTAATCTCCCTTGAATCCATGACAGAACTCACTGGCAGATAGTTACTTTACAGATTAGTGGCATATGAGTGTTTGGAGGCACAAGAGGTATTATTCCCAAGTTGCAAACCTCCAACACTGGCAAAAACTTGGGATTCAGATTAGAAGAGTGACCATCTGACCCCACTAAAGCAATCAGGATCTTTGCCTTTGACATCAGTGGGTTCAGGTATTTGTTTTAGAACTATTAATGGCTTTTAGCTATATGCTCCCAAGAAAGTCACTGAGTTTGCTATATTTCATACTTTACTAGATAAAACAGATCTAATATATTTATGACTTATAAGAATTAGGACTTATAATTCTTAAAATAATAACCTGACATAAGAATATTGTGAGAGTAGTGGCATATGAATTCAGATGAAACTTATTGCATAATTGTGGCATATTTTATAAGTATAAAGAACCCACATTAAGTATGGGCTTATACCCAGATCATATGCAGCTCATTTTCATCTAAAATAAAGGATAGTTTTTTCTAAATCTGTGATTCTGGGGTGGGGGGAGGGGGGGTGTTAGCATAATTTTCTCAATACTGAACAAATATTTTTCCCTTTCATAAACAGAATTTTATTCTCCTATTCCACTATTTATCTTGCAGTAAACAAGGTTTACCTTGTTGTACCTCTGTGATAATTATATAAAAGTATTCTACATTAGGAATGGGAGAAAAAAAAAGAGAGGCTATGTGGAAATGAACAGTACATCAGAAGCAATCTCCGTTTTAGAACAGAACTTGTAGAACTGGTCTGAGGAGACAAGGGTCGGGAGTTGTATTCAAACCAGACTTCTTTACTTTCCATAGAGGAGATGTTTGAATAAATAATGTTCTTGACAATGGCTGTCTTTTGAATGGGATAATTTTTTTATTCCAGAAAGGTATGTGAAACATATAAAGGTATCTCCTTGTAGAGTCCTTACCAAAAAAATCAAACCAGAACCAAATCCAAAAGCCAAAACACCTTTAAGTATTAGCATTAGATGATAAGATGTTATTTCTGCATTTCCCTGCTCAAACTTGTTGTCTATGGTGTTTCAGAGCAAATTAATGTCACACTCAGTTATTTCATCAGAGAAACTAAGTGAAGTTATTTATGCAATGGTGAAACATTCTTTAAAGACAGTTATAACCAATATACATTTTAGAGCAATCTCAAGTGTTACTGAGACCTAGAGAAAAAATTGCATTTGCTGTAGAATAGAATAGGTCTGAACATCACCCCAAATTACTTCTCGTTTTTTTTTTTTTCCTTGAAAATACATATCAAAGTCAATAATATACTTGCACTTGAAAGCAAGAAATCCCCAGGAAATGGATTTCCACTACAGTGAAAGGGACCATATTTAAGTTTCAGGATTTAAACATATCTACAGAGTATCACAGTTTATCATTATGTTGTTGCTATCAACACGTGCAGTTACCTCTGGAGACTGAACTCACATTTGGAGGTCAAAAGAGAGAGTTCAGTCTTCCAATGTCCTAACAATTTCTGGTTTGTGCTGTACTCTGCAAACTCCTATGAAATTCCAAACTGACTAAAGATATCAGTATTTACATAATGAGCTCAATAGACATATACCTGGAGTAATGAAATCACATAGGAGTTTCTGCAGACAATCTTCATTCCTAATGAGAAGGGTCAATAAATCCAGTGCAGTTCTGTCTGAAATCAGTGAGTGGCATTACAAGGGTCAGAGACTGATTTTTGACATTAGAAGAGGCCATTACGAACATCCAGTCTGACCTTTGCATAAAGCAGGGCAAAGAATGGCTCGATAGCTTGAGATCTTTTAGAAAGATAGCAAGCCTGACTTTAAAGATTTTCTAGTAATGGAGATTGTAATCCAATTCTGTTTAAGTGATTAATTGCCTTGGCTGTTACAGAAATGCATTTTATTAGAAGATAGAGATGGATCGGACCATAAGGCCACACACAAGAAATTCTTTGTGCTCTCTTTAAATATAAAAACTAAGAACCACACATTTCCCCCTAGGCTAAGTAGACTTGAGTACTTTATTTAAGTTATGACAGGAGACAAAGATTATGTGCTGTTTCCAGGCCCCTACATCTGGCTGATGGCCCCAGAGTCTGCTGTCCAGCCAGCTTGTGGCACAGAGGCCAGAAAACTGAGCTCCCATCTCACCCCACACCCTACCCCTCACTTCTGGAGCTGTGCATCTGGTGGAGCACAGGCCCTCCTGTGCTGCTAAGGGATGTGGGAGCTCTCCCTATTGCTCACTGTTGGAACCCAGGAAATTCCTCTGGCTGCCCTGGAGGACTTGAGCCCTTGCGTGGAGGGCTCAGAGACGTTGGCACAGAGCCCAAGGCCCCTGTGCCTTTGATCTTGACCCATGGAAAAAATTACCAACCTTATATGAGGATTTACAAGCCACAAAAGTTTAAGTAGAATGATAGCGAATTTATCACAGGGTGAAAAATAGATTTTTGAGGTTTTTAGAATGGGGGCTTGGGGTCCCAAGATGGAGGAATTTGGGCGTGCCTTGTCCTTTTTCCTTCTTCTTCCTAGCCTCCATCTTCTGGGTGATGTTGGCACTTTTAGATTGGTTTAGAGTAGAAGCTCACTGTCTAACATATGTGATAGGTATTGGAAAGTTATTGTAAATATTGTACATGTCGTTTTTAGTATAAAAATGTAACACCGCCCTGGGGGCAGGCAGTGTGCCTCAACCTGACCTGCCAGACAGACCTCAGCAGGTCAGAAAAAGAATGCCTTAGATAAGAAATAATAAACAACCTTGAGAATGGCAACAGAAGAATTCTGACTCCTTCTTCGACTGCCAGGCTGGGAAAAAGAAGCTTGTAAATATCTCAGAGTCACACTGACCAGCAGAGATTCTGAGAGCTCACCACACACAAAACAGGGAGCTAAGCCATGTGAAGGGCTCCCATGCTCAGGGCAATTTTGGCTGTGGCCAGCATGGCCTGCAGCCCCACAAGGCAGAAGCTGCACTGCAGGGTGCACAAGCCACCAAGGACGAGCTTCTACACGCAACCAAATATATTTTTTTCCTTAATGAGAAAGGCTTTGTCATTCTCTCATCAAAATATGCGTTCTGATTGATATTTACCGGGCTCTGTGTGACCCATCTCTATCATCTTTAGCGTGGTTAATTGGAATTATTGAGCGGCGCCCGGCTCTGGCAGCCTGGGATTCACCCCTGTTGGGATGCTCCTCACCTGCCCGCCCCGCACGGCTTCTGTGCAGCCTTGCTCCCGTCAGACTGAATTAAGCTGCACTGTCAGGAGCCAGAGACCCTTCAACAGTTTTCCAGCACAAGCAACACTAAATTAGTGTTTGGTAATAGGCTGCACACTGTTTTGTAATAAGAAAATATGGATGGTTCTATTTATTCCCTCTCGCTCCCTGCGATGATAAGAAATGTTCTAATTCATTATTAATTTGTTCCAACTATTTCTGGTAAATGTAAACTATGAATAACTTTAGCTATGCCATTAGCAATACCTCAGAACTATGGATGGATTTTTGGTTCTGGACACAGGCACATGGCAGTCGCACTGTTTCTAAAGGTGTACCCAAAATTCTGTCACATTTGGGAACAAAATCAGAACTTGTCATTCACCTTGGGCTACAGCTGCATCTAAAGCAACCTGGAACACAAAAAATATTGAGACTGTTATATGTCCAGTATAAATTATTGTATCTTGGCAGCACTTGTGAAACTTTGTATATTCAATCTGCTTAAGGGTTTACCCTACCCCTGAACAGTGGGCCAAATAGAAATGAGAGAGGGGATAGATCTGCTGCCAGTGCTAAAGCCTTTTATTCTGCCCTGTGGACTAGTGAGGTCTTTAGTGGCATTTTATAGGTTGTTGGCTTTAGCAGAATAGGCCTTTGGAATATTAAGTCTTAAAATAAGTCCTTTATTTGTTGTTCTTTTTGCCTTTCATAATTTTTTTTCTAGTTTTCATACATAAATGATTGATCAAAGAACCACTGTCAGAAAGCATCAAGCATAATTCTTTTCTTCTCTTGCAGCATACGACTTTATTTGGGTGAAAGATGAAAGATTATAAATAAATCTATTGGTCATCCAAGGAAATTTTCTGCACAGGCATAGCGTGGTGGTACCTCCTCATGAAACTGAGCCCACTGTTTGGTTATTCATTTATTTAAAAAGTGATTTTCCTGCCTTTGTGTTTGGATGGGAATGACTCTCCCTTTGCCTCTGTATTGTTGTAGTCATCTGCCTTCATTTACTGGATAGGGGGAGGAGGACACCCACGGGGTAAGACTGAACACTGAGCTTCTGTGTGGGCAATTATGCAAGACACAGGCAACCCACTGGCCTTGTCTCGCCGTGAGTTCTAAGCAGCAGCAAGAGCACAGTGACTGCGCTGCTGGTGCTCCTACACTGCTGCCCTAGCAAGTACTGTTCTGCCTCCTCACTTCAGAGAAGGAGAAAAAAAAACAAACCCAGCCTTTTTTTTTTTTGACTGTTTGCTTGGAAGTAAGGTTATAAAAGGTAGCAAGGAATTACCTTAAAGATTCCCATCACAGACACTTTGCTAATGCTTGGTGGTCTCATGCAAAGAGGTTGGCAAGGGTCCTGGCCACCAAGTGAGGCTTGCTCCTATCATCTCTTGAGAGATTTGTAGTCCCAATACTGTCCCTGGTTGTTGTTCTCTCAGATTTTTTTTTTGTAGTTTGTACATTCTGCCCAGAACATCCCTGGGTGACCAAGCTCATCTGAATTGCAGCTTTGCCCCTTTGGGCATGAGAAAGCACATGGATGTTTGTGCTTTCTCCAGTGTGCCTGAGCATTTTGCTGCTTTTACCTAAAGAAAGCATGAGAGGGAATGGTTTAATAAAAGAAAAACAACTCTGTGAATGAAATACTTCAGCTCTTTCTGTCCCTGAGTGGACTGACATCTAGCCTACAGGAGGAAAGTAGGGCTTTTCCACCTCTGCTGCAGGTTCAATGCCTTGGCTGGAAGTGCTGAAATGTCCTCCAAGCCGTGCTTGAGCTATAATATCCTCTGTTCTGCTGCCAGGCTATCTCTAATCAGTCTTTTTCAGATGACCACAGCTACAGCTGGATGATTTAATGGATGGGTTAATCTCCCCTCTGACAAGTTCATCCTTCCCAGGAGCTGGCCCTTGGGGAGGAAGAGGAGTCAGGAAAGCCAAGAAAAAGTGAAGGCTGGCGTTACATTTGTGAAACTGGTGCAGAGAAGTATTCATTGCCATACTGGTGAGCAATAGGTTTCCCAAGCCACTTCTATAAGAAAGGAGGCCTGGCAGAGATAGGTACAAAATAGATGGTAAACCCATAATCTGTGTGTGTGTCAGAGTGTCAGAGAGAGAGAGACAGCTGGTTGGGCAGGATTGCTTGCTTTTGAGAAGCATCCTTTTCTATATTGGCAGAAGTACACGTGTCCTTTCATGATAAAATTATGTATTCCATGTACATAAATTCTTCCAGTTTTTTTAAAAATATGCAGCTAAGTTGGGATATACTGAAAAAACATGAATATAGTGGCTGGACATCCAACCACTGTGTATGAGATATCTGGCTTTATGGACCAATAGAGCTTCCTGACAGTTTGATAAATTACCCATAGTATATTTTATAAAATATGTATAAATATAAAAAGGGGTTTCTGAGGAGTCGAAAAGATGCCCATTATGGTACATGATGAAATATATTCCTTTGAATTAGAACTATAGCAGCAAGGTTTCCAGCAGTCAGTTGCAGTCAGCTGCAGTCGGGTTTGACAAGGCTTACAGAATGTAAACTCCCCTAGAAACTTCTATAGATTTATAATGCTCTAGTTAAATAAAATAGGTATTTAAAATAGAATACTTAGATAAATTAAAAGGTCTAATTTAAGCTAGTACAGGGAAGATGAAAGAAATTCTGCCAATAAAAAAAACCCCTGCTTTTCTTTAGATGCTGCCTTAGGAATTTGCCCTAGAGGCAAGAATTATATACCTTAAATCCCTCTCAGCCTTGAAATGACAGTTATTGAGAAATTTACTTGTACGCAGAGACCAGATTAGAACCTTTACTTCCTCAGCCTAAACCGCAGTCATGTCATAATCACATTCACTTTGCACACACACCCCTGTGACGTAGACTGAGCTGCTAGGAAACTTTTATTGGTACAAACTGTGTGTGAGTTACTCACTCGCCATAAGTGACAGCTTAGGAGATGCATTTTTTGCAAACCATCCTGACATTGCTGCTGCATGCACGGCGCCACCAGGGTGGCATAGGGTCTCTGTGTGGGGTCTGTAGCTTCAGGTTGGTTTTATGGGTGTCTCTACCTCTGTGCTGCTAATGCCTGCTATTCCAGGCATCCTCATACTTTCTGTAAGGATCTAGGGGAGTGGGGATGGAGGACAGGAAATGCGGCTGTATCTATCAAAAGTAGCTGAAAGTAGCTTTTCTAAAGTGAAAACAGCCACAGCTTTAAAATGTATTACCTGTGTGTGTCTCGTCTCTTTGGAGAGAAGGAATGTTTTTTCCTGTCGTTTAGGCGGAGTGTGCGTTCAAGCCTTCATCCTGACGTGATTCACACAGTCCTGGCCACACAGGTTTCTAGAAAAGCCCGTGTTTACCCCTGCTACCGCCGAGCCGTGACAAAAGAAACCAAAAAAACCCCGCCACAAACCCCACCAGCCCCAAGGCCCGGTGCAGATGAGCAGCGGGCCGCCTTTCCTGCTGGCCGCTCTCACGGCCGGGCGCGGGGCGCTCTCCCCAGCCCAGCCCGGCCGGGGCACGGGGCAGCCCCGGCGCGCCCGACGGCGGCTCGGCGGCGTCGGCCGCAGGCGCGCAGCTGCCCGCGCGGTGGCGCCCTCCGCTCACGGACCGTGCGCGCCGCGGGCGCGGCGGGGAAGCCCCGGCGCGGTGCGGGACCGGCGGGAGCCGCGGGGCGACCCGTTTCCTACCGGGAGCGGTGGGGTGACCCTGCTCCGGCGGGTCACCTCTCGCTCTTTACTCCAGCGGGAGCGGCGGGATGCCCCTTTTCCTACCGGGAGCGGTGACCCTTTCCCCGGCGGGAGCGGCGGGGTGACCGCTTCCCCGGCAGCCCCGCCGGGCGCCCTGCCCTGCCCCGTTCCCTCTCCTGCCAGCCGGTCCTTCCCGGCCCGAAAGGCCCGGCACAGAATGACAACGGTGACAGCGTCCCGCTCCGTCCCTAGTCCCGCATCCCCGCCCGGGATCGCGTCGCTGGGCATTTCTACGGGAATCATTCATTCACGTCAAATTTCCTTTATCTCCGGAAAATATTGAAACCTTAAATGACCGTAATAGGAATGTAATTGTATGGTGTGTTCTTTGTTGTTGTTGTTTTTGAGAAATCGATTTGGGCTCAAATAACCTATCCAAGCATGTTACACCAAACCCATTCAAATAGGAAACAGGAGAACTATATTATTGCTGCTTCCTGAACGCTCTGGTTATGATCCCAATAATTAAAATGTCTAGTAATGGCTCCTGAAGCCTGTATTTCTTTGGGTAATTCTCGGAAATGAAGGGCACATTTTCGGTCGCAGAGGGAGGGGAGTGCGGAGACAAGCAGCAATTGCAGCGGCTGGGAGCCCGCCGGTGGCCCGCGCCCGGCGCATCACTTCGGGGGAAAATTATTCCGGTGGCGGGGAAGTCCCCAGAGAAGGGATTTCCTTCCCGGTCCCTCCGGCAAATCAACTTCTTCTTTTTTTTTTTTTTTTTTTTTTCCCTCATGGCGATGCTCTTCCCTCCCTCTCTGCCAAGTGCTGCGAGCCGCACATCTGTCTCTGCACAAGGCGGAGAGACGAAAGGGTCGGGCCACGGGAGTGAGGGGAAAAGCCGCCCCCCTCCTCCCCGGGCAGCGCCGGCCGAGCGTGGGACCCTCCCTGCGGCGGGGCCGTGGGGCTTGTCCCTTACGCCCCGCGGCTTCAATGCACGCAGAGCGGTCACCCCGCTGCTGGTTTCCCGGGGAGGGATGCCTTGTGTAATGGGAACAATATTAATAATCCTTAAAAAAAAAAACCACAAAAAAACCCCAAACAAAAAACAAAAGACAAAGAAAAAAGAGAAAAGAAAAAAAAGGAAAAAATAAATGGGGCGCCTGGAAAAAAAAATTAGGCACTTAAATTCTTAAATCTCCGCGGAAGTGGGGGTTTCCGCGCCGGGGCTGCTCCGCCTGCGCGCTCAGCCCGGGCGGCTCCGCGGGGCCTGCGCCCAGCGGCGGCCCCGGGCTGCGTGTGGGGTGAGCTGGCCCCGCGGAAAGACCCGGAGAAAGCCGTGGGGGAGCCCAACACGCCGGGGGACCCGCACCCCACCCCTCGCTGCTCTCCTCCGCTTCCCTTCCCACGTCAGGTAAAACTTTATTGTGGCGAACATCCTTTTAGGTTTGTGCGGTGGGGCTTTTCTGCGTGTTTGTTTGATTGTTAGGTTTTCTTTTTCTATTTTTTTTTTGGGGGGGGGGGAGGAAGTGTGAGTTGGTGTTTATGAGAAGCTTTATGACTCCTGATAAGCTCATCTTTGAGGACGACACAGAACTGTGTTCCTTGAGGAATTGGGGTGGTGACGTCTTTTCTGATACCCGATTATTACGTGACTGAGGAAAAAAAAAAAAGGCATTTGATTCATGAATAAAAATCCGGACACCACTACGGGGGCAACAAACAATATTGCCCGTCCTCTAAGGTAACAAGCAGGCAAATGTTTACGAAGAGGGCTCTTGCCGAAGCGGGGTGTTTGCAAAGATTTTCTTGCTAATTGCGTATCAGACGGAAGGCTGCGGAAGGCTGGTCAAGTTTGGAGCCACCGAGCAGGAGAAGAAGAGAAGGCTGAAGGCGCTCAGTGAGGGGAGAGATCTGGGGAAGACAACATCGCACGCAGCCAGCCCGCGGCTCCCGCCTCCGCTCCCTCCCGGGCTCGCTCGCTCTCTTCCCTCTCCCCCAGCGCTCCGTTCTCCGGCGACATCTCGCTCCATCTCTCTTTCTCAATTCCCTTGTAGACTCCACTCCAGATCTGTGCTGCTGCCCGCAAACTTTTTTCCTTTATCTTTTTTTTCCCCCTTCCTGTCTCTCTTTTTCTTTTTGGAGTGGATAGCCCTAAAACCAGCAAACTAACTGCTGCCGCTTCTGCATCTTCTGAATCCCGCCGGTCCTTCGCCCATAGGAGAGGCGATGTCACGAGGGTTTTAACTCCTTTTGGACGCAACTTGGGAGAGAGCTCGATTTCTCTCCCCCTCCCCATTTTGGGTCTTTATTTTTTTTTCTCCCCCAAGACCTGCCGTTGTAGTTTCGCAGCCAAAGCTCTCAGTGCCGGGTGTCTAGAGTTTAATGGTAAGGACACGAGGTGGCTCGCCGGGCCTTCCCGCAGCGGTCCCGGGGCGGGCGGGCGAGCGGGCGGGCACCGACGGGGCGGGCGGCGGCCGCAGCTCTCTGCGCCGGGCACCGCTCCGCTCCTCTCCGTGCCGCTCCGCGCCGGCACCCGGCTGCCCAGGGCGCTTCTTGTCCCCCGGGGCCGCTCTGCCTCATTTTCCGGCAGGCGAGGCCAGGGTGTTGGTTAGCCGTGGGGTGGTTTCTTTGGGTTTTTGTTAGTGGTAGGGTTTTTTTGGGTGGTTTTTTTTTTTGTTTGTTTGTTTTCGCTTTTTTTTTTTTTTTTTTTTCACAGCAGTTTCTTTTCCCTCCCGCACAGAGTGGCAATGTGTAGCAAAGCGATCTTAGCACTTCTGGTCTATGGCATAATAATGCACTGCAGCGTCTACTGCTCACCTGCGGCCGGACTTCAGTACCCGGCGCTCAGGTAGGTCCGTCAGCTGTCCGGGAGCTCCGTCGGGATCATTTCAGCCCCCCTCAGCCCCAGCTTAGCTAAGGGCAGCGGAATCTTACCGGGGAGGAAAATGAGAGGGTATATAGAGTAGAGTTACCAAAGGACATCCCCTCCACTTGGGCTGTGCGCCCACCCCCTCCACCGGCTGCAGCACTGGCATCCCCCAGGTCCGCTCCTCGGGACCCCGGCACTGTAACCCACGGTCTCTTGTCCCCGCTGGCGTCCCCGAGAGCGGGGGGACCTGCCCTTTTGCGTGTCGGCGGGAGCGGGCCGAGGTCCTGGCTGCGTGTCGACGGGGCCCAAAAGCTCCTCTCCCGTCTGCCCCCTGTCCTGCGGGGCCCTTGGCAGCCTCTGGTTGCCCGCAGCTCGCCCGGGGTGAGCGTCGCCTGTCCGGCTCAGGGGGAGCGGGGCGCGGGGTCGGGTGCGCCGGTGTCTGCAAGCGTGCGGGAGCTGTCACGGTTCGTGTAGCGGGATTGGAGCTGGTGGGGATTCTGTGTCTTCCCCTGTTTACCTGGCTGTGTATTTCCCTTTCCTAAGAGGGAAAGGGGCTGGCACAAGGTTGTTTGGTTTTCTATGCTCGAAGTTGTCTTGCTGGGCTCCAGCGCAGGCTGATGCCTGTGCTGTCCCTTTCCAGCTGGGAGCTTTGAATTCCTCTGTGTTTGGGGCAGGAGTGGAGGACACCCAGAGGCACAAGCACAAGGGAGTTTCCTACGCTGGTCTGCGGCTGGGGGCTCAGGGCGCCTAGTCCGGGACGGCCGCTGGCAGCCTGTTCTCACCCTGCTTGTCGCCAGCTCGGGCGACCGGTGCTGCTTGGCTTGGGGGAGTTTTGGGCTCGGTGCTGTCGTCCTGCTCCACCGGCGCTTGGCTCTGTTCCGGGGTGCCCTGCGGGGGTCACTGCCGTGCGGTGTGCGGAAATGAAGGGGGATGGGGGGGATGCCGGGAGCGCAAGGTTGTCCGAGGTGGGTGTCCTTTTTGGGGCTCCGAGGTGTCCTTGC
This sequence comes from Molothrus ater, assembly GCF_012460135.2. Lineage (NCBI taxonomy): Eukaryota > Metazoa > Chordata > Aves > Passeriformes > Icteridae > Molothrus > Molothrus ater. Next base: position 105,086,843 of record NC_050478.2, on the reverse strand, counting down.
AGTAACCGGGAGCTCGTCGGAGCAGCCCCCGTCATCTTCCTGGGCAGTGCGGCTAGGGGGCAGCGGGCTCGGTGGCCTGAGGGGCCATTAGCCGGCAGCAAGCCGGCTTTCTTCATTCAAGCGCCTGAATTAGCAGGAGTGAAACACTTTAGCGGCATCTATTATTAATACCTCCGCTAAAGCTCACAGACAAAAATAGCTGCCTGTAACGTGCAATGACCTACATCGTACTGCAGAGAGGGAGGCAGAGAGCGGGGGCTGGGAGGGCTGGGACACGCACAAAACTGGCGAGATCTCAAAGGGCAGAGGCACCATTCAACGAAAAACAGCAGGCGAAGCCCCCCCGGTCCCGGCGGGCGCTGCGGGGAGGAGCGGGGCGCGGTCCCCGCCGGTGGGGCTGCCGCTCACCGCCTCGTCTCGGCCGCGGAGGCTGCTCGGCTCCAGCCCAGCCCCTGGCACACAAACGCGTGTGTGCGCGGCAGCCTGCGCGCCTGGGCGTGCGCTCCGCCGGGGAAGCAGCAGCCACGGCGGTGGCGGAGAGGGGATGCATCCCGGGCCGGGCGTGGGCCGCGGAGGGCGGGGGGAGGGGGCGATGCTTGGGGGCTTTCTTGGAGCGCGTCTGACGGCGGGTGTGTTCCCTCCTCCGCGGTCCTGCCCCGCAGAGGAGAGGGCGGGGATGGGGAGCGGGCGGGTGCAGGAGGGGATGGGGCAGTCGGACGGGGCTCCCGGGTCGGCTCCGCCGAGGGGTGGCCACCGAGGCAGCCGGAAGCCGGCAGCGGGGAGTGGAGCGGAGCGCCCCGCGGAGCCCGGCTGACTCCTTTTCCTTGCTGCTCTCGTTGCCAGGCTGGAGGATGAAGTCTACGACGAGGACGGGAACACCCTGCAGGACTTCGCCTACGACCAAGAGCCCCTCGGTATAGCGAATCCGTCCTCCGTGATCGGCGAGATGTACACCTTGTATTACCCACCGGAAAAGAGGTGACTGCAACTCGCGGGGTGTCAGGCCTGAATTTGGAGTAGGGAGAAAAACGGGTCTGGCAGAACCGATTGGGGGAAAAATAGTAATGATACCTAACAAGAAAACAGCAACAACATCAAAATAAAAATCCCGAACCCAAACGAACGACAATACTGCCCAGTGTAAAGCTCAGAAGAAATGGAAAAGCCGCCTTACCTCCAAGAGCGCGGGGGAGGGAGCGGGGGAGCCGCCCGCGCCGAGGAGGGCTAGCGCTGCTCCCGCAAACGGAGCAGGAATGCCCGGCCGGCGCGGAACCGAGCGAGCGCGGCGGGGAGGGATCTGGGTGGGGACGAGGGGTCCCGGGGGACGCGGGGAGATGCCGCCCTCCGCTCGCTGGCGGAGAGGGATGGTCACCGCTCCCGCCCGGGCTCCCGCAACCCGCCGCAGCCCGCTCCCGGGCCTCGCCGCTCACCCGTGGGCTCTTCCCTCTGCCCAGGCACGCCGATGGGATCTTCAACAAAGCCTACAGGAAACTCCTGGGCCAGTTATCCGCCAGGAAATATCTGCACTCACTGATGGCTAAGCGGGTCGGGTAAGGCTCTCTGCTTGTTCTTTTCCGCGATGGGCGTTGGTGCTGCTGGAAGGGCCGCGGCTGGGGGGGAACAAAGCTGCCCCGGCCGGGGTCGGGATCGCGCTGCGCCCGCGATGAGGCTGGTGGAGTCCGGCTCCCCGAGCACCGGCTGCCCCTGGCCGCTCCCGGCGCGGTGTGAGCCTGGCTGTCAGCGCGGGTGTTCGCGGAGGCTTGTTTGGGTTACTACGCTCGGGCATACGGATGTATATGTGTGTATATATATATTTAGATATAGATATATACACACATGCATGTGTATCTATCTATATATCTATATCTATATCTAGATCTACATCTATATCTATATCTAGATCTACATCTATATCTATATCTGTGTCTATATCTATATCTACATCTATATCTATGTCTATCTATATCAATCTATCTACCTATATGTTTCTATAAATTTTTATAGTCAGCCGATTTAAAATTAGTAAATTGGGCAGCCCTTACGGTTTGCTGGGGGGAGCAGCTTATTATCGACAGCGATGATCGAGGGCTCAGCTGCAGCAGCCGAGGCTCGGTTGAAGCCCTGCGCGCCCCCAGCTGCCGGGCGGGGCTCCCTGGGGCTCCCCGCCGCCGGCGGGGCACGGGCGAGCCCGGTGCCACCCGCTGCCCCTCGGCAGAAGGTAACACGTTAATGAAGCCCCAGGGAGAGCAGCTTTGGCGGCCGCAATGAATAATTCATGGCGGGGAGATATTGTCTCTCCCGCCGCCGCCGCCGCCGCTTGCGCGCACGGCGTCGGGAGCGGCTTTCGGCGCGGCCTTTGTCTCCCCGCGCATCTTGCGCGCAACGTGTTGCGCCGGGGCCAGCGGCCGGCGCGGGGCTGCGCGGGGCAGGGGGCGGTGCGGAGGGGCGCGGAGGGGGGCGGAGCGGCCCCGCCTGATGCAGCTGTGCTTCTCGGTGCTTGCAGCGGTGCCAGCGGCGGCCTGGGGGACGACGCGGAACCGCTGACCAAGCGGCACATAGACGGCATCTTCACGGACAGCTACAGCCGCTACCGGAAACAAATGGCTGTCAAGAAATACTTAGCAGCCGTCCTGGGGAAAAGGTATAAACAAAGAGTTAAAAACAAAGGACGCCGAGTAGCGTATTTGTAGCGATGTGAGTAACCAGCCACTCCTGTGTATACAAAGTCCTAAGAGAGAGAGAGAGAGAGAGAGAGAGAGAGAGAGAGAGAGAGAGATAAACCCAACAACAACAACAAAATCTAAACAAAAACAAAAGTCATTTCCAAACTGACTGAACAATCACCGCTCCTGTGTTATCTAAACATGTATTTATGTATGAAGTAAAGCCATTAAATGAATATTTTGATAATAATATTGTTTTTCTTTTGTACAAAAAGCACTAGAGAAACGCACAGATCTACTTTGTGGACCAATCATTAAGTTATATATAATATATAAATATATATATATAAATACTACTAAGAATAGTAAAGAACAATTCTTCATGAAAAGCCTGCACAAGAACAAGAATTCGCCTGAGCTGTTTATGTTTTTATATAAAATAAATAGAAAAAAAGAGACAATCATTGTTTTGAATATTACTCCTATTTTTGTAACAGAAATTAAAAGGATAGTATTTTTATCCGAGACAGGGTCGAAGACATTAATTTTCACCATTTGCTACTGTATATAGAGGAGGATGACCTGCTCCCAGGGGGATTATGAGGAAATTGATTTGGGAGAATTGGTGAAGCAGATTCTTCCCCTGGTGAGTCTCAAGGCAGGCTCCTTTGCCACTAGCCTCTCTGAAGGGGCAGCGTCCCCTTTCTTCTAGATTTCGATTATTATTTTTTTCTCTCCTGCTTTCTTTGATTCCAGTTATATCTCTATTAGTGTATCCTCAAACAATGAGCTTAGAGGATAATTATCTTGTGAAAACAACAGCTCGATCCAAATTGTGCATCTCTGTTGCCTATTGGAGGGAGAAATAGTTAAAAAACCCAAAACTAAAATAATAATAACAAAAAAAAAAATTCAAAACAAAACCAAAAATAGCCAAACTTAAAACCCCAACCCCCAAATCCCGAACCAGCAGCAAGGGCAGTAAGTACTAAGCCCCGTGCACTGCTCTTCTGGCTGTCTGGGCAGAGTTGCAGAACAAAGCCAAAGCAGAGACAGGACCCGTTTGGAAAGAGTGGGGAAGTGAGCGGGGGCGACCCCCGGCGCGCCCCGGGGCCGGAGCCTGTACCGGAGCCGGTGCCGCAAGGGTCGAGGTAAGACGAGGCGATCCCACCTCTGATCCGCTACCCAACTGCCCCGGGCAGCTCGGTACTGGACCTGGATGCAAAGTACAGTGTGTTACTCTCCAGTGCTGTCCATGCTTCTCATCATGTGTAATAATGAGCAGGGTTCTCGCCTTTGCATTTTTCGGTCGGAGTTGCTCTTTTCTTTGATTGCTTTTTCTTGTAGGACCTCCCGCCTCTCATCCTCTCTTCGAACTTTTCCGAGCTCTGTTTAACCCACCTGAGTCACCTTTTGGGTTATGTTCTTTTTGGGAAAAAAAAAAAAAAAAAAGATTGTGAACGCTCTCTCACTCCTTTGTTCTGTTTTATGCAAGCTCTTATTGTACAAGTTTAGGAACCCCTGTTGTAGCTACCACTAAAGAATTATGCACTACTACGAAAGTTTTGTTCCTTGTTTATTGAGTTTGGAGGTAAAATGTATTTTTATACATTCTGGCTTATTGCTTAGTAAAATTTATTTCATAAAACAAACTTTTGTCATAAAAGAATGTGTAGTGTTCACCTGTGGTCCGGTTTCTAACGAGATAAACCATTTTCACCTCATCTCTCTATGTACGGACTCCTATCTTACCGTCTGCCCGGGGGCTGGTCCCGTCCCCCGCCCGGGCCGGGAGCGAAGGAGGACACGTAGGTACCCGCTTCCTTCCAGCTCACCACACAAACCTTTCAGGAGTCTTTCCAAAGACAAAACGAGCCCTGCATCCAAGACGCCGGAAAGCAACCCCCCAACCCCCCCAGCAAACCCTCGCGGGTAAAACCTTCCTTCCCCGGCCAGGACGAGCGGGCCGGGCAGAGCCCGTAGGGGCGGGCGGGCGCTGCCGGCACCGCCCGCCCCGTCCGGGCCGCGCTCGCTGCCGGCACCGCCCGCCCGCGCTGCCCCGCGGGCTCCGGCCGCGCTCCCGGCCCGCCCGGGCGCGCTCCCGGGGCGCGGGGACGCGGGGCGCAGTGTGCAGCTTTCGTGCCTTCTCTTCACCTTGTAAATCGCCACGAGTTCACGGATGGCATTTAGTGGCCCTACGATGCTGCAACACATCGGCTTGCGTTTTAGTCGTCCTTCTGTTCTTTGGCCATGGGCAGAGTGCGCTGTGTTTGTGTCGACTGTGGTATAATGACATAGGGCTCTCTTGACGTTTTGTTTATGACCTTATCAGTTAGAGTTCAGTGGCTAGTCGCAAGCATTATGAAGTGATCACCTAGGTTATTATCCTTTGTACGATTTCTTTTTTTTTTTTCCAGAAACGCCAACAGCCTTACCAAAATTTGAGCAGATTCGAGATACAGTCATAGTAGGTAGATGTTAGTCTTGGAGAACTTATTTTGTGTGCAAATGAATATAAAAAGAACTTAAACAAAGTATTATTACACACATGATATCTATAACTAGGACTTTGATAACTGTTATATAAAGTGTGTAAAGTTTGTATTAATAAATTTTTGTAAACAATGCAATTTCGTCTAATGTTTGGGGGAGAGAAATCTAGAACCTAACAGTGAAAGCTGCATTTCATTTAATTTGTTTTTTAATTAGTTCATTATTAAGCAGAATTCTTCCAATGTTTCATGCCTGGGATATCTTTCTCATTAAGTTTCCACATCTTATCACCTCTACTCTCTTCGAGTAAACTAAACAGAACTGCTGGAGTAAAGAGCCTAGTCCCACACACATCAGCTCAAAACGCTCTCTAAAATATGCAAACCAAACTAGTCGGCGCCTATGGTCCATTCCTCTAACAATTCCTGTGCTTAGAAGCCGTTTATTTCAAGCGGAATTGGTATGTTTGATGAGATCTTCTCCTAATCCGCTTTTAATGAACGTTCTGTATGCGATAATGTGCTTCCAAGTGCCACCCGGCTTGGGCAACGGCAGCATCTTTCTTCGGATTAAAGATGTACTAGGTGTTCTAAAAAAATTACACTGCAACACGACACAGAATTCCTTGAGTTTTTCAGGGTAGTACGTGGCTACAGTGAAAAAGCACAGGGTAGTTTGTTGGCACAAAGTGGAGGTCAGAACTCAAACCTTCACTTTAGCTTAGCAATAGCTGCTTCTGTTAATTATTTTTATTGTATCTCTGTGACTTTACTCAAGTATGTTGAAAAGTAACAGCAATTTGGTTTAAACCAAACTCTATTTCTTTCTAAGACTGTACAATTCAAAAACAAAGCACAGGAATTTAAATGACAATTTCCTAGCAATTTATTTTTCAAGTCGAGGAATTGAGACAGGCTGGTCATATCCTCTTTGCCATGAATTCACCTGTTAAACAGTATTTTACTGACAAACTGGAAAACACTGAGAGAACTTAGCTGATGGTGTCAGTGGTACATGTCAGGAGTTACTGCAAAGTGAGATAAAAGCGTTGATTAAATGCAGACCAGGTCAGAGAAGAATGCCAACCCCCCATGCCCCCCAGAACATACCTGTCGAGGGGAGGGGGAGATGTGAGTGGTCCCCCAGCTTAGAGAATAACAAAATCCAGCCACTGTTTCCCAAAAACAGCATGCAGCAAACACCTGCCCCTGACCTTATTTAGGGCTCACACATATAACTACACTACATTTCCTGCCCATCAAAATTGAAAATGTCATTAAGACAACCAAGCTGGATACCTTCTTCATATTGGTAGCCAAAGGATGAAACTTAGGATCAGCCCACCTGAAAAGTAAGGTCTTCATCAAGTGCTGGTATTTGTTGAAGATGTGCAAAAGATGGAAATTCTGCTGTAAATCACATAAAGATGGTCCTAGCCTCACTTCACTGAAGTTCCTCTTTACCAAATCAAATACAATGTCATGGAAATCTCAGCTCAGTTCCCAGTGAATGAAAGTGCCATCTTAAATGTTACTCTTTGAAAATGTATGGTACTGAGTCTTATAGTATGAGTTTTGTGGGGATTACTGGTGTTCTGTATACTGCTATAGAGATAGGAGCAGAAATGGATAAAACTGGCTGAGGAAACAAGAATGACCAGGCAAGACATGGTTTTGGAGCCTCATATTGTAAAAACTTTGACTGGTATTTAGTCAAAGTGATAAAATCCAGTTAGGTAGTAAAGAAGGCTGCTGTAGATTCCATCCCTCAGAAATGTGGTACAACACCACATCTGTCACAGAGCTACATAGGTCATCAAAACCAGAAAAGCTGATTTTTTTAGAGCCATGTTGTGAACTCAGATGCAGACAGTATCTGCATTTCACAAGATTTGCTTGTGAGGGTGCTGATCTCTCCACGTGCCTACAGAACCTTTCAGTCTTCTTCAAAACATAAAGTTTGTCTATTGTCTGTACATGTTTTCACCTAGAATTAAGGAAAATAGGAAAACAGGAAGAAATTTTATCTTTTGGGGGCTTGCTACTTCATACCTTTGCAGCTTACTTTTCAGTTATAGGATAAATAATTCAGTCTTCAGGAAAAACCTTCAGAAAAAGCTCATCCTGGAAAATGTAAAGGCCACACACTTAGCCTCTAGAACTACATGTCCTCTGAACTACACTCATGGATTTTTAAGACCCAAGTGGACTCTTATGATCATCTACTCTGTTTTAGATAATACAGGGCATAGGATTTCATTCAGCATTTCATTTCTGAATGAGCTATTCTGTATGACAGCAGTATTGATTCCAAGGCTAGCAGGGATGGCAAATTTACTGGATAAGTTGTTCCAAATGTGGCAGTTTAGCACTCTGTTCTTTGCCTCATTTTTGAGTCCAAGAGATTTGTAGCCTGCTGAAGAATCTCTAATGCCTGTAGATTTCCCTCTCCACACAGGTAGTCTTAGGCAGTGTTTTGCTCTTCTCTGTGCCCTTTCTTTGAGGTAGTGAGGTTGATCTTTAAGTGATCACCATGAGGGAGATTTTCCTCAGGTGGCACTATCTCTGAACCATTTGTATTTATTTACATCCTTGCCAAAGTGTTGAGACTTGAAATGGTTGCAATAGCTAGCAATGATCACCTTGAGGATGGGACAAAAAGTAGCAACTTCTTTAACCCCTCCTTCTGCAGGTGCTGCTCATTGCTAACAAGGGTTGCTTTTGCTCTCTTGGCCATTTTGTCATGCTGTGAGATCATGACCTGTTCATAATCCTCTCCCACAGCTAGCTTCTTTTCCAGATGATTACTTCACATGCACAGAAGCCATGGCCTGGAAGTGACGCCATGGTTCTTGATTCCTATTTTGTACTATTGTTTTATGTTGTGTTAAAGCATTTTCCCCCAGTAATTTTACCTTACTGAGCTATTACTTCTCAAAACATTCATTTTTTTCCTGCACCAAGACCATAATGTGCCATCTCAGCTGTCACCTGGCACCCCTTTCTGCCACCTTTGGAAAGCAGACCCTTTCTAGCAATGCTGCTTGTGTATTCATGCATTGTGATACAAGGGCTCAATCCTGCTGCAGTGCAGATCTGTCTAACTATTCCAGATAAGGATTTGACCCACTTGTAAGTGCAAATCCTGTGACAGAGCAAGTCAGAGTGACTCATAGCAGGTTGCTGGCCAGATCTCCTTTTGCACTTGGGTTCCTAGAGACAGTCTCATACTGGCATAGCTGAGGTCCCATCCACTCTAAACCTATGTGGGACACCTGAAAGTACTTTTTGATAGAACCATGGCTCAGTTACTCACCTGGAATACACAGACAAGAAAAGTAGTCCATGATGTATTACTGGTAATGTCGTTGAACTGCTGAGGTAGAATAAGTGTAAAACCTAATTCATCTTTTGAAGTAATTAGTTAATTGGCTACTGATAAGATTCATCCAAATGTAAAAATGGAATTTAGTTTTGAGCAAGGATATTTGAGCACCAGAAATAGGACAGTTTACAAGCATTGTTACTTATGTTTACCATTTATGCAATAGTGTTTGTTGTGCAACTTCAATAATGAAATATCTACAAGAGATAGGGGTATTCTTCTCTGAAACAGCACAATTCCTTTGTGAGGACCACAGCAAAAAGACTTCTTTCTCTTCAGGTTCTGAGAAGAGTTTCAGACATTCCTTCAAAAAGAACTTCATGGAGGTTCATGGTAGTATGAATTAGAGGAGTGGGACAGAAAAATGAGAGTAACTTCTGGCTCTTCTATGGTGTTGTCCAGTGTTTCAGTATCAGGATATCATAGAGGATCATAGAGTCATAGAATCGTAGGTCCCTCGTCCTCCATAGGTCCAACTGTGTTGGAAGGGACCCATCAGAATCATTGAGTCCAACTCCTGGACTTGTGCAGGACACTTCAAAAATCACACCATGCCCCTGAGAGCATTTTCCATACACTTCTTGAACTCTGTCAGGGTTGGTGCTGTGACCACTCCCCTGCCAAACTTGTCCCAGTGCCTGACCACCTTAGGTAAAGAACCTTTTCTTGATATCCAACCTAAATCTCCCTTGACTCAGCTTCATGACATTTCCTTGTGTCCTGAAACTGGTCACCAGAGTGAAGAGATCAGTATCTGCCCCTCTGCTTCCCATCATGAGGATGTTGAAGACTGCAATGAGGTCTCCCCTCAGTCTCCTCCTCTCCAGGCTGGACAAGCAAAGTGACCTAAGCTACTCCCTGCATGGCTTTTCCTCCAAATCCATCACCATCCTTGCGGCCCTCCTTTGGACACTCTCTAAAAGCGTAATGTTATTTCTATCTTGTAGTGCCTGAAATTGCCCTCAGCGCGTGAGGTGAGGCTGCCCCAGTGCAGAGCAGAGCAGGACAATCCCCTCCCTTGCCTGGTTGGTGATGCTGTGCCTGATGCCCCCAGGACACAGCTGCCCCTCCTGGCTGCCAGGGCACTGCTGACTCAGATTCAACTTGCCATTGACCAGGACCCCCAGGTCCCTTTCTGCAGCACTGCTTTCCAGCCTCTCATTCACCATCTATACACACAACCAGGGTAGCCCATCCCAGGTGCAGAATATCCGTCACTTTCCCTTGTTGAACTCCACATGGTTGGTGACTGCCCATGTCTCTAATTTGTTGACCTCTCTGCAGGGCCTCCCTGCCTTCGATGGAGTCAGTTCCTCCTAATTCAGTATCACTGGCAAACTTAGTATTCCTTCCAGTCCTGCTTCCAAGTAATTTATGAAGTTGTTGAAGGGCCGAGGATGGAACCCTGCAGAACTCCACTAGTGACAGGTTGGCAGTCTGATATCACCCCAGTCACTCTAATCCTTTTTGCCCAACCTGTAAGCCAGTTACTCACCCATCATGTAACATGGTTATCCAACTGTGTGCTGGACATTTTATCCAGAAGGATTCTGTGTCAGACAATATAAAAATCTTTGCTGAGGTCCAAAAAGATTGCATCTACTGGCTTTCCTAGATCATCTCGGTGGGTTACCCTGTCATAGAGGGAAATCAGATTTGACAAGCAGGACTTTTCCCTCGTGAAGCTGTGCTGGCTGTGACTGATGACGGCATTTTCCTTGAGGTATTTTTCCATACCTTCCAGGATAACATTTTTTGTGATTTTACTGGGCACCAAAGTGAGACTGACAGGCCTGTAGTTTCTGGGGTCACCCTTCTCATTCTTAAAAATGGTGATAACCATATTCAAGAGGATATGAGGAACTCCATAGGTACAATTTGATGGGAAAGGATGCAGCATAAATAAAAACCTTTCTGCTGACATCCCAAAAAATGGAAATTTGAACTGGAGAAAGGAGAGGGACAATGAGAATTAACAGCTTTATGAGAAAGGAAATTTCCATTGCCATCTTCCACAGATATCCAGATAGCACCCTGTTTTTCTCATTTGTTGGACCAGCTACTTGGGAGTGGAGGGCCTGCTGATTTCAGGTGCATGTTGAATGATAGAGATATTTTAACAAAAATTAATATATTTTTCCCTCTCTGGTACACATTTCTGGAAGTCTTGTGCTTTGTCGTCTGACTCTTTTCTCGTATCAGAAAGATTGGTCAACATCATATCCTGTCCACGTTAGCAGGATTAATATGCTTCTCTGATAGCATATATCCATTCTGATATGCATATTTATAGATGGAGAGGGCAGGCTGAGGAAATAGTTGTCCAGGCTAAAGGGTTTGCTATTCAAGATTTGACAACAGATCTAAATATATATTCATTTTGGACAGATTAGATTAGACTCAGCCTATGGATGGTCTCTGTTTTGACATTTATCTCCATGGTGAGAAGAATGGTTACTTTTGAGTGGTAGAGTTATGAATAAATGACTGCCTTTCCCCCAGGAGTGAAGATTAGTGTCACAAGAAATCAGCCATCATGTATGTTATATGCCGAATGTGTACTCTCTCAGCTCCCACTGCTTGGATGGGATTGAAACTTTCCTGACAGTTTGAGAGAATGAAGAGTGCTTGGGCGTTGTGGCAGTCAGGCTGCTCTGAAAACAGTTAAACTTCTAATCAGCTGTGAGCTCTTATGTCACCAGCAAAATAACAATATATGCAAATGAAACTGTAAAAATAGTGCAAAGAAGCCTTTCTCTCCCTTGCTAAGAGTATATATATATATATATATATATATATATATATATATATATGCATATGTGCATGTATATACACATCTTTCTTAAGCAGACAAGAATGAGAACACATTAAATTTCTGATATTTATGTATCGGCCATAGCTAAACTTAGACACAACATCTAATTTACACTGACGTCTTTCTTTAACAAGTTTTGTAAGAGGAATGATTTAAGTTCAAGGAAGTGCACTGAGTCATCTGCACGGTGGGCCAGTGGCTGAGCTAAGTTTAGAATCAAGGGGAAGTTTGGATCTTCTGGCTCTAAGTTTTTCCCTTTACATCTCTTTTCGCTTTTCTCCTTCTCAGTGCTTAAGAAAAAGAAACTTTCTTCCCAATTTCTGTTCTTTTCTTACTTGATTTTTTAATGTATACTTGATTCTCTAGTTTTTTATAGTAAATCAGACAGTTTAATTTAATGAGCTATCTGAGTTTTTATAGTCAGGTTAGCTGATGACCTTGCAAATAGTACCTTGAGACATCTCTGTTTCAGGAGTGCTGAGATTAAAAAGCATAAATGAAAAACGTGAGGTCTGTTCAAGTGATACCCGAGCAAAGCAGCATTCCCCAGTCTCAAGCAAAAAAACCCAAACAGATGATGCTGAGCAAAGTCAGTCCAACCCAACCCACTCAGCACAACCTCTGTTCATATCTGCCCGATATAAAACTACACACAGTCTCTCTCTTCAGCCTTCCTTCCTCACAAGATTTTCTATGGGCCAATGAGTTTCTTGCCAGCCCAAGGGTATCATGCAGGTTATGGAACACCATAGCCTGAGGAATCCAGCTCATTCCTCCTCTGAGAGACACCTCTCAAACCAGACTCATGGCCAGAACAAGGGAAGAACAGTGCATTCTCTCCATAGATGAGCTGCAGCCAGGCTGTTCCCAGGTTATGAGTCTTTTTGCTCTATATCAGACCCAGGATGCACTTCTTGTGACACCTGGGTTAGGGCTTCATGGGTTCCCCTCCAAACTTTTGTCATCTGTCCCTAGCACAGCCCAACAGATAGATTTTACAAGGCACAAGTCATCTCTGATATAAATTGAATGGCTAATCTGCTTTTGTACAACTTCTGTAGATTTTATCTTTTTTTTCTTCTTGGGATGATAAATACACAAAAACTAAGAAATGCTGGCCTGACTCTCAAAGGTTATGCATGTTTAATAATTTCTGGTGCCTCTAGTTGATTTGGTGCATTGCTGTGTTTTGCATCAGGAAAGAGCCATGGCACAGCTAAGAGGTGATTAAGCCCAGGACTTTGTGTAGCATGCTGTATGCAGGCAGGTGGAACAATTAGACTGAAAGGAAGCAGTTTTCTGATTGTGTTCCACTTGCTATAATAAAATGTAGTTGTGTTTTTTACCAGTTTCATTTTATTCCTTATATTTCAATGACAGCCTTATTACACCACTGTTTATGTGTTTTTTTAAAGCTTAGTCATTGTTTAATCTTATAAACAGAGAGTCAACTTCATGACTGATAGTTGTTGCACCTCACTTTATTATAAGAGTAGTACCAGGGCAACCTCATGCTGTTGTTACTTCTCAGTAGAGCTGGTCAGAAAAAACAAAAACATTGGAATCTATTGAATCTATTGAAACAATTATTAGTATACAACAGGACCACAATTGCATTTGCATTGTATTCAGCTTTATTTTAGTAATAATGATAGTATTAATGTCAGTGGGGCCAAAATAAGAAGGAAAATGCCTGCCCACTCGACCTGAGTGAGTTTCATCACAGTCTGACCCTGTCTCATTAAAAAGGACTTTTCCAACATGTACAGCCTTTTTGTATTCTAGATCAGTGGTTCCTAAAGGGTGGGCTTCAGAGTCAGAAAATCACAAAACTCCCTTGTAACTTCACAGTGAGCAGCTGTCACCCTGTTAAGATAAATGCTACCTTTTATAAGCTGCAGTTACTGTTCAGTTTTCTCCACACTCCTTATATCGCTGCTTTGACCTAGTGTGAGTCATTCCCTGCATGGGAAACATTTCTTCCTGTGGGCATACATTATGACTGGGGTTGTGTACTGTTAAAAAGGGATAATGCATCCTCTGACTCCTCAGCAAAATGCTTCTGCCTGGAATTAGGATGCACACACAGTGAAGACAAAAGTCAGCAGGAGTTTGTTAGATTCCCCTGCTATATAGGTAGACTACAGGTGGAAAAATGGTTTTTAAATGGCAATGAATACCATGCCTGGGCTTGGGAGGGGCAGGCATGAGCTGCAAGTATGAGGCAGGAGAAGGGGGTGCCCAAAGGTTCTGCTGCCTCTGTGTGCAGAGGCCCTGAGGAGGCACCAAACAAGAAGAACTTTGTTCCACCACCTTCGAATTGTGAGAAATAAGAACGGATTGCTTTCCTGCTCTGCTCTACTAGCAGGACCATAAGAGCTCCCATATGGACCAGGCCAAAGGCTAGCCCAGCAGCCTGTGTCTGATGGTCATCAACAGTTTCAGAAATGTCTCTGAATCTGGGCATGCAAAAGGGCCATCTTTGCCAAGATGAGCATCTGGCCATCAGTAAATTAAGTACTAACTACTCATAAGCTGCCTTTATATGGGTGTCTGACACACCAGGGAGACATCCATTTATTTAGTGGCTACATTTTAAAGTCCATTTTTATTTTTACTTTATTTCATCAATGAATATCCCATTCTAATTAGGCACTACAAATTCTTGTGCTTTGATAAATTAGATTGTTACATGTCTAGCCACCCTCTGAAGACACCTCTGAGTATCTATAGTCAAAGTATCATTACTTGTATATTCCAAGACAGGATACATGTCGGCTATTGGAGATGATGGAAAAAATCACAGCTCATTAAAATACAAATCTTATCTGAATTATTATTTTCTGTCCATTCTTCCTACCCTGTCCTATCTGTTCTTCCTACTCTACAATTTAGGGATCTTTAAAATTTCTTGCTATGACTTTCAAGCTATTTATAAACTTTGTGTTTATACGTGGTACAGCTTTTTGTGTCTCAGGAGTATTCTGACTTCTCTTTCTCCAACAATGCCTTTAAGAATGAGCACCATGAGAAAGCACTGTATGATAGCTTTGTTGTGCTTTCCATACAGCTCCAAAGCCCAAGTTTGAAACCTAGGAGTGAATTTTAGCAACTAAACCACAAGTAAACCCACCAGTGCTTCAGTATGCTTTTGTAATACAAAGCCACATATTTGAACACCAGCTTCAGGTGTTTCCACATCTTGCCCAACAACTTGTAGTGATTATTGTGAAACATTGACAAAATCACATATTTTTCACCCAGTCTGAGACTTTCACCAGCTTGGTCAAAAACTGGAATTGCTTTTCTTTTGAAATTTTATCTTTTTTATATGTATATACACACCACAGAGACTATAGTGTAGCCATGTGGGCAAAAAGCGATATCCCTAAAACACCTGTTAAGATTCACAATACCCACAGAATGACATATTCCCTTGAGTCTCAAAGGAGACTTGCTGCTGGAGCTTGCTGCATTTCATGGCTGAAACTCTTTCAAGTACAGATTCCCTCTGGCTTTCAATGACTTTCTGCATGCAGAGAAACCTGCCCAGCCTCATTCTGTAGGAATACAAAAGAGGCAGGAAATGTGGCTGCCTTTCTCTGACCACTTGGAATTAAGATACTCTCATCACAGTGAAAGACATAAGCCAGCAGGACTTTGTTAGAGTCTGGTTGCCTTAATCACAAAATAAAAATAAAATCTGGTGAGCTGAAGATGTCCAGATGGGTTTATAAAGAAAAAAATAACAGACTGTGTTCTTTACCCCCATGACAAGAAATAATTCCATGTTGGTGATGCTTCCACAACATACCACCTCTGCTGCCATCAGGGCAGCTTGCACAGCAAAGAGCCTCTCATGGCCATGAGCAAAGGCAAGTGCAAGTCCATGGATTCAGCAGGACATCTTCATGTAGCTCAAAAAGGGGAATAGTGCTGCCGAATAAGAAGATATCTACAGGAAAGAGGACTCAACTCAACCAGCAAAGTTGGTTGGTGCCAGCACAGAGGCAACACGTGGTCAGGGAAAACTTCAGGTAATGCTTTGTATTGGCAAGGAGCTGAGCTTCAGCACTGGGGTCCATTCTGATAGGGATGCACACATATCAAATTGTCTTGTGCTGACAGATCTATCACTTTGTTGAGTAACTTATGCCAACCACATGGGAAAAGCCAAGCTGATCAGAGAGTGGCTGTCATTCTATAGTGAGTGTTTCATCTTGGTGGAAAAGAGGGTGCAATTAATATCAGATGATTCAAAAGTGACAGATACACCGAGGTTAGGTTGGGTTCTGGGGTTTTGTTATGTTTCCAAGTCAGCAGAAAGTCATCAGATTGTTTTTTAAGAAGAATTTTCTCCAGAGTTTTAGTGTAGAGACTTATGAGTTCCAGTTCTGCTACAAGTAATTGTGGTAATGACTGTGAGCTCCAAGTCAGAGACCTTTCCACAGTGCCCACAGCTACTTGTATGCCTCCATCA